>NC_134690.1:75975752-76575752 GCF_050947455.1 Rhinoderma darwinii
CTGTAATTTTGTCTTTTTTTGCTATATTTGGGGACACTGTGGCTTTCACTGTATTTGGAAACACTAAAGTTGTGGCTAAATTTGGGGATATGGTGGCTATCACTGTATTCAAGGACGTCACACCTGCATTTGCAATTTAATTGTTCTGTCACAGGAGCTTCAGTCACCCCTAAAGCCCAGACCCAAACTCCAGTCACTTACATAACTTAGACAAGAAGCCTCAATGACACATATCTGCCATCAACTACTTTACCCACTGATTATTTACTAGGGGTTTAACAAAAATATTGCATTAACCTCTTAATGACGAGCCTATTTTAGACCTTAATGACCAAGCCATTTTTTAAGTTTTTTCCATCGTCACATTGGAAGAGCTATAACTTTTTTATTTTTGCGTCGACATAGCTGTATAAGGTCTTGTTTTTTGCGGGACAAGTTGTATTTTTTAACAGCACCATTTTGGGGTACATAATATTTATTGATTAACTTTTATTAACTTTTTTTGGGGGGGGAATAGGAAAAAAACATAAATTTCACCGCTCTTTTTTGCGTCCTAAATCTACGCCTTTTACCTTTGGTATAAATAACACAATAACTTTATTCAGCGGGTTGTTACGATTGCAAAGATACCAAATATGTATAGATTTTGTATGTTTTAGTACTTTTACACAGTAAAAACGCCTATTTAAAAAACAATATTTGCTTTTATGTCTCCATATTTGAAGAGCCATAATTTTTTTCTTTTTTCGCCCATGCAGTTGTATGAGGGCGTTTTTTTTGAAGGACGACTTGTAGTTTTTATCGGTATCATTTTGAAAAAGGTGCGACTTTTTGATTACTTTTTATCACATTTTTATTTAAGTCAGAAATTCCCAGAAAACAGCAATTTTTCCATTGTTTTTTTTTTTTTTTTTTTACGGCATTCACTGTGCAGCTAAAATAATGTAATAGCTTTATAGTCTGGGTCGTTACAGTCGCGGCAATACCAAATATGTGTAACTTTTTTGCTCAATTTCGTTTTTTTAATAGTAAAGCAGTTTGTAAGGGGAAAAAGTGTGTTTTTCAATTTTTATTTCAAATTTTTTTAAATTAACTTTATTTAACTGTTTTTTGTTTTTTTTACTAGTCCCACTAGGGGACTTTAATATGTGATCCTCCGATTGCTTTTATAATACACTGCAATACTTTTGTATTGCAGTGTATTACTGCCTGTCCGTTTAAAACGCCGGGTGCCGGTGGGATGAGAGGGAGCTCCTTCCCTCTCTCCAAAACCACTCTGATGCGGCGCCCACTATTGACCACCGCATCTGAAGGGTTAAACGGGTGAGATCGATACTAATATCAATCTCACCCGTTCGAGCCGGGATTCCTCCAGCCCTCAGCTACCTCTGGTAGCGGAGAGCAGGGAGATTTAACGGCTCCCTGCTCTGTTTATTTATTCTGATGCAGCGCCGTGTAATGGCGTATGCATCAGAATAAAGCCCATTAGTGGCCGCCCTGAAAAGGCGAATTGGCAGTCACTAATGGGTTAAGCTTTTAGGAAATACAGCCATTTATTTACATCATCCCTCCATTTTTCCATTTAAAAAACAAATTGGATAAATTAACAAAAGTTTTTTAACCCCTTAGCGCACCAGGACGCACCGGTACGTTCTGCATTGAAGTGCTTTAAGCCACAGGGACGTACCGGTGCGTCCTGGCTAAAAACTGTCACCCTGTCAAAGGACAAGGTGACAGAACTGTGCCGTCAACTGTTTATGACAGTTGATCGGCACAGTAAGACGGCAGGGGACCATTCACAGCGGTCTCCTGCCGGCGATCGCTGTGATTGTTCAGTCAAAGCAGACCGACCAATCACAGCTCTATGACGTGGGTATGTGATGACGCTGGCTCAGAAGCTGAGCCAGCGCTATCACCGCCGGGAATCAGAAGTCCGGCACCCCTCTGCAACGGCCAGGACCGGAGCTAGGCTCCGATCCGGCCGATTAACCCCTTTGATGCATCGATCAACGTGATCGATGCATCGAAGTGGCTTGTAGCCTGTCGGCAACCACGATGGTTGCCGCGGGTGTCAGCTGTTTGTCACAGCTGACATCGTGCCCTAACGGCCAGGACCGGAGCAAGGCTCCGATCCGGCCGATTAACCCCTTAGGGCATGGCCACACGTGGCGGATTTCCTCTTGAATTCCGCAGCGGACACTCCGCAGCGTTAATCCGCAGCGGAGCCGTTTCTAATTGACTTCCACTTTTATTTAGCAGTGTTCGTTTAGACGATGCGTACAATTCCGCTGCGGAGCATAGGCTGCGGTGCGGAATTTGGTGTCCGCAGCATGCTCGGGCTGTTGCGGAGTTGTGGCGGACTGGTTGCGGACTCATGGCGGAATTTCTTCATTGACTTCAATGGAGATTCGAATTTCCGCAATGAAGTCCGCAGCTGTCATGCACATGTTATGTGTGCTGCGGATGCGTCTTGCTTTTTTAACTTGACATTTCTTCATTCTGGCTGGACCTATGTATTTCTAGGTCTACAGCCAGACTGAGGAAGTCAATGGGGCTCCCGTAATGACGGGAGCGTTGCTAGGAGACGTCAGTAAATAGTCACTGTCCAGGGTGCTGAAAGAGTTAAGCGATCGGCAGTAACTGTTTCTGCACCCGGGACAGTGACTACCGATCACAATATACAGCAACCTGTAAAAAAGATAGAAGTTCATACTTACCGAGAACTCCCTGCTTCTGTCTCCAGTCCGGCCTCCCAGGATGACGTTTCAGTCTAAGTGACGGCTGCAGCCAATCACAGGCTGCAGCGGTCACATGGACTGCCGCGTCATCCAGGGAGGTCGGGCTGGATGCAGAAAGAGGGACGCGTCACCAAGACAACGGCCGGTAAGTATGAAATTCGTTTACTTTCACTAGGGAAAGTGCTGTCCCTTCTCTCTATCCTGCACTGATAGAGAGAAGGGAAGCACTTTTCCCACAGTCCGCAGCAGCTAGTCCGCATCAATTTACTGCACATTTTGGGCAGATCCGCCGCAGAATCAGCAACGCAGATTCTTTGCGGCATTGATGCGGACAGTTGCGGAGGAAATCCGCCACGTGTGGGCATGCCCTTATGATCCCTCCAGGGCTTTGCAAACACGACATGGCACTGAAAACCATTCCAGCAAAATCTGCGCTTCAAAATCCAAATAGCCCTCGTTCCCTTCTGAGCCCTGCCGTGGGTCCAAACAGCAGTTTATTACCACATATGGGGTATTGCCGTAATCGGGAGACATTGCTTTACAAATGTTGGGGTGCTTTTTCTCCTTTATTCCTTGTAAAATCTAAAACATTGTATGTTTTTCCAGAAAAAAAGTAGATTTTCATTTTCACAGACCAGTTCCAATAAATTTAGCAATAAACCTGTGGGCTAAAAATGCTAACTATACCTCTTGAAAAATTCCTTGAGGGGTGTAGTTTCCAAAATGGGGTCACTTTTGGGGAGATTCCACTGTTATGGTCCCTCCAGGGCTTTGCAAACACGACATGGCACCGAAAACCATTCCAGCAAAATCTGCGCTCCAAAATCCAAATGGCCCTCGCTCCCTTCTGAGCCCTGCCGTGGGTCCAAACAGCAGTTTATTACCACATATGGGGTATTGCCGTAATCGGGAGACATTGCTTTACAAATGTTGGGGTGCTTTTTCTCCTTTATTCCTTGTATAAATGAAAACATCGTATGTTTTTTCAGATAAAAAGTAGATTTTCATTTTCACAGACAAGTTCCAATAAATTTAGCAAAAAACCTGTGGGCTAAAAATGCTAACTATACCCCTAGAAAAATTCCTTGAGGGGTGTAGTTTCCAAGATGGGGTCACTTTTGGGGGGTTTCCACTGTTTTGGCACCACAAGACCTCTTCAAACCTGACATGGTGCCTAAAATATATTCTAATAAAATAGAGGCCCCAAAATCCACTAGGTGCTCCTTTGCTTCTGAGGCCGGTGTTTCAGACCTTTACCACACTAGGACCACATGTGGGATATTTCTAAAAATTGAAGAATCTGGGCAATAAATATTGAGTTGCATTTCTCTGGTAAAACCTTCTGTGTTACAGAAAAAACTGTATTACAAATGAATTTCGTTAAAAAAAAATGACATTTGTAAATTTCACCTCTACTTTTCTTTATTTCTTGTGAAATGCCTAAAGGGTTCAAATAATTTCTGAATGCTGTTTTGAATACTTTGAGGGGTGCAGTTTTTAAAATGGGGTGTTTTATAGGGGGTTTCTAATATATAAGGCCCTCAAAGCCACTTCAGAACTGAACTGGTCCCTGAAAAAATTGCCTTTTGAAATTTTCTTGAAAATATGAGAAATTGCTGCTAAAGTTCTAAGCCTTGTAACGTCCTAGAAAAATAAAATAATGTTCAAAAAACGATGCAAACATAAAGTAGACATATAGGAAATGTTAACTAGTAACTATTTTGTGTGGTATTACTATCTGTTTTACAAGCAGATACATTACAATTTAGAAAAATGCAGATTTTTGCAAATTTTCTCTAAATTTTGGTGTTTTTTACAAATAAATATTAAATTTAACGACAAAATTTTTTCAGTATCATAAAGTACAACATGTTACGAGAAAACAATCTCAGAATCGCTTGGATAGGCAAAAGCATTCTGGAGTTATTACCACATAAAGTAACACATATCAGATGTGCAAAAATCGGCGGTGTCCACAAGGCCAAAATAGGCTTAGACCTTAAGGGGTTAAAGCTCTTTTTATTGAAAATTCAGTAGACAATAAGGGCGGGTTCACACATGGCGGAATTTCACTTAAATTCCGCTGCGGACACTCCGCAGCGTTATTCCGCAGCGGAGCCGTTTCTCCATTGACTTTCACTTTAATTTAGCAGTGTTCGTTTACACGATGCGTACAATTCCGCTGCGGAGCAGAGGCTGCGGAGCGGAATTTGGTGTCCGCAGCATGCTCTGTCTGTTGCGGAGCAGTGGCGGACTCATGGCGGAATTTCTCCATTGACTTCAATGGAGATTCAAAGTTCCGCAATGAAGTCCGCAGCTGTCATGCACATGTCATGTGTGCTGCGGATGCGTCTTGCTTTTTTAACTTGACATTTCTTCATTCTGGCTGGACCTATGTATTTCTAGGTCTACAGCCAGACTGAGGAAGTCAATGGGGCTCCCGTAATGACGGGAGCGTTGCTAGGAGACGTCAGTAAATAGTCACTGTCCAGGGTGCTGAAAGAGTTAAGCGATCGGCAGTAACTGTTTCTGCACCCGGGACAGTGACTACCGATCCCAATATACATGTATCTGTAAAAAAAAATGAAATTCGTACTTACCGAGAACTCCCTGTTTCTGTCTCCAGTCCGGCCTCCCAGAATGACGTTTCAGTGTAAGTGACGGCTGCAGCCAATCACAGGCCAAGCACAGGCTGCAGCGGTCACATGGACTGGCGCGTCATCCAGGGAGGTCGGGCTGGATGCCGAAGGAGGGACGCGTCATAAAGACAACGGGCGGTAAGTATGAATTTCTTTTACTATCACTAGGGAAAGTGCTGTCCCTTCTCTCTATCCTGCACTGATAGGGAGAAGGGAAGCACTTTTCCCGCAGTCCGCAGCAGCTAGTCCGCATCAATTTTCTGCACATTTTGTGCAGATCCGCAGCCGTAATCCGCAACCCGGATTAGGTGCGGCATTGATGCGGACAGTTGCGGAGGAATTCCGCCATGTGTGGTCATGCCCTAAGAAAGATACATTACAGCAGAAATGTCACAACAGATTGTATGAATTACTTTTTACGTATGTACTACAATAAATTGTGTACATTAAACATTTTCTCTCCCTGTTTTTGGTACAGAAAAATGTTTCCTACAATAGTAAGACATCATGGGGGTCATAATATCAATATACAGTATATGCACATGGTACAGATTAAGGAAAAAGAAACCAAGGGAATCCGATTTCCTCATCACATTTCAGAGTTACATCGGATGGGCAGACATTGAAGCCCTAAGTCAGTTCTGAGAGTAAAGTGTGAGTGTGGATGAATAGCTTGTATCCCAAAGTATGGTAAATTTTTGGGGACACCACCTATTCTTGTATACCAAGCACTCATATGGGATTATTGTTTGAATCATATTTTTCCATTGCCTAACAGAGAGTGATCGCCTTGCCATCCACCACATAGCAATGGTTTTCCAGGCCAAGAGGAGGGCCTCCTGTGAAAGTGATTATTTGTAGTAGGACCAGGTATCAAGAAGACAAACATCTAGAGTCATAGGAACTGGCTTCTGGGAAATATCAGTCAGTAAGGATACAATTACCTAAAAGTGTGAAATATTGGGGTGTTGCCATATAAGGTGCCAAAAGTCGGCGTTGACTGCCATACATCTATGACAATTGGTAGATGGACTACAACCCCTTCTAAGCAGTGGCATTGGTGTGAGGTAGCAATAATTTCTTATTGTGAACAGCAGGAGATACTAGAAAGGGATACTCCAGTGCATCCAACCAATCCGCATCTTTTAAAGTGGTATTCTCATCTAATAAAAACTAGATGAAAAGCTTTGATATTAACCTTAAAGAGGCTCTGTCACCAGATTATAAATGCTCTATCTCCTACATAATCTGATCGGCGCTGGAATGTAGATAACAGCAGTGGTTTTTATTTTGAAAAACGATCATTTTTTAGCAAGTTATGAGCAATTTTAGATTTAGTTTCTTAATGGCCAACTGGGCGTGTTTTTACTTTTGACCAAGTGGGTGTTGTAAAGAAGTGTATGAGGCTGACCAATCAGTGACCAATCAGTGACATACACTTCTCATTGTTCCAGCCCAGCATGATCCACAGCACAGTGAGATTGTGCAGTGAAAGCAGCTGGGCTGGAACAATGAGAAGTGTATGTCACTGATTGGTCACTGATTGGTCAGCCTCATACACTTCTTTACAACACCCACTTGGTCAAAAGTAAAAACACGCCCAGTTGGCCATTAAGAAACTAAATCTAAAATTGCTCATTACTTGCTAAAAAATGATCGTTTTTCGAAATAAAAACCACTGCTGTTATCTACATTCCAGCGCCGATCAGATTATGTAGGAGATAGAGCATTTATAATCTGGAGTCGCTGAGATCCCGCTGTGCTGTCACTTACTCCCACATTAACTTTACCGGACCTACGGGACAATGACCAGACATCGCCTCCAGCCAGGAGGAGATATCTTTTCATTCTCCCGACAATCCGGTAAAGTTAATGTGGGAGTGACAGCACAGACTCGCGAGATCACGCTGTGCTGTGAGTACAGCTGAACATGAATGAAGAGAAGTGTATGACTCTTTTAAAAAAAACAAAAAACTGATGTTATCTACATTACAGCAACTATCAGATTAGATAGGAGATAGGGCACATATAAACTGGTGACAGAGTCTCTTTAAGGTTAATATCAAAGCTTTTCACCTAATTTTTTTGGAAGTGTGACCTGGGATATTTTCTTGTCAATAAGATGAGTATTTGGTGTAAAAATAAAACCAGATGATCCCTGCCTATAGAGTCAAACTACCATCACTATAGATATAAGGATTATTGTTAATACTTGGATGTAAGTCACTGGCTGTCGGAAGCCTAAACACATGGACATCACTAAATGATGAGTTTCCTTCCTTGTGATGCTTTGCCGGGCCTTTACTGCAGCTGCCCTCAGTTTGGTTTTCAAAATTGGGACAATGTGTCTATCACTGTATCGGGGGAAACTGTGCCTGACAATATATTTGGGGGACACAGTGATTAACACAATATCTGGGGGCGCTTTGACTGTTAGCATATTTTGAACACTGTGGCTGTCACTATATCTGTGGACACTGTGGCTGTCGTATTTCAAGACACTGTGCCTGTCACTGCATTTGATGACACAGTGGCTGTCATTAGATTTAGGCACACTGTGGCTGTCACTGTATTTGGGTATCTAATATAGTTTATAACCCCCGCCCCTCCCTGTTGGTATTTCTAAGAGTATATTCACACGGCCTATTTTCAGACGTAATTTGGGCATTTTACGCCTCGAATTAGGCATGAAAAGACGGCTCCAATACGTCTGCAAACATCTGCCCATTGCTTGCAATGGGTCTTACGATGTTCTGTTCAGACGAGGTGTAATTTTACGCGTCGCTGTCAAAAGACGGCACGTAAAATTACGCCCGCATCAAAGAAGTGCAGGACACTTCTTGGGACGCTTTTGGAGCCGCTTTTCATTGACTCCATGAAGAACAGCTCCAATTACGTCTGTAGAAGACGCTGCGAAAAACGCGAGTACATGCAAAAGCGTCTGAAATTCAGGAGCTGTTTTCGCCTGAAAACAGCTCCATAATTTCAGACGTATTTTACGTTTTCGTGTAAACATACCCTAACACTGAAAGAAAGGAGGGGAGTGCAGATAATGTCAGTCCCGAGGGAGCAGTGAGCTGTCAGATCTATGACAAAAGCAGCAGCACAGCCAGCTATGTATAAGAATTGCACAGACTCTAGAGCAGGGGTCAGGAACCTTTTTGGCTAAGAGAGCCGTAAACGCCACATATTTTGAAATATAATTCCGCGAGAGCCGTACAATATGTTTAAAGGGCCATTGACAGATCAATCGCTCCAATGTTCACTTAGTACAGCAAGGAATGCTCCTCCCTGCTGTATAAAGCCACAACTGGACTGAAACAATGGTAATTAGCAGTAAAAAATTAAATAAATAACTTACATTGTGAGCTTGCGATGCATGACATCAGTCCAGCAGTCTGGCTTCTTCTTTTTCCTGCGCATGACTGGAAGCTGGCATTCTTCCCACCTGATGTTGAGAGAATACCAGCTTTGAGGCATTCGCAGAAGAAAGAAGCTGGAATGTTGGACATGTCACACAACGCATTGTCAGTTATGTCAATTATCTATTTTATTATTTTACAGCGAATTATTGTTTAGTTCCAGCGGTGGCTTAGTGCAGCAGAGAGGAACACTCCTTTGTGTACTAAGTGACCGCTGGAGCAATTGTATCTGTCAGTGGCCCTTTTAAAAGTGTTGGTCTTACAGAAAATGAACAAAAAAGAGAGGCTCAGACCCATAGGGAACTAAAGCATTTACTACTTAAAGTGGTACATACAAGCAGGCACACCCAGCGTAATAAATAATTGAACTTTATTAAATAGTCTCACTGTACATAAAGTGCACACATTGACTTGTATTTAATTTTAAAGAACAACAAATCTCACACAGCAGTAAGCGCACCTATAACATGGCGGCGGCGGCAGGATGCACTGGCACAGAGCTGGTTGTGTTGGTACTTTACCGCCCTCACGGAGCAGCGGGCTCCCCCTCCACCACTGTAGCTGAAGACACAGTCAGTCCGGACACTTCCTGGATCCGTGTTACACAGAGGCTGATGGGAGGAGCTTAGTGTCAGCGCTGTGTGTAATGGCTGAGGGAGCTCTGGTCCGTCCCTCATAGAAGACATAGACTAGCGGCAGTCCTGACTGTACTGTCCTCCGCCCGAAGTCTCGCGTCGTTCGTTCCCTTTAGCTCCGCCCCCTGTCCTCTCCCCTGCCTGAGCACTCCTCCTACCACCTATCGCCGTCCTATTCAACTGCACAGTGTGCAGTGCAGCGGCTATCACCGGGCCCCCGGCCCGCCCCCCCCCCCGGATGCCTAGTGTCACGTTAGTGATGCTGCTACTAGGCATGAAGGGGCCCGTGCCTCCAGGCCTGGCACATAATGTAATGTGCCTGTCAGGGCGACACGGGCCCCCCCATGCCGCGGGCCCCGTAGCAGCTGCTACGGCTGCTACTGTGGTAGTTACGCCACTGCATCCTTCCCATAGACAGGTAGGAGCCCTGTCTGCGAGCCAGATACAGCCATCAAAAGAGCCATATCTGGCTCGTGAGCCATAGGTTCCCGACCCCTGCTCTAGAGCAACAAAATGGTAGAACATTTTTAAGAAAGACTATTTAGAAAATTGTTTAATTTTACAATTTAACTAACGCCCACCCATGAACCTTACATCCAATAAATGCATTTCTTTATTGATTAGTAAATGTCTTCTTTCCTCTAGACTTCTGCTGATGCCTCTCCTGAATGTCGATGATGAGCGGACGTCCTTCACATAGTGTCAGTAAATTCTCCAGTGCGATCAGAAGGGAGGACATTATCACAAACCCATCACACAGACCACCATATGTCGCTTTCATACAAGAAATGACTCAGACAACGTAAGGAGTGTTAAACTATGTGAATTTTATTGTTGTGTGTATGTGTGTGTGTTGTGATTGTGTGTTACCTCCCATCACTCACAAAGAGCGTAGAGCGACACTCAGGACAGGCAAAACCCCCAGTGGAGGAAACCTGCAGGGAAACCATGGCCGCTGTACTGTCCTTCCTCTGGCATACTAAGAGAGGTTAACGCTATATAATGTATGTGCGCGTGTACAGTATACATGTGTATATGTGGATTCCCCCATACAAGGAATAGAGCCAGAAAATGTAAAAAGTGACTGTGTTACTATGTGCAGTGTGTCAGTGAGTATGATTGTGTATAGTTATGTATGTGTGTGTGTGTAAGTATTAGTGTGTATGTATTTATTATGTGTTTTTGTGTGCGTGCATGCATGTGTTATACATTACCTGCTCCTCATGTTTGGTCATCCATCATGGTCTTCATCTCTCTTGTGGATCAGGCAGCAGAACCTCCTGGGTGGGAATAGAGGTACAAGAGAAAACGTTCAGCAACATGTGGATTAGAAGATCCATTACTGCATTTTACTTCGCACTTTTGTGATCATTTTTTCCTACCTACTTCTTTATAACACCAACATTTTACTTACCAGCGTTATTATTAGTCAGGGACCTCAATCGGTGTCTCCGGGTCCACAGCTGTGTCTATCCGGCTAATGATGTTTCCTTCCACTTTCCACATGCACGGATGCAAAATGATGTTTCTACAACGGGCACAGGACAGCGCGCTCTTCCATGGGCCTCGGGTGTAAAACTCCTCTTTATTTCTCCTTGATGCACGTATGGCCCAGCTGTGATGGATTTGCCTGTTTCTCATCCATGCCCAGTGGAAAGGGTCTTGTGCCATGATCTAAAATGGAATAGTAAATGAGGTAAAATTGGCTTCTCATCACAGACTCTTAATCAAAGACGGCACTTGTTCTGTTTTTTATTACTGACCAGATCACATGTGGTCCGGGCCACCCACGCTCTAAAGTCCATCCGGCGGAGCAACTGGTCGCGTTGGTGATGCAGCTCTTCTGTCTTCATTTCCCAGTCACTTCCTAAGGCCCACGCGTAGATCTCGTCTCTGAAGTCCTCGTCCTCCTCAAACTGGTTCGCTAGAAATCTTAAAAAAAGTAATAATTTATTAATGACACATGGAAGAGCAGTGCACTGTATACACCTATATCTCAATGTAAAGGAAACTTGTGTTACTATAAATGATAGCGATGGTGTCCAAGGATGTTAGAATGACCCCCAAGGTCAGAAGGCTACATAGTGTAATCTATAGGTTTGATATTTTGTCTTTTGGATATTAAAATGTTAAAATATTTTTATTTTACTGCTAAAACATGACCATAATTGTTTTGTAACCTATAAGGGATAAAGCTAATGTAAAGCACACAGGGCCGCAATCAGGAATTTCTGGGCCCCATACAGCCAAAGATATTGGGTCCCCCCTTCATTACCGTGGGTGGGCAACGGAAAGTGGGGCGCTCACGTTTGTACGTTATATGCAGTAACTGATTTTGTTCAAGTTATAGAGAACGAAACCATGAAGCAGTCAGTGACCAGTTGATACCCTGGATTTTATTGAATTCAGCCAAAACATATGGCACACAATGGGATACGTCGCCTGGGGAACGGCCCTGGGGAAACTCCTCAAGTCACTGTCCATAAATGAACAGAGACGTCAGGGTCTTTATCTGGGCCAAAGTCCACGGGCAGACTGCTTGTGATGCTCTGCCTGGGGACTCCGGCATTGGGAAGCCCCTGACATTGCAGCTTTTTCACCACAAAAATTGCAACATCTGCTATTTGTTGCGGGTTTTACCTCCCCATTAAATCCAATTGGGAAAACTCGCAACAGAAAAGCAGCGATTCCAAAGCATAAATTGACATGCTGCGGATTAAAAAAACGCACCGCAGGTCAATTTATGAACTGTTTTTCTGTATATTTTTAGTCAGCGTATGGATGAGATTTGTTCAAATCTCATCCACTCTGCTGCTGCTACTGTATTACGCTATGGATTTTCCAAAATGAAATCCATTGTGGAAAATCCGTAGTGTTTATGCTACGTGTGAATTTACCTTTACAGATTTTGCTAAAGATTCGCAGCAAATTAACCCTTTGCATTGTAAAGGGTGACATGCGTGCCAATTTTGCAACATAATAGGCATGCTCCTGATTTAACAATCAGCAGAATACCCTAAAGCCCATGCAGATTTTTTTCTGCTGCATGTGAATGCGGATTTGAAAACCCCATTCACATAAATTGTATTGTAGTTTGTAGTGGATTTTCAGTGTGCAACAGCACCAAAAATAGGAGACATAGGCATTCATATAACGCTTGTTGCCGATAATTGCCCCGTGTAAACAGGGCAGCGAACACAAGATGAACGATCATCTGCTGGTCGTATCCTTTTAAAAAAGTGAAATATTATCGTTGTCGGCAGCACATCTCCCTGTGTAAATGATAATAACGTATGGGGACGAGGGATCCAAGTAACGACCACTCGTCTCCATTCATAGCTCCGTGTGACAGGAGCAAACGGGCCTTAATTAACGATGTCTCGTTGAACAGCGCTGGCTGCACCTTCCGATTATCTGCCGGTAAAACGGCCTTTAGGGTCTATTCACACAGTGCAGTCAAATGCAATTTTTTGCAAAATCTCAGCAAAAACTTGATTTAACTGCTCTGTGAAAATATAGCCTAAAAGCACAGTTTTTTTCATGTTTTGTTCCATTATTATTTTAATGTAATTTTTGTAATTGCGGCACAAATAAGGCAGTTTTGCCGCAATTTTTAAATGTCTGGTGGGCGGCTCTCTCCACACAGAGCTGCTTTCATGCTTCTCATGCAGTAGCTTCCCCTACTGTCCTCTCGGAGTCCCAGCGTTACAGTTACTTCCAAGGAAGGAACTGAAAGGTCCGTTCCTTTCTCCAAGTAACTAACGCTGAGGCCCTGATAGAAATGTTTACAGTTACTAAGACGCGGGAAGACCCCTTTTTTTCAGCATTGTGGCCGGGCCCCTGACTGCCGTACCAGCTGTACTGCCCTGATGGTGACCCTGAAAACACATGATCCACAACTACTTGAGAGTATTCCTTCAAACATGTGATACGTGAATATACTCACAGGGATGCAAAGAAATTCTCTCTATATTCCTCGGTACGCAGTCCGGCTCTCTTGAAATACACGAGGACCATGGCCAGCAGATACTAGTGGAAGAAGACAAGAAGTTAGAATTTGGAGATAGAGAAATGGTCTCTTCTTATGTCTTATCTTTATGTGGTGATTCTATTTATATGTTTATTAATGTCAGTCCATAATCCTAACACATAAATCACAGGATTATCCTCCTTGTTCTGACTATAATATTATTATCTTACCAAGGATGTAGATGTAAAGTAGAATATCCCGTAATGCCACATAAACCCTTTTATTCAAATCTGATCTTTCTTGTCAGTCATGTCTATATCTGGCTGATTGTCTATTTGTTTTGTCATTATAAAATTACCTTGTCCGAAATCCTCAAACAGATGTCCTTGGCCAAAAACAGCTGGATGTGCTCATCATCTACCAAAAAAGTTTATTTCAAATTCTTTAAATCCAAAATAGTTTATATACAAAGAATTAAAGGTTAAGTAAATGCTTAACCCCTTAATGACCGCCGATTAGCCTTTTCACGGCGGTCATTAGTGGGCTTTATTCTGATGCAATAGCCGTTTCACGGCGCTGCATTAGGATAAATAAACAGAGCAGGGAGCCGTTAAATCTCCCTGCTCTCAGCTGCCAGATGTAGCTGAGAGCTGGGGCAACCCTGCTCGAATGTGTGAGATCAATATTAGTATCGCTCTCACCCGTTTAACCCCTCAGATGCGGCACTAAATAGCGTGCACCGCATTCGAGTGGTTTTGGTCTGAGTGGTTTTGGAGAGAGGGAGGGAGCTCCCTCTCATCCCACCGGCACCCGGCGATAAGATCGCCGAGTGTCTGTGTCTCCGATGGCAGCCGGGGGCCTAATAAAGGCCCCCAGGTCTGCCTGTAGTGAATACCTTTTAGGTCATGCCAGAGGCATGTCCTAGCAGATGCCTGTCCGTTTTAAACAGACAGGCAGTAATACACTGCAATACAAAAGTATTGCAGTGTATTATAAAAGCGATCGGATGATCGCATAGTAAAGTCCCCTAGTGGGACAAGTGAAAAACAAAAGTTGAATAAAGTTAATTAAAAAAAAATGTGAAAAAAAATAAATTAAAAACACACTTTTTCCCCTTACAAAATGCTTTACTATTAAAAAATACAAAAGGAAGCAAAAAAGTTACACATATTTAGTATCGCCACATCCGTAACGACCCCGACTATAAAGCTATTACATTGTTTAACCCGCACGGTGAACGCCGTAAAAAATAAAATCAAAAACAATGGACAAATTGCTGTTTTCTGTGAATCCTGACTTAAAAACATGATAAAAAGTGATCAAAAAGTCGCATCTACTCCAACATGGTACCACTAAAAACTACAAGTCGTCCCGCAAAAAACAAGCCCTCATACAACTGCATCGGCGGAACAATAAAAAAGTTATGGCTCTTCAAATATGGAGACACAAAAACAAATAATTTTGAAAAAAAAGCGTTTTTACTGTGTAAGTAGTAAAACATACAAAATCTATACAAATTTGGTATCGTTGCAATCGTAACAACCCGCTGAATAAAGTTATTGTGTTATTTATACCACACGGTAAACGGCGTAGATTTAGGACGCAAAAAAGATGGGCAAAATTTTAGGTTTTCTTCTACCCCCCCCCCAAAAAAAAGTTAATAAAAGTTAATCAATAAATTATATGTACCCCAAATGGTGCTATTAAAAAATACAACTTGTCCCGTAAAAAACAAGACCTTATACAGCTATGTCGACGCAAAAATAAAAAGTTTATAGTTCTTCGAATGTGACGATGGAAAAACGTAAAATATTGCTTGGTCATTAGGGCCCAAAATGCAAGCAGGGAGAAGGGATAAACAACGGCCCCTTTGTTGTTTACCCACGCATAGCACCATATATATGGTTGTGGCTATGTCTGATACTGCAGATCAGTCCCATTCACTTTATTGGGACTGAGCAGCAGTGAAATGCAGTACCAGGCACAGCCACAACTATATGTATGGCGCTGTGCTTGAGTAAACAGTAAAGGATTCATTAGGGTATGTTCACACGCTTAACAAAAAACGTATCAAAATACTGAGCTGTTTTGAAGCGAAAACAGCCCCTGATTTTCAGATGTTTTTTGAGCAACTCGCGTTTTTAGCAGCGTTTTTCGCAGCTTTTTCGCATCATTTTTTACGGCCGTCTTTGGAGCTGTTTTCATTGGAGTCTATGAGAAAACGGCTCCAATAACGTCCCAAGAAGTGTCCTGCACTTCTTTTGACGAGGCTGTGATTTTATGAGCCGTCTTTTGACAGTGACGCGTAAAATGACAGGTCGTCGGCACAGTACATCGCAAAGCCCATTGAAAATAATGGGCAGATGTTTGCCGACGTATTGGAGGCGTTTTTTCAGACATAATTCGAGGCATAAAACACCTCCATTACATCTGAAAATAGGTCGTGTGAACCCAGCCTAACACTCGCTGGAACACTGCAGCTCCTTTACTTTGCTTTGGATTTCCTCCATTACAAATTTATGCTCAAAACTTACAACTCTGCCCTTCACCGCGCCAAACAAGTCTACTTCACTTCTCTCATCTTCACACTATCTAATAATCCAAAACGCCTCTTTGATACTTTTCACTCCCTCCTTAGTCCTAAAGTGCAGACACCAATCACAGATCTCAGTGCTGAAGACCTGGCCAATTATTTTAAAGTTAAAATTGACAACATCCGGCATGATATTATCTCCCAGTCCCCTAGTAACATCGATCCCCTTCCCCCCCGCACTCCCTCTTCTTCACTCTCAGCATTTGACCCAATAACTGAAGAAGAAGTCTCGAGGCTCCTCTCTTCTCCTCGTCCTACTACCTGCCCTAGTGATCCTGTCCCCTCACACCTCCTCCAGTCCCTCTCCCCAGCTGTCACTAGTCACCTCACTAAAATATTTAACCTCTCTCTTTCCTCTGGTATCTTTCCCTCCGCTTTTAAACATGCCATTATAAACCCATTATTGAAAAAACCAACACTTGACCCATCCAGCGCTGCCAACTACCGACCAGTCTCTAATCTGCCCTTCATCTCCAAACTCCTGGAACGCTTGGTCTACTCTCGCCTTATCCGCTATCTCTCTGCTAACTCCATTCTTGACCCCTTACAATCTGGTTTCCGCACTCTACACTCCACAGAAACTGCCCTTACTAAAGTCTCAAATGATCTCTTGGCGGCTAAATCGGACGGTAAATCCTCTCTCCTGATTCTTTTGGATCTCTCTGCAGCCTTTGACACTGTAGACCACAAACTCCTACTTAACATGCTCCACTCTATTGGCCTCAAGGACGCGGCTCTCTCTTGGTTTTCCTCCTATCTCTCTGACCGCTCATTCAGTGTGTCATTTGCTGGTTCCACTTCTTCTCCTCTTCCCCTTGATATCGGGGTTCCTCAGGGATCAGTCCTAGGTCCACTCCTCTTTTCTCTCTACACAGCTCCTATTGGACAAACCATCAGCAGATTTGACTTCCAGTACCATCTCTACGCTGATGACACCCAATTATATACCTCTTCCCGTGACATCACCCCTGCTCTAATACAGAACACCAGTGATTGTCTGTCCGCTGTCTCTAACATCATGTCCTCTCTCTATCTGAAACTGAATCTTTCTAAAACTGAGCTCCTTGTGTTCCAACCATCTACTAACCTCCCTAAACCTGATGTCTCCATCTCTGTGTGTGGCACTATCATAACTCCTAAGCAGCACGCCCGCTGTCTCGGGGTTATTTTTGACTCAGATCTTTCCTTTACTCCTCACATACAATCACTTTCACGCTCCTGTCATTTTCACCTAAAAAACATCTCCAGAATCCGCTCTTTTCTTACGGAGGAAACTGCCAAAACTCTCATTGTTGCTCTGATTCACTCTCGTCTTGACTACTGTAACTCATTACTAGTCGGTCTTCCCCTCACTAAACTCTCCCCTCTCCAATCTATCCTCAATGCAGCAGCCAGGCTCATCTTTATGACCAACCGCTACACCAACACCTCTAATCTGTGCCAGTCACTGCACTGGTTGCCCATCCACTTCCGAATAAAATTCAAACTTATTACTCTCACCCACAAAGCTCTCCACAGTGCTGCACCTCCTTACATCTCCTCCCCCATCTCTGTCTACCACCCTACTCGGGCTCTACGTTCTGCCAACGACCTTAAATTAAAATCCTCCATAATCCGAACCTCCCACTACCGTCTCCAGGATTTCTCTCGTGCTGCACCCGTCCTCTGGAATGTGCTACCCCAGACAATCAGATTAATTCCCAATATCCACAGTTTTAAACGTGCCCTGAAAACACATCTATTTAGACAGGCCTATAACATTCCCTAATCTGACTCCTTTTCATGGCCCTCCATTTAGATTAGTCATCAGAATAAGATTCCCTCACACTCCTTCTCTTCATGTCCGTCATACACGGATACTGGCTGGTGACCGGCTCATGCAGCTTTATGTTACCACCGCATGTGTATAAAAATGGCCGGACCATTGTACAGAACAAACACTATTACACTTTGTGTCTCCCTTATGTCCTCATAGATTGTAAGCTCTTGTGAGCAGGGTCCTCACTCCCCAGGTTTGAATTGTAAATGAACTTTGTCACTATGTAATGTCTGATATTGTTTTCATGTTCCCTCTAAATTGTAAAGTGCTGCGTAATATGTTGGCGCTATATAAATAAAGATTATTATTATTATTATTGCTTACTATAGTGGTGCCAGGAGCCAGACCCTCACTGATAAAATATTGATGGCTTATGTTTAGAATAAGTTGTCATATGTTTGTACATGAGAATAAATGTAAATCACACTTTGTGTGATCAAATTCCCCCTCCCCTCCTATCGGACAATACATCAAAATAATAAAATAAAAATGTACTCACCTCAACGCTCCACTTCGCTTCTCCCCACTTAGGCTCTCCCTGCGGACCACAGCTCGTACAAGGCACTGGCGTAGAGCGTTGTATGTGATGCAGCACTGAGGTAGTTGAGTGCTGCATCACATATATGGCCCTGTATGTTGTATGAGCCGCAGCATGCTGAGAGGGCATAGGGAGAAGATGAGCGGTGAGCATATATATATTTATCTTATGTCCGATCCTGGGAGAAAAGGGATAGGGCTGCGGTCACGTTCGCACACCCTGTGAGTGCAATTGTTACGCCACGATTGTGGTGAATGGCCAGCTGAAAGATGCGGCAAGATTATTATGAGAAATTAGCTTCTTATTAAATGTGTGGCATCCTACTCCAGCAAACTGTTTACTAAGACCGGGGTATGAAACGTCAGTCCTAATAAATCCCCCTCTTTGTGTCTGGTCAGAATCATTGGAAGGTGCAGTGAATCTTACCGAGGAGATTGTAGAAAGCAGTCCGTTCTTCTGGCTGCAGGGTATGCTCCTTCCTCCTCTTCCGGCACTCGTCTATCATGTAGGTCAGCGAACTGTCATAGAAGAAATAGTTATTACAGTCAGCAGTCCAATGTAAAAATATAAAATCTTTATTTTCATGATCGAAAAGGTCCATTTTGTAAAACATTTGGGGTACAGAATTACATAAGAGTACAGAAAGTATAAATGCAGCGTACATATAAAGAACTGCTGTGAAAGCCAATATTCCCACGCAGGAGAGTAGTCTACATGACTCCAGGCCCCCTACGAAGAGGACGGATTCAACAGCCGCATAAGAGTACAGAGAACGAAGAGAAAGTTACAAAAAAAAAAAGAAATAGAGGAGGGTGAGGAGCAGATTAAAGTGAGTGGGGTGTCCCACCATGACATCCCGCAAAGTAAAGAACGCTACTCAGGCTGCCGCACAGTACTCAGCTCTCGTATAATGTCTTTATAGGAGTCAGAACCCTGAAAAGCAATCCAAGGAGTCCATGTTTGGCGAAGAAATAGATATTACAGTCAGCAGTCCAATGTAAAAGTATAAAATACAGACAATTATGTGTTAATAAGTTTACAATGAAATGAATAAATGACAGGGAAATCTTAGTAAAATCCATGTTTAAGAACATTTCCTCGTGGTATGTCTCTGGGGTTAGTACCTCTCAGAGCATTAGTTAAAGGGAAGGTGTCACGAAAAAATTTTTTTTATATGTTATTGCTTTTAGTATGTCATTAAAATACATTTTATTTATTTGTGTGTTTGTGTTTCTTTTTTCTTTCTTTTACTTCTCTATGGGGGCTGCCATTTTTTTTTTCATCTCTGTATGTGTCGATTAACGACACATACAGAGATGGAATACGGTACATACATCCCCATAGAGAAGGCGAACGGGAGCCGTTCCATTCACTATAGTGTACGCCGTCTGTGTGGGAACGGCGGAAGCGCCGCTCCCACACAGACCAAAAGGTAGGTCTTCGGCAGAGCGACATCCGGCGCCATTTTCATGTGGACCGGAAGCCGCGGCCGGACAGTAAGACGACTACTTCCGGTCACGGCTTCCGTTCATATGTTAAGAAGCAAGGGCAAGGGGCGGAGGCAGTGGCGGCGACAGCGACGGCGGCGTCAGGAGCAGGTAAGTTATGTTTGTGTATGTTCGTTTTATATTGTGTGATTACCACGGTATCTAATCCTCCTACATTGTGCATTCGCTCAAAAAATGGCGGCACACAGTGTAGGAGATTTGAACATTCAACCCCCTCCTTTCTCCTGGCACTAGCCAGGATAAAGAAGGGGGATTGTTTGGGGACACTAGAAAGAGTGTGTCTTCTCCAATTTTGCAGCATAAGGCAATGAGGTTGCTTTACCACATGCCAATGCTGCAATTTTGGGAATTGCTCCCTCTAGTTACCAGCACATGGAAATGTTATAAATTAGAATCTAATTTATAATATTTCCAGACTTGTGAAAAAATGAAAAAAATTAGAACAATGTGTAATCATTTATATACTAATTGTTTAACTAGAAAAAAAATAAAATTCTAGCGACACATTCCCTTTAAGCTTTGTATGACCTTGGTAGAAGGACGCGTCACCCTTATAGGGTGTTTATTCCCATGGGTGAAGAGGTTAATAAGAAGCTGATACATTAGATTTGTAATGGTTTGTAACACTAAGTATGGATTTGGTATGTAGTGACTGCAGTGATATAAAATCTTGTACTGACGTCTCCTCCACATGTAGAGTGACCATCTCTCTCTTCCTCTTCCTCGCCATCTCTTCTCCTCTTCCTGGGAAACTTAAATAGAAGAGAAAATTACCATGAATATTTGGGAATGTGACTGACTGTGCGCATACCTGTACCATGTACAGGCTAGGGTGGATTATACATAAACCATACAAGTAATTTGAACGACACACAACTAAACTTTTAAACGTGGGTTGACACGAGGGTCGGCCTCAGCTTTATTTATTTAAGTATTTTCAAAATAAACAGTTTTCTTATTATACCCGTATGCCAGCCCGATATCTACAAAGGGGGCTGTATGGCATTATCTACAGGGGGGACTCTGTATGGCGTTATCTACAGTGGGGGCTGTATGGCGTTATCTACAGGGGGATGTATGGCGTTCTCTACAGGGGGGCTGTATGGCGTTCTCTACAGGGGGCTGTATGGCGCTATCTACAGAGGGGGCTGTATGGCGCTATCTACAGAGGGGGCTGTATGGAGTTATCTACAGAGGGGGCTGTATGGCGCTATCTACAGAGGGGGCTGTATGGAGTTATATACAGAGGGGGCTGTATGGCGCTATCTACAGAGGGGGCTGTATGGTGTTATCTAAAGGGGGGCTGTAAAAAAGGCACTATCTACAAGGGGGGGGGGGGGTTGTGTGACACCCAGGGGAGGCGGATCTACAAGGGGGGGGGGGGTTGTGTGACACCCAGGGGAGGCGGGGGCCCCAGTCAAAAGTTTGCTATGGGGCCCAGTTTTTCCTAGTTACGCCCCTGGGCGGGTGCCCTCTATCCCTATAGGACCTGTGGCCCACCTAAATTGATCTTGGACAGACCCACCGCTAGCAGGATATACCCCTCCTTTAACCCCTTCCGTGCCACACAGCCATGGGCCCAATGGCTAATAAGCCTGATGGCCTCAAGTTTCCTGAAGAAGATGTTACAAAAACTTAATTAATATAAACATGTAGTGGGTGCGCTGGACTGACGTTATATAGAGGGTGCAGAGGTAGCAGTCACACCCAGGATCTACAGCCATAGGGGGCCCAAAATCCACTCTTCCATAAGAAGACACCAGTATTATAAATGACACATGGTATAGAAAGGGCCCTGTTACAGATTTTACATTAGAGACCAGGAATATATTTATATATTATAGTAAAAACACAATAAGCACCCCTCTAACATTATCCACATCCCCGGACCCAATTTACACACATTATAGATTAAAGAAAATTTTAAAACTTGGTTGAAAATAAAAAAAGAAGAATCACAGGACAGCTGCACTGCGGTATAAAATGTATATACTATGAATATTAAGGGGGTTTACTCATAATTGAGTGTTATGGCATATTGCTAGGATACGACATAACATTCTGATTAGTGGGGTCTGATCTCCGGGACCCCTGCCGATCCTGAGAATGAAGAGACAGCATTGTGTAATCAATTAAATCAGACTATGTTGTAGTTCCCTGGAAACCGGGGTGGGGGGGGGGATGCCACTGTGAAGGGCAAAACTGAAGAAATGGGGTGATGGTGCTTGCAGACTGATCAGAATATGGTGGAAAATCCTATTGATATCATTTTCTAGAATGGAAACCTCTCTAAATACAGAATAATAATAAGCATACGGTCCTACAGCTTGGGATCCATCAGCAAGATCTGAGGTAGAAGATGATACGTCGGGTTATTTTACTCTTGTCTCCTTAGTTTATCCAGATTTTGGGTATTTAGGTGAAAACCTTTGAGTTTATTAATAAAATACAATCAATTTCAGTAGTGGAAGAAGCATCTGTGTCTGTGTCTGGGATGACGTGGTCATTATGGTTAGTAAATGGCGGCACTTTACCTGTGAAGTCTTGAAGACAGTTGGTGTTGTCTCTCAGAAGACGCAGATACGCAGTAGTGTCTTCTCCTCCGATAAAACTAAACGTTTGTCAAGTCGCTTTGAAGAACAAAATGGAGCCTGTCTTATCTCTGAAAAGAGCAATCGCAGACTGGCACCAACTGATGATTTTTCTCTATCTTTAAATTCAAATCCTGCGATTCTATTGGTTGTTGTTGTTTGCGGCACTTGCCATGATGATTCATGCCTCAGCAAGTTTAAAGGGAAAGTCCACTGAAATAATGTCATGGTGCGTTTTAATATAAAATTGATATATAATGTATGTAACTTTGGTGCAGGTGCTGGAGTTAGAAGCATGTTGACTGATGTCTGACCTGGCGGAGGATGTCATCTTTACCATTTAACATCTTGCAGGCCTCTCATAAATTTGACGCATCCACAAATCCAAAAATCTGTTGGACGTGGGTAAAATGTGCAAAAACTGAGGACCAGAAGCTTTATAATGTGATCTTATCATTTCTATTCAGATTTACAAGAAATTGACTGGCATTGTTGTCATACATGTGCCCCATATGTCATACATTCATAGCCATATATATTTCTATTATATAAATTCTCTATATACTGTGTATTGTCCTGATCTCTATGTACAGTGACATAACTATTAGTATACTGGTTGCATAGGTAGAGAAATGTAGTGTTACATTGTTACATGGTGTCCATTCAGATGAAAGTCATGCATAAGATATATTGAATTTATTCACAGCCCGCCACACAGGGTCTTGATGTTAGTCACCGCCAGGATGTTGTGTGTTGCGGTACATACAAGGTCTTTGTGCTGGCTGGCATCAGGACCATGTGTGCAGCGGCGCCCAAAAAGAAGAGAAGCCAGCGAGGAACAGTAAGTAAATAGAGCGGTCTGAGTTAATTTCCTTTAGTCTAATCTGGGGTTTTATTAATTTTGGGGTCTGATTTAGGCGTCTTGTCTGGGGTCTGGAATAATTTAAGGAACTGGTCAGGGGTTTGGACTAACTTAGGGGTCTAGTTAGTGTGCCCCTGTGATGCCGATTCTTGCGAGACTCATCATTGGTTTTAATGATTGTTTTGACTGCAGCATAAAAGATGATATATTGTTTTTTAGATATAATTGTGGCTGTTTGGCACTTATTTTATGTACAGTGTAGGTCACTTTCCCTTTTTCTTTTCTTCACATAGCCAAGACCGCCAAGACGACTTCTCATAGCCATGACTTGTCTGCATTTCGACACACTGACATCTTTAGTTTTTTTCCAGAAGAACACTACAAAGTGGAAAAATTATCAACTTCGGCACAAAATGTTGGAGTATAAAAATATATAAATTTTATTACAAATAGACATGACAGAATAAAAAGATGAGTCACACAATGAGAAGGCGTCAGCCTATGCTAGACCAAAAAGTAAATGTAATGGGCATGTTTATGCATATTTGTAGCAGGATGCAGACACAAATGTATATCAAAGTCCAAGGAGGACAGCCAAGCCGCATGGGAAATGCATCAGATAGTTGATAGATGTGAGATAGTAGTCAAAATTTGCAGTGATAGACAGTACAGATATATAGCTTATAGCCACATGCTAATATTCCCTATACACATCAATAATGGGGCTAATGGTTATATGCTGCAAAATCCAAAGGACTGAATGACATCAAACTGCCAACATGAGATAACAGACGAGTGTAAGGAATGAGTACATACCAAAAGTCATGGTCTCACATAGGAAGGACGCCAACACCCAATGTGCGTTTCGGTGAATGCCTTCGTCTGGGGTTGGCATCATCCTAGCGGGATCCCCTCCTACCTGGCCCATGTGTTACAGATCAAAAATCACCGGTCACAAGCGGAAAGAGGACACCGGCGTCAGATAGGGGGTACAAAGATGGCCGCCGCCCCACTTCCGGAAGCCGCGTCATCAGGGAGGATGTGGGACAGCGATGTCTGAGTTGGATTCATTCATGACTAATTTGAATGCGAATACATTAAACCTGAAATTTACCTATAAATTCCACTGCAAACAAATAGAATTTCTAGATATTAAACTTGTCAAGGATATACATGGCTTTCTGCAAAGCGATGTGTATCGTAAGGAGACCTCTGTCAGATTATTGTTACACTCTTCTTCTTCCCATCCCCCACAGACTATTCAGGCAGTCCCCATTGGACAATTTCTGCAGATTAGGAAAATCTGTTCATCAGACAATTGTAAAATCGTTTCCTTAACCGCAGATATAGTATGAGGTCCATTAAAAAGGCATATCACAGGGCGAAACACACTACTAGAGATGACCTTCTCTTTCCAAAGAAAAAGACAGACACACAAACACAGGTAAGGTTTATAACCAGCTACCACTCAAGGTGGTTACAAATGAGGGACATTTTTAAACGATATTGGCCCATTTTATTGACAGACCCTACACTGGAGAGATTCATCACCAGATACCCAAGCATTACAGCAAGACGCTCTAAAAACCTGAGGCACCACCTGGTGAGGAGCCACTACAATCCAATCAAAAGCAAGTATCCTTTTGGGACTAGGGGCCCGAAATGGGTCTGTAATCCTTGTGGACACTGCATTGCATGTCCAAATATAGAGAAGGCATCAACATTCACGAATGCCTCAGGTACAAAAATATACTACATGACCTATTCAATAACCTGCACCACAAAAGCTGTAGTGTATTATGCGGTATGTCCCTGTCCCAAAATCTATGTTGGCCTTACATCCAGAGAATTGAAGGTCCGAGTAAGGGAACATATGTCCGACATCAAGCGAGCGACAGAAGTGGACAATTTGGAAGGTCTCAAACCAGTAGCCCGACATTTCAGGTTACATCATTCCTGTGATCCATCTCAATTAAAGGTGAGAGGGATTGACCACATCATATCGGGTATGAGGGGAGGTGCTGTTAAACAAAAGCTGGCACAATGTGAGACTCGTTGGATATGGACCCTTGGGACAATGTATCCACATGGCTTGAATGAATCTCTGAGCTTCGCTCCGTTTCTATAACCATTGACTCCTAGCTGGTCCGGGTATCACCATGTCAGGTTTGAAGGGCTCTTGCGGTGCCAAAACAGTGAAAATCCCCCAAAAGTGACCCCATTTGGGAAACTACACACCTTAAGGAAATTATCTAGGGGTATAGTGAGCATTTTGACCGCACAGGCTTTTTACAGAAATTATTAGAAGTAGGCCTGAAAATGACAATCTAAATTTTTTCAGAGAAAATGTAGGTTTAGCAAATTTTTTCTCATTTCCACAAGGACTGAAGAAGAAAAAACAATGCAAAATTTGTAAAGCAATTTCTCCCGAGTAAAACAATACCCCACATGTGGTAATAACCGGCTGTTTGGACACACGGCAGGGCTTAGAAGGGAAATAGCGCTATTTGGCTTTTGGAGGAGGCCAGGTCGCATTTGCAGAGCCCCTGAGGGGACAAAACAATGAAAACACCCACAAAGTGACTCCATTTAGGAAACTATACCTCTTGAGGAATTCATCTAGGGGTGTAGTAAGCATTTTCACACCACAGATGTTTCTTAGAATTTATTAGAATTGGGCAGTGAAAAAAACAACAATCCTTTTTCTTCAATAAGACGTGGCTTTAGCAAAATTTTTTTCATTTTCTCAAAAAATAAAGGAAAAAAAGAACCCAACATTTGTAAAGCAATTTCTCCCAAGTACGGCAATACCCCATATGTGGTCATAAACTTCTGTTTGGGCACACGGCAGGGCTCAGAAGGGAAGGAGGGCCATTTAGAGTGCAGATGTTGCTGGATTGGTCTCTGGGTGCCTGTGGGCCAAAAACAGTAGAAACCCCCCAGAAGTGACCCAATTTTGGAAACTACACCCCTCAAGGAATTTATTAAGGGGTGTAGTGAGCATTTTCACCCCACAGGTCTTTTCCATAAATGATTGCACTGCGGATGGTGCATATTAAAAATTTATATTTTTCCCTAGATATGCCATTTCAGTGGCAAATATGTCATACTCAGATTATGCCACTGGAGACACACACGCCAAAAATTGTTAAAAGGGTTCTCCCGGGTATGACGATGCCATATATGTGGAAGGAAACTGCTGTTTGGGCACACTGTAGGGTTCGGAGCGGAGGGAGCGTCATTTGCCTTTTGGAGAGCGGATTTTGCTTGGTACTATAGTTGTTTGAGTATTGCTGGTGTTTCCATTTATAATGTGGGGGTACATGTAAGCGGGTCAGAGTATATAAGGGGCATAGTCAGGTGGTATAATAATGGGGTAAAAAAAAAAAAATCAATAGATGTGTGTTACGCTGTAAAGCAATCCTTTCTGCACAGGCCAGTGTCGCACTGATAAATGGTGTCATTTCTTATCCCCCTTTTGGTCCGCACTCCGCACCTTTGTAGTTTGGGGAATTTTGCTGGGAAAGTGTTGTCCTGGTATAATACGGGCGCCCTCGATTCCAGCAGATATGTTTGGGCCCTCCCCTTCCTGGTTCCCTAATTTTAGGTCCTTGATAAATCGCCTCTTGAAACAGAAGAAATGTTCCCCTCGGGCCGGCACAACTGCATATTTTTTATTTCCTGACTTATTGGAGCCTTAATTAATTTTATTTTTTCAAAGACATAGTGGTATGAGGGCTTTTATATGCGGGACGAGCTGTAGCGATTATTGGTACCATTTTGGGGTACATGCGACTTTTTGATCACCTTTTATCCTATTTTTTGGGAAGCCAGGTAAACAAAAAATTCTGCCATAGTATTTCTTAGTTTTTTTTTATACACCATGTGTTATAAACTAGATGTTCACGTTATTCTGCGGATCAGTACGATTCCGGCGATACCTAATTTATAGAACTTTTTTATATTTTACAACTTTTTGCACAATAAAATTACTTTTGTAAAAAGAATGTATTTTTTCTGTCGCCAAGTTGTGAGAACCATAACTTTTTAATTTGTTTGTCGATGGAGCTGTATGAGGGCTTGTTTTTTGCAAGACAAGCGATAGTTTTTATAGGTACCATTTTTGGATAGGTGCGACTTTTTGATCACTTTTTATTCCAATATTTGTAGGGCAAAGTAACCAAAAAACAGAAACTCTGATATAGTTTTTTACGGGTTTTTTTTACGCTGTTCACCGCGTGAAATAAATAATATAATATTTTAAAACCTCAGGTCGTTACGGTCGCGGTGATACCAAATACGTATGGCTTATTCTTATTTTTCAATAATAAAGGACTTGATAAGTGAAAAAGGGCGATTGTGTTTTATTTTATTACTTGAAACTTTTATTGTTCTCAAACTTTTATTTTTTTCACTTTTTTTGACACTTTTTTAATACTTTTTTTTACACTTTTTTTCAAGTCCCACTAGGGGACTTGAAGTTCCAACTGTCTGATGTTTTTTTTCTAATACATTGCATTACCTACGTAGTGCAATGTATTAGATCTGTCAGTTATTCACTGACAGAAAGCCGATTAGGCTTCGCCTCCCGGTGGGGCCTAATCGGCTTTCGTAATGGTAGAGCAGGAGGCCATTGTGTCTCCTATTGCCATAGCAGCAGTCGCCAGTCCCGATTGCCTGTCAGGGCTGGCGATCTGCTAGAAACCGCTACGATGCCGCAATCGCTTTCGATTGCTGCATCGAAGGGGTTAATGTCAGGGATCGGAGCTAGCTCCGGTTCCTGCCGTTACAGGTGGATGTCAGCTGTAACATACAGCTGACTTTCACTGCTGATGATGCTGGATCAGCTCCTGAGTCGGCGCCATCTTGCCGGCGGCTACGGAAGCCGATCAGGCTCCGCCGCCGGGCAGATCTTGACGGACTTCCATGCTAGGCAGATCGGGAGGCCAGTATTAGCCCTCCGGTTGCCATTGCAGCCACCGGAACCCCGACAATTTCATTGCTGGGGTTCTGATGAGCTACATACAGCTTAAATGTAGCGATCACGTTTGAACACTGCATTGAAGGGGTTAATGGCAGGGATTGAAGCTAATTTCGGTCCCCGCAATTACAGCCGGATGTCAGTTGTCAGATACAGCTAAGATCCGGCGATGATCCGGTGCCAAACATTTGTCGTAAGTATAGAACATTTTGCGGGAAGCACTGGCTTTCCATGACGTAAACTTACGACAAATGTCGGGAAGGGGTTAAAGTCAAGTTAAAGATCACTATATCTGTACATAGAAGCTGACATATTGCAGAACAATTATATCAATAGTGTCACTTATATAAATTAATTGTGTAAAACTGTCACTTATGTATTTAAAGGGGTCGTCTCATCATAACAACTTTACCTTGAAACAACGTATTCTTTTTATTCCGGACACTACAGACACTGACCAATAGGCGACTATTTTTCTAGACTGTGCTCCATTTATAATTCAAGTGTCTTATTTTGGGGCCACTCAGGTAGCAAGGCACCAGTGAGGCTTTTACCCCTGCAACTCCTATTATTAAGCCCTTGATGATTATACAAAGTTCAGCCATAAAATTAACCCCTTAAGCCTCCATAAAATAAATGTACGTCATGGATTGCTTTACATAGGGCCAGCGTGACGTACTATTCCATCATGGTGATTGTGTGGGCACAGGAGGAGCCCGGCTGTGATTGAAACCTCTGATCTTGACCATTTAACCTCTTAGATGGTGTAGTCATTGGCCACCGCAGCATTTAAGTGGGTAGACAGTGGGAGGCGGCTCCCTCTATCACTCCATAAGCGCCCTGTGATTTGATCATGGGGCTGTCAGTACGCTGACTACAGAACACAGTGGAAGGTAAAAACAGCAAAAAAATAATCACAGAGAGGACCACCACTGAAAACTCCTGAGGGTGCCTAGAGTTAATACATTTGTGGTCAGGTCTCTACAGATACAATACACAGCTACCGATGATGTGGTATCCGGCATCTGACACACTTATTGGTTCCCTATCTGTTGACACACGTTGGCAGCTCATGTCATAAGAAGCCTCATGGACTACACTCTGGGCGTTCGATCATGGGAGACACGTGATACTCCCACCAGTGACACATGCTTGATAGACTTCTGCACCGTGCAATGGTACCGCTCATCATCACATCCGGGGCAGTACTTTATGACATCAGATGCTATTTATATTATGTGCAGGGAATACTCCTCTATCCCCTGCACCATTATGGACTGACATCGGGTGGCCAGCTAAACTATGCGGCTGACTTCTTTCTACACTGGGGACATACAAGTACTATTGCTGTGATCAGTGCAACTTTAATTTGTACTGGTCCCTCATTTTGGAATATATAACTATATAATTATTGTCATGATCAATACAACCTTCTGTACTGTGTCTTATATTTACCCAAACAACAATTATCTCACACATCTATTACTGTATACTCAGGATCTGATTGATATGGCCAATAACTATATTTGTTTCCCTTATGAACTATAACCTTCAGACATAGGGAATGGCATTGGAATTGGATGTTTTTGGTCACCATTTCTTTGGTCCCACTAATAATTATGCAGGTGGATCTAGCGTATAATAGGTACTGTAGGCTCGAGTGTTGGATTGCTTTTATCAGAGCGGCTATCCTGCAGTGGTGGGAAGGGTTTAAGTAGAGTATAACAGATTGAGTTCCCAGCATTATCATTCCCTTACCCCCCCCCCCCCCCTACAACATTACGAATTATATTCACTTGAGACTGGTGTTGTTTTGTTAAATTTCTTTTGCTTCTCTTGATTTTTCTTGCTGTTTTTGACATTCCACTATGTTCTGCATAAAGCTTAGTGTCAGCTGCGTTGTCTGTATTCTGACTTCTTTATCATAACGGAGCCATACCAGGCCCTCATACACCCTATGTGCTTCCGCAATAGAATCTATAAAACATAAAAGGGCCGAGCAGTGCTCCGGCGTCTTTTCGCAAATCACACTAGCTGGAATCGCAAATGCAAACGTTTACCATATTAACCAATTGGTAAACATTTGCGGAATCAGGAGATAACGCCTTTTCTCCTCGTCCTTCTTTTTTGCTTTAGTCCCTCTTCCCCTGATCCAGATAGAACATCTCCAAGGGGAGGAGGGAGAACCTCTCCACATACCTATCCTTCCCTATACGTTTCCTGACCTCCTGCTTAAGATGGGCCCCGATCCCTCGAAGCAGACATACACAGCCAACTGATCCCCGTTTACCTAATTAGGTGCCTCAGTCTGGACTGAGACCGCAACCGCCTCATGACTCACCAGAAGAGGGTTAACAAGGGAAAATGTGGAAAAACCGCCCTCCTACCCAGACTTTACAGGACCGCCCACGCAAAAACCTGGGATGGACCCGCACCCTTCACCAGGGAACCGCCCCACAATGTTCAGCAGGCACCCCACTGAGTCCCTCAGGCATCTACATACGACTCCGCCTGTGTTACCCCACAGCCCCTAGCGGCAGGGGGCGAACCTGACCTAAACAGTGATGGCACAAAGCACCAATAGTGATGCTTTTGAAAAGTATCAAAAAACTTTATTAAATATAGAGGACAAATGAATAAAAAGAGTCACACAATAGATATAGCAACATCTCCGGAGTGAAATACACAGGGTGAACACATGCCCATAACAATACGGATACATCTTATTTATAAAGTGCAAAGTGCTAAGCAATATATGAAATAAAGATATATACCATATATAATATAAATTGTCTTTGCAATACTGCAGGATGGATAAGGACATGGACAAGAAGCTAAATACAAGTAGTGATGGTCCTAGGATAGTTGCAACACATGTTCAAAAGAGTACAGCATATGAAATAACATGCCGCAATATATAACCATCTATATGACACAACCGGGATGGCGCCAACCACGACGCACGTTTCGGCACAGCCTTCGTCTGGGGGTGACATAATCTCCTAACAGGTATAATATAATAATATATATATTATATTATATATTATTATATTATATAATATAAATTTCGGTGTAATAATAAAAATGATACTACAGTAAACTGGAGATGATCGCCCAACACTGCGAATATAACCCCTTAATGACAATACGCCTTTTTACGGCGGTCCTTAACCCCTTAATGACCGCCGATAAGCCTTTTCACTGCGGTCATTAGTTGGCTTTATTCTACAGCACCGCCATTCCACGGCGCTGCATCAGAATAATGTAAACAGAGCAGGGAACTGTCAAATCTCTCTGCTCTCAGCTGCCAGAGGTAGCTGAGGGCTGGGGGCATCCCTGCTCGACCGGGTGAGATCGATATTAGTATCGATCTCACCCGTTTAACCCTTCAGATGCGGTGCTCAATAGCGTGGACCGCATCTGAGTGGTTTTGGAAAGAGGGAGGGAGCTCCCTCTCATCCCACCGACACCCGGCGATGGGATCGCCGAGTGTCTGTGTCTCAGATGGCAGCCGGGGTTCTAATAAAGGCCCCCAGGTCTGCCTATAGTGAATGCCTGCTAGCCTATGCCAGAGGCATGTCCTAGCAGGAGCCTGTCCATTTTAATCGGACAGACAGTAATACACTGCAATACAAAAGTATTACAAAAGTATTGCAGTGTATTATAATAGCGATTGGATGATCGCATATTAAAGTCCCCTAGTGTGGAAAAAAAAAATGAAAAACCATCTTTTTCTCCTTACAAAATGCTTTACTATTAAGAAAACACAATAAAGCAAAAAAGTTACACATATTTGGTATCGCCGCGTCCGTAAAGAACCTGACTATAAAGTTGTTAAGTTATTTAACCCGAACGGTGAACGCCGTAAAAAATAAAATAAAAAACAATGGAAAAATTGCTGTTTTCTGTTAATCATGAGTTAAAAAAATTTGATAAAAAGTGATCAAAAACTCGCATCTACTCCTAAATGGTACCAACAAAAACTACAAGTCGTCCCGCAAAAACAAGCTCTCATACAACTGCATCTGTGGAACAATAAAATAGTTATGGCTCTCCAAATATGGAGACGCAAGAACAAATAATGTTGAAAAAAAAGTGTTTTTACTGTGTAAGTAGTAAAACATACCAAATCTATACAAGTTTGGTATCTTTGCAATCTTAACAACGTGCTGAATAAAGTTATTGTGTTATTTATACCACACGGTAAACTACGTAGATTTAGGGTCCCGCAAAAAAAAGTTAATAAAAGTTAATGAATAAATTATATGTACCCCAAAATGGTGCTATTAAAAAGTACAACTTGTCCCGCAAAAAACAAGACCTTATACAGCTATGTCGACACACAAATAAAACAGTTATAGCTCTTCGAATTTGACAATGGAAAAACGTAAAAAATGGCTTGGTCATTAGGGCCCAGAATGCAAGCAGGGGGAAGGGGTTAAAGGTTATGGTCTCATGTTTACTTGATAAAGGGGTTCTGTTTCCCCTAAACCCGTTGTACCTCAAGAGACCCTCTATCTCTCTTTTATATGTGTGTTTTATTATGATCTATTGTTTTAGACAATGAATTATATATACACCACCGTTCAAAAGTTTAGGATCACTTAGAAATTTCCTTATTTTTGAAAGAAAAGCACAGTTTTTTTTCAATGAAGATAACATTAAATTAATCAGAAATACACTCTATACATTGTTAATGCGGTAAATGACTATTCTAGCTGCAAACATCTGTTTTTTAATGCAATATCTACATAGGTGTATAGAGGCCCATTTCCAGCAACCATCACTCCAGTGTTCTAATGGTACATTGTGTTTGCTAACTGTGTTAGAAGGCTAATGGATCATTAGAAAATACTTGAAAACCCTTGTGCAATTATGTTAGCACCGCTGTAAACAGTTTTGCTGTTTAGACGAGCTATAAAACTGACCTTCCTTTGAGCTAGTTGAGAATCTGGAGCATTACATTTGTGGGTTCGATTAAACTCTCAAAATGACTAGAAAAAGAGAGCTTTCATGTGAAACTCGACAGTCTATTCTTGTTCTTAGAAATGAAGGCTACTCCATGCGAGAAATTGCCAAGAAACTGAAGATTTCCTACAACAGCGTGTACTATTTCCTTCAGAGGACAGCACAAACAGGCTCTAACCAGAGTAGAAAGAGAAGTGGGAGGCCCCGCTGCACAACTGAGCAATAAGACAAGTACATTAGAGTCTCTAGTTTGAGAAATAGATGCCTCACAGGTCCTCAACTGGCAGCTTCATTAAATAGTACCCGCAAAACGCCAGTGTCAACGTCTACAGTGAAGAGGCGACTCCGGGATGCTGGCCTTCAGGGCAGAGTGGCAAAGAAAAAGCCTTATCTGAGACTGGCTAATAAAAGGAAAAGATTAATATGGGCAAAAGCACACAGACATTGGACAGAGGAAGATTGGAAAAAAGTGTTATGGACAGACGAATCGAAGTTTGAGGTGTTTGGATCACACAGAAGAACATTTGTGAGACGCAGAACAACTGAAAAGATGCTGGAAGAGTGCCTGACGCCATCTGCCAAGCATGGTGGAGGTAATGTGATGGTCTGGGGTTGCTTTGGTGCTGGTACAGTGTGAGATTTGTACAAGGTAAAGGGGATTTTGAATAAGGAAGGCTATCACTCCATTTTGCAACGCCATGCCATACCCTGTGGACAGCGCTTGATTGGAGCCAATTTCATCCTACAACAGGACAATGACCCAAAGCACACCTCCAAATTATGCAAGAACTATTTAGGGAAGAAGCAGGCAGCAGTCACCAGATTTCAAACCCATAGAGCTGTTGTGGGAGCAGCTTGACCGTATGGTACGCAAGAAGTGCCCATCAAGCCAATCCAACTTGTGGGAGGGGCTTCTGGAAGCATGGGGTGAAATTTCTCCCGATTACCTCAGCAAATTAACAGCTAGAATGCCAAAGGTCTGCAATGCTGTAATTGATGCAAATGGAGCACTCTTTGATGAAAGCAAAGTTTGAAGGAGAAAATTATTATTTGAAATAAAAATCATTATTTCTAACCTTGTCAATGTCTTGACTATATTGTCTAGTCATTTTGCAACTCATTTGATAAATATAAGTGTGAGTTTTCATGGAAAACACAAAATTGTCTGGGTGACTCCAAACTTTTGAACGGTAGTGTATATGGCATGTCAGTGTCCGATATAGTGTGCTCAGCATGTGCCACAGGAAATATACACCCCATAAGCTGTAATGTGGGTTCTCCCGGGTACGGCAATACCCAACATGTAGCTGTTATTAGCTACCTGGGCACACGACAGGGCTCAGAAGGAAAGGACAACCATTTGGCCTACTGGAGCTTTTCTGGTGCTAAGTCATGTATGCAGAAGCCCCTGAGGTACCAGTACAGTTGAAACCCCCGAGAAGTGACCCCATTTTAAAAACTACACCCCTTAAGACATTCATCTAGAGGTGTAGTGAGCATTTTGACCCCACAGGTACTGTGTAAAAGATAATGCGCAGCAGATGGTGCAGAGTGAGATTTGCAATTTTATATATATATATGGCATGTCAGTGTCCGATATGGTGTCCAGCATGTGCCACCGGAGATATACACCCCATAAGCTGTAATGTGGGTTCTCCCGGGTACGGCAATACCCTACGTGTGGCTGTTATTAGCTGCCTGGACACACGGCAGGGCTCAGAAGGGAAAGATGAGGGGGATAAGCTGTGCGGAGTGTATCCACAGGGTAAATTAAAAATTAACAGGTTCCCGACCGCTGGCCGTAAATATACGGCCAGCGGTCAGGGTCTCTAAAGTCCGGCGTATAGTATATATACGGCCGCACTTCAGAGACTGTGCACGCGCGATCGCGTGCACACAGCTCTATGCCCTGGCTGTTGCTAACAGCCATGGGCACTGGGCAGAATGTCAGGGGTCAATCTTTTGGCCCCTGAACATGTGATCGCTGTGACAACCAATCACAGCGATCACATGCATTTCTGCATAGAAAACAGTGTGCACGCGATCGCGTGCACACAGCCCTGTGCCCTCGCTGTTACCAACAGCTCTGGGCACTGGGCAGAGTATCAGGGACCAATCTGATGGTCCCTGAACATGTGGTCGCTGTGACAACCAATCACAGCGATCACATGCATTCCTGCTTATAAAACAGTGTGCACGCGATCGCGTGCACACAGCCCTGTGCCCACGCTGTTACCAACAGCTCTGGGCACTGGGCAGAGTATCAGGGACCAATCTGATGGTCCCTGATCATGTGGTCGCTGTGAAAACCTATCACAGCGACCACATTTGTTTTATTTTGACTTTTCTGGCAGTAAATCTCCTGCCTCTTTTCTTTTTCTCAAACATTGTTTCAGTTTGAGGAGAAGAAGAGACTCGGGAGAATTGCTGCCAGAAGATTACAGTGAAAAAAAATACAGTTACACTATAAAACATTCTCTGTATAGATAGATTTCTATCTATCTATACAATCTATCTATCTATCTATCTATCTATCTATCTATCTATCTATCTATCTATCTATCTATCTATCTATCTATCTATCTATCTATCTATCTATCTATCTATCTATCTATCTATCTATCTATCTATCTATCTATCCATCTATCTTTTATTCTATCTATCTATACAATCTATCTATCCATCTATCTTTTTTTCTATCTATCTAGCTTTCTTTCTTTTATTCTATTAGAATAGGCAGGTAGGGAGTATATAATTATATATATCCACATATATATAATATATATAGCAATAGCGGTTTATTTTTTTGTTAGCGGTAGTGTAGATATATATAGCAGTTAGTTTGTGTGTTTTATAAAAAAAAAAAAAAAAAAATTTGTTTAGTTAGTGTTAGTGTTAGTTACGTTATGGCGAGGAAGTTGTTTAGCGCCGAGGAGGCATACGCCATGCTGTGTTCTGAGTCGGAGACCGCATCAGAGATGGCGTCCGAGATGGAACCTGTTTTAGGTAGTGACGATGACAGCGTCACTTCAGGTTCATCTTCAGGGGACGTTGTCCCTGATGCAGTCGAAACTGCAGAACATGAAAGCGCAGGGCCAAGTAGCGCTGTAGCACGGGACAGCCTGGTCCCTCCAGTCCAGGCTCTTGTATGGGCACCTGCCCCATCTTTTGGGCCTAGAATCCACGGATTTACGGCCACTCCTGGCATAACCGTGGACAATACAAATTTTGTCCAAATGGATTACTTCCATTTATTTATAACGGACGACATCCTAAATCAGATTGTCCACGAAACAAATTTATATGCCACGCAATATATAAGGCAGAAACCTTCATCCACCCATGCCAGAGATTGGACGCCCACCAATTTGCAGGAATTAAAAATTTTTTTGGGCTCACCCTAAATATGGGTATTGTCAAAAAGCCCTCCATTAGGTCTTACTGGTCAACAAGACCCGCCCAAGCCACCCCAGTATATTCTGCAGTAATGCCCAGGTCTCGTTATGAGACAATAATGAGGTTCCTCCACTTCAATGACAACGCACAGGCCCCCCCAAGTACCGATGCAAACCGGGATCGGTTGTTCAAAATAAGACCGCTAATAAATTCCCTGAATAATTTATTTCTGCAACTCTACACCCCTGAGCAGAATGTAAGTGTGGACGAATCCCTCCTCAACTTTCATGGCAGACTTAGCTTTCGCCAATATCCACCTTCCAAAAAGGCAAGATATGGCGTTAAGCTCTACAAATTGTGTGAAAGCGGGTCAGGATATACCACCGCCTTCAGGATTTATGAAGGGCGGGACCGCACAATAAATGTTCCTGGATGCCCCCCTGATCTTTCCACCAGCAGTAAGATTGTGTGGGAGATAATGCAGCCTCTGCTTCACAAGGGGTACCACCTGTACTGTGATAATTTTTATTCGAGTGTGCCCCTGTTTAGGCATTTGCATGCTGCAAGGACTGGGGCATGTGGTACCATGCGCAAAAACCGAATTGGTTTTCCACAGCAATTAGTGGGGAAGCGCATGGTAAAGGGGGACTCCTGTGCTTATGCATCTGAAGAATTGCTGGCGGTCAAGTTCAGGGATCGCAAAGATGTGTATGTGCTAAGCACGATTCATACCGCAGGAACAGTGGCAGTGAGGGAAAGAGGGGCAACATCGGACAAGCACAAACCAGTGAGCGTGTCCGAATATAACAAGTACATGGGGGGGGTGGATTTAAGCGACCAGGTTTTACAGCCCTATTTAGTAAAACGCAAAACTAAAACCTGGTACAAAAAGGTGGCCATTTATTTGTTACAGGTGGCAATCCACAACTCATTTGTGCTCTATAAAAAAAACAGAGGCAGAGACACATACCTGGATTTCCAGGAAAAAATTATTGAAGGCCTCATTTTTGATGTTCAGGACACCCGAGAATGCCCCCAGTCTGAGGATGTCACGCGACTGACTGAAAGACACTTCATCAGTCGGATTCCCCCAACAGCAACCAGAAGCAACCCCCAGAAAAAGTGCCGCGTCTGCAGAAAAGACGGGCACCGCAAAGATTCCCGATATTTCTGTCCCTCATGTCCCTCGCAACCAGGCCTGTGCATTGAGCCATGTTTTAAAAAACACCACACTGTTCTGAATTATTAGATTTTAGTTAATTTGTTGAAAATATATTTGCCCTACATTACGTTTTTATTTTTCCCCTGATTTTACTCCAAGGGTGAGGGAGGGAATGGGTGGGGGGTGGATGTCATGTTTGATGTTTTCTAAAGTTCATCTGCTGGAGAGCTCCATTTGCATTAACCTGAAATTTCTTATTTTAGAAAACCCCAAAAAATAAATTCCCATTATACCCCTAGATGAATATTTTGGGATTTCTGCTTCAAGAGCAGATATTTTGGAAGTGTTATAGAAACTCTGTTGAGTTTTGTAAAACCAGCTTTGAAAAAAAGCGATTTGTGAAATAATCTTCTTCTATCGTCCGCCCTCCTACATCTCTATGTGATAAATAAGGCCACATATTTGGTATCCCCGTGCACGGGAGAAGTGGCAGAATGTGAACGGAGATTAATTTTGACCGTGGTCTATGCTGTGTGCGAAAAATGCTGGTATAAACTGACGCATTTGCTAAAAAATTGCTAATTTTATTTTGATCCATCTTATTCAAGAAACTTTCAGAAGAAAACTGGACTGTCTAAAAATATGATAAACCCCTTGAAGGAAACCTTGTGGGGTCTACTTGTGTGAATGAAGTCATTTATGGGGTGTTTCCAATGTTTCAGCAGCATTAGGCCCCCCAGAAAACAGTATGCGGCTCTAAAATCAATTGCAGAATTCCTGGACCGAAAAGGCCAAAAAGCCTCCTTTTATGCCAAGCCCTGGCACATGCCCGTGAATAAAGCACACATATTTGGTATCCCCATGCACGGGAGAAGTGGAAGAATGTGAAATGCGATGAATTTTGTCCGTGGTCCATTTTGTGTGTGAAAAAGCTAGCATAAACTGACGCATTTGTTAAAAAAAAAAGGTAATTTTATTTTGTTCCATCTTATTCAAGAAACTTTCAGAAGAAAACTGGACTGTCTAAAAATATGATAAACCCCTTGAAGGAAACCTTGTGGGGTCTACTTGTGTGAATGAAGTCATTTATGGGGTGATTCTAATCTTTCAGCAGCATTAGGCCCCCCAGAAAACAGTATGCGGCTCTAAAATCAAATGCAAAATTCCTGGACCGAAAAGGCCAAAAAGCCTCCTTTTATGCCAAGCCCTGGCACATGCCCGCACAGCGAATAAGGCACACATATTTGGTATCCCCATACACGGGAGAAGTGGAAGAACGTGAAAGGAGATGAATTTTGGCCGTGGTCTATACCGTGTGTGAAAAATACTAGCCTAAACTGACGAATTTGCTAAAAAAGTGCTGATTTTATTTTGTTCCATCTTATTCAAGAAACTTTCAGAAGAAAACTGGACTTGCTAAAAATATGATAAACCCCTTGAAGGAAACCTTGTGGGGTCTACTTGTGTGAATGAAGTCATTTATGGGGTGTTTCTAATGTTTCAGCAGCATTAGGCCCCACAGAAAACAGTATACGGCTATAAAATCAAATGCAAAATTCCTGGACCGAAAAGGCCAAAAAGCCTCCTTTTATGCCAAGCCCTGGCACATGCCCGCACAGTGAATAAGGCACACATATTTGGTATCCCCATGCACGGGAGAAGTGGAAGAACGTGAAAGGAGATTAATTTTGGCCGTGGTTCATACCGTGTGTGAAAAATGCTAGCATAAACCAACGCAATTGTTAAATTCTTGCATTTTTTTCCAATTTTGCCCACTTTAGAGAAAAAAAAAAAAATGATATATACTGACAAATGCCACTAAAACAAAGCCCTATCTGTCCTTTAAAAAGAGTGTAAAATTCAAAGATGAACTTTATTCACCTGCTGAGTTATAGTCATCTAAAGAAGCGCATAGCAAAATTGTGAAATTTGCTCTGGTCATTTAGCTGTAAAACAGCCTAGTCCTTAACCGGTTAAGGGATGTATGATAAATTTAAAAACAATCTTTCATACAGAGCCCTGGTTTTTCGGGACACGTGTCGCATTGGTATATTGTTTGCCTCCTTATCCCCCTCTTTAAGCAGACTCTGCACCTCTTTTGACTTTTTCCCTTCTTGCCAGTTTGGGGAACTTCTCCTGGAAAATGTTGCCCTGGTATGATGCATGTGGCCTCGCTTCCAGAAGTACTGGGTGCTCCCTCGTCTTGGTCCCTAAAGATTAGATTCTTGATAACCACCTCATGAAATTCCAGGAAAGTTCCCCTCTGGCCTGCACATCGACGTAGCACGTACGCATTGTACAATGCCATCTGTATGATGTGCACGGCCAGCTTCTTATAACACACCCTCGATTTCCGCATGGCGCTGTAGGGCTTCAGGACTTGATCTGATAAGTCAACCCCTCCCATGTACCTATTATAGTCCAGGATGCAGTCTGGTTTGGGGATCTCTGTACTGGTACCTCGTACAGGTACATGGGTACTGGTGTGGCCATGTATTGTTGTCAATACAACGACATCTCTCTTGTCCTCTCGGGGTGGGCACTGCTCATTATCCGTATAATGTAAGAAGCGAAGTATTGCCTCATAGCGCATCCTGTACATGGCGGTACGGTACATCTGGGTGTGGTATAAGATGTCCGTGCTCCAGTAGGTCCTAATGGACGGCTTTTTCAGAAGCCCCATGTTCAAGTGAAGTCTCCAGAACTTACCCAACTCTGCTGCATCTACAGGGGTCCACCTGTGGGATTGGGCATAAAATGATGTGGGGTTCTTAGTAATATACTGTTGGGCATATTAATCAGTCTGGGAGACCATAAGATCTATAAAGTCATCAGTGAAGAAGAACTTGAAAAAGTCCATTTCACTGAGCCCTGCCGTATTAAATTTTATCCCTGAGCTGCCCGTGTACTCTGGGATTTGCGGCTCATAAATGTCTGGTGTGGCGGTCCAAATGGGGTCACTTCGCTCGGGGGCTTGAACTGCAGTGGTGGTCCTGGGGCGTCTCCTAGGGGGTTACTCTTCTTCATCACTGGATGAGGAGGTGGATAAATAAAACAGAGTCTCACCATCCGACGACTCAGTGTCGGAGGCAAGAAATGAATATGCCTCTTCGGCACTAAATGTCCGTTGGAACATGTTTGATTGCTTCCCTAACTAGGAGCCATATGCTGCTACCTAAACCAGCCCAAAAAATTGGTGTTTTTAAAAAACTAATGGGCTTCCCTGAGATTAAATCTAACTAGGGCGAGGGTTCCTAACACTAAACCTAACTAGATTATATTTGAACTTCTCTGAGACTAAATCTAACTACGGCGACTATTCCCTGACACTAAACCTAACTAGATTATTCTGAGCTTCCCTAACACTAAACCTAACTACGGTGACGGGTGCCTGACACTAAAACTATCTAGATTATTCCGAGCTTCCCTGACGCTAAACCTAACTATTGTGAAGGGCCCCTAACACTAGATCTAACTACGGTGACGGATTCCTGACACTAAATTCCTTGACGCCATACCGAACTACGCTTTTTGACGGTTCCCTGACACTAACTAACCCTAATACTAAACTAACCAGTTAAATTGTCTAAATTAACAGGTTGTTTTTTTTAAAAAAAATTATATATTTTTTTATTTTATATGTTTAGAAAAAAAAGAAAAAAAGAATCCCCAGGGACCAAGAAATTGGTCCTAAAGACTAAAAAGTGGTCAGTGATAGGAAATAACTGACCAAAAACGTGGGGGGAACACAAGGAGGAAGGGTACAGGACTGGGTAGTGGATTGGGGAGGTTGGAAGCAGAAAAAAGTAGTTTTTTAACTTTTTTTTAACTTTTTTCACTCTTTTTCTTCTCTCCCTCTTCTCACAACCACTCTGAACGCCTCGCTATCTCCAACAGAGGCGTTCAGGGCAGGTGCCGCAGGATGTGATGTCAGGGAGAGGAAGTGAAGAGGCCGATCGCCACTATTGGACAGTTACTCACTGACTGACCAATAGTGGCGATCATGGAGGCGGGACCATCGCGACAGGTCCCGACGTATTGAGCTGTGATAGCCTGCTGTCTGAAACAGCAGCTGTCACAACTTGTGCACGCGTCATTGGAATATGGCGATGCATTTTCCCTGCGACGTAATATTCCGTCACTGAGCGCGAACGGGGCGGTCAGCGCGACGGAATATTACGTCGCTGAGCGCGAAGGGGTTAAATACATTGAATACACAGTGTCAAGAAACTTTAATTTAACTTTTTCAATGGTTTTCAATGACTTAAGTGATAAGCAGTGGCGGATTATCATATGGGCGGTTCGGGCGGCCGCCCGGGGCCCGAGGCTCCCAGGGGGCCCATGGCAGCCCGAACCGCACATCATCTTATAAATCTATTCAGCGCTATTTTTGAACGCTGTGTATGGGAATAGAGACAGCAGCAGCGCTGTCTCTATTCCTCCCGGTGATCATGTGACTGGTCACATGATCGCCGGGTGCCGTTAGTGGCAGACTGTTGCTGGGTCTAACTAGACCCAGCAGAGCCCTATTAGTGACAATCGTCACTATAAGGGTATGTGCACACACACTAATTACGTCCGTAATTGACGGACGTATTTCGGCCGCAAGTACCGGACCGAACACAGTGCAGGGAGCCGGGCTCCTAGCATCATACTTATGTACGATGCTAGGAGTCCCTGCCTTGCTGCAGGACAACTGTCCCGTACTGAAAACATGATTACAGTACGGGACAGTTGTCCTGCAGCGAGGCAGGGACTCCTAGCATCGTACATAAGTATGATGCTAGGAGCCCGGCTCCCTGCACTGTGTTCGGTCCACTACTTGCGGCCGAAATACGTCCGTCAATTACGGACGTAATTAGTGTGTGTGCACATACCCTGAGAGGGCTGATTTCCCCTGTAACTGGGGCTGCTGTGCAGCTCCAGTTACAGTGGAAAAACATGGTGTAAAAGAAAGAAAAAATATATATAAAGTTCCCCAAAGGTCTTTTTTGACCTTTGAGGATCAGACCATAGTAATAAAAAAATTGTAAAGTAAAGTGCAAAAAAAAATTAAATAATAAATACACATAAAATACCCACCCCAAAAAAAACGTTCCTCCCGCCAATCATTGTTGTAACGCTAGCGCTGACCCAATTACCCTAATATAGACATGTAATATATAAAAATTTACGGTAAACAATGACGATTACAAATAAAAGGTCTATTTTAGGGTAAAACTATATTACCAAAAAAAAATTGCTGAAACGTAAAAAAGCTTATTTTTTTAGTATTATTTTCAAACTTTATCAATAAAAATTCTAAAATAGCAAAAAAGGTGTGTATAAAAACAATAAAAAACGAAACCTGCCTTGTCTACGGAAAAAACATCGAAAAAATCACGTCGGTTTTATTTTTTTTTAATAAAAATGTGTGTTTGGTGCAACTTTGTAATTACGTTTTATGAAAAAATATTTTCACTTTTTGAGATACAGCTGCTTTGTATCCGGTTTCCGTCAGGTCAGCAGGACTGACGGGATCAGTGAAACGGGCCCTGCGCTAAATTATAATCTTAGATGTGATAGATTTGAGGTGGATCCTGCGTGTCACTGATCCTGTCAGATACAAAGCAGCTGTATCTCAAAAAGTAAAAATATTTTTTAATAAAATCAATCAATCACACTGATAAACACACATACTAATATATATATATATATATATATATATATATATAGTGGTTTAGGTGGCATTAGTGTCGCAGTGTGCTGTCGCCATTCTATGTCTGCTGTATATCTGCAGTCACAGGTGTTCTTGCACCTGCATACATTTTGTATCATTTAGTTGGAATGTGCTGTTCAAATTTTTGTTGTGTTTATGGGATCCATATATGTGGGGTTAGTGACTGCCTCCACTTGTTGTTCTTGCACTCCTCCCATTCTGCCCTGGGTGATTTTAATCAATTCAATGCTGGATCCTACCATCCCCAGGTATATATGTAGGCTTAGTCCCAGTTCTGGGTGTATGTGCAGCGTAGGTTCCCACCTTACAGAGGTCGCCTTGTCGTGGCAGGTGGGCTAACACTTTTTGATCAAAATGTGCACTAAGAACCTCCCTATTTGTAAGTAGATTTAGCTTTAGTGCATATTTATTTATATTTAGTGGTTTAGGTGGCATTAGTGTCGCAGTGTGCTGTCGCCATTCTATGTCTGCTATATATATATATATATATATATATATATATATAATATAAAGATTTTAAATGTGTACGTAACCTTGTGGCACTATATACAAGGGGGAGCGCTGTGTGGCACTATATACAAAGGGGGAGCGCTGTGCGGCACTATATACAATGAGGGGCTGTGTAGTGCTATCCACAGTGGTATGTGTGTGGCGCTCTTTATAGGGGGGGCTTTTTGGTGCTATTTACAAGAGGGGGAGGGCTGTGTGGCGCTCTCTACAGGGGATCTGTATGGCACTATCTATAGGGGGCTGTGTGTAACGCTCTCTACGGGGGGGTGTGTGATATATAGAGGGGGCTGTGTATGGCGATATCTATGGGGGTGTGTAATATCTACAGGGGCTATATGTGGCACTATGTACAGGGGGCTGTGTGTATGTGGTGTTTTACAGTGTGTGGTATTATTATATTCAGGCGCGCAGTGTTTGGTGCTATTATATTTAGGGGTACAGTGTGTGGCACCATGATAGCTTTATTTTCGTTTATAGGTGTGGAAATGTTGGAAAAGTGAGGAGACGTCTGAGTGGCAAATTCTGCAAAAATTAGTCATGGCCGGGAGAAGTCGTCATGAGCGCTGGACCGGATGGAGAAGAAAAGAGGAAAAAAACTACTAGAATCTGAGACGTCGTCACCTGTGAGTCACTAGATTTATAGAGAATCTGTCACCTCTCCTGACATGTTTATTATAGGAATCCTTGTATTTCACAAAAAGTCTTTCTGCAGTCCAGGACTGATAGACAATTCCCCTTGTCAGGAGGTTGTGTCCCTGCACAGTGTGATACTGTCAGTATGTAGGGACACCGCACTGCGACAAAGGAAATCGTAACACTGTTAATGCTTGCCCAAAAAGGTAGTGTTAAAAATAGTTACGGCGCGGCAGGGCGGCGGTGGTGAGGAAGGGGGGCCCAAGTTTGGGTAACAGCCCAGGGCCCATGGTCTACTTAATCCGCCACTGGTGATAAGTTATCACGCTACAGCAAGTTATCAGAGTCAGGATAAGGATTCCTACATCCAAACAAAGAAACAAGAAGTTCATCTGCTCACCAGGCCGTCCATGTGTCCAATAAACTCTCGGTGCGCGGATAATAGTCTGGTAACTTTATGGAGCATTAAAATGGAGGCGATCCAGAGCTTAGGCTACATTCACATGACAGTGAAAAAAAAATGGCCATTAAAAACTGATCACACAGCCTCCCTGTAGATGATGGCACACAGCCTCCCTGTAGATGATGGCACACAGCCCCCTGTAGATGATGGCACACAGCCCCCTGTAGATGATGGCACACAGCATCCCTGTAGATGAAGGCACACAGCCCCCTGTAGATGATGGCACACCGCCCCCTGTAGATGGCACACAGCCCCCTTGAAGATGATGGCACACAGCCCCCCTGTAGACGATGGCACACAGACCCCCTGTAGATGATGACACAGACACCTCTCCGGAGAAAGCACCACACCCCTTCCCGCCCTCCCTGTAGTAATCTTCCAGGACTCTTTCTGTAAATTCAGGACAGTCCCGAAAAATTTTCTACAGTTGACAACATTGTCCCCTGTACTAGCGCCATGATACCCTTGTAGTGGGCGCAACAATATCCAACATTTTTGGTCTGCCTGAATGCCTCACATACTCACCGATGCATGACCCATGAGACTAGAGACCACACCTGTAGAGGACGGCGCTGCATCGGTGAGTATGTGTCATTGCGCCGCCGACAGCCAGCAAGGGAGCCAATAGTTCCCTTGCCTCTAGAATCCCCATATCACAGAACCGTTTTTAACGGCTATTACATGTATTGACAGCCGTTAAAAATTGATTCATTGACTCCTATGGGGGCCGTCTGGCCGTGAAAGCGGCCAAAAATAGGACATGTCCTATTTTTTGAAGGCCAATATTCACGGGTGGTTAAAAAAAGGCTGTGTGAATACACCCATAGAACATCATTGATTTTTACTGTCGTGTGAATGTAGCCTAAAACGAAATTCAATAAAATGTATCCTTTATTAGTTCAAATGTTGCCATCTTTACCTTGACTTTTAACGCATTAAATAAACAATCCCTTACCTTGACTTTTTCAATGGCTTTTGTTGTGTGATATAACGCTGCAACAAATGATATTTTATTTCACATCTAGCGAAAAGTAGTAATCAGAAAATAGGTTTTTAATGTTTCGGTCTAAACTGCTAAGAGATCGAGCAGATTACACACTCAATCCCTCAGGTGATTGGAGACCTAGTTCCCTACCCATCTCTCACAAAAACCTCAACATGCCCGAATTTAATATTGCCCCTAAAGGGAACAATTTTATTCAGGCAGACCCCACCACTCCACGCGAGTTAACCACTACCTATGGTCGATCCTTCAGGAACAGTTCAAAAATTAGACCTACCAATCGAACCAATGGGTCAATCTCCCTAACAAAACTCTATGACATTGTGGTGAACAAAAACCACCTTCCGAATAGTATCCCTAACAAACCAGTCGATGATACCACTCCTATTCTCGCAATAAACCAACCTTGCTCTCGAGGACACTTAATTCACCAAGTACCTATCAATACTTTCAAATCCTCAGATTTGGAACTCCATCTTTCCAGACTACTCTCTACAACTGAACCAATGGAAATACCCGCCATTAACAATTCTTCCATTTTTTCCTTCAACGACTCTATAGAGCAGGGGTCAGGAACCTTTTTGGCTAAGAGAGCCGTAAACGCCACATATTTTGAAATATAATTCCGCGAGAGCCGTACAATATGTTTAAAGGGCCATTGACAGATCAATCGCTCCAATGTTCACTTAGTACAGCAAGGAATGCTCCTCCCTGCTGTATAAAGCCACAACTGGACTGAAACAATGGTAATTAGCAGTAAAAAAATTAAATAAATAACTTACATTGTGAGCTTGCGATGCATGACATCAGTCCAGCAGTCTGGCTTCTTCTTTTTCCTGCGCATGACTGGAAGCTGGCATTCTTCCCACCTGATGTTGAGAGAATGCCAGCTTTGAGGCATTCGCAGAAGAAAGAAGCTGGAATGTTGGACATGTCACACAACGCATTGTCAGTTATGTCAATTATCTATTTTATTATTTTACAGCGAATTATTGTTTAGGTCCAGCGGTGGCTTAGTGCAGCAGAGAGGAACACTCCTTTGTGTACTAAGTGACCGCTGGAGCAATTGTATCTGTCAGTGGCCCTTTTAAAAGTGTTGGTCTTACAGAAAATGAACAAAAAAGAGAGGCTCAGACCCATCTGGGAGACCTCCAGAGCTGTAATAAAGCGCTCAGAACAGATTTTTGCCCTGATAGTGGTCCTTTAAATCAGTTTCTTATGCCCACAAGAGATTAATTTAAAGCCCCCAAGAGTGTAATATGGGTGGCAGATGTTTTTTAAGGCCATATTTTTATTTTTTTTGGGGGGGGGGGCTATATTATGGATTATGTGGGATTATTTTCAGGGGTGAAGTGGGAAGGGGGGGTTGGTGGGACACACTGTATTACACAGCCCCTTTATTGATGCAGCTCACTGCTGCTGACCATGAGGCTGTGTAACAATTTCCATGTTATAATGTTCACCTTCAAAGCAGCAGCACAGCCAGGGGTTTCTGGAACGTCCAAGGGAGACACAAGGGAGGAGGCAGATGCCGCTTCACTAGGGGACGCAGGTGCGTGCTTGCAGACGGCGCGGCTATGCAGGGAGTTATGGGAAATGTAGTCCATGCTCCCTGCCGCTCACCACTGCCGCCAATGCTTATCAGGCCATCAAAGAACTACCGTATATGTCGGCGTATAAGACGACTGGGCGTATAAGACGACCCCCAACTTTTACCCTTAAAATATAGAATTTAAGATATACTCACCATTTCGTGCAGGAGCGCTTCACTATGGCCATCGGCGGCAGGACCCAGGACTCTCTGTCTCTTTGAACTCGCGCATGCGCAGATAGGCGAGGTACATGATGGGGTTAATTACTATTAATGTGAGGAACATGGAGGGTAAATTCATCGCACCTCGCGCCTCACATTAATAAGTGAATGAAAGCCGTGTTTATTTCATTTTTTTACAGCGTACACATCATAAATGATGCAAAAACATTGTTGTCCGCGCCATTACTGAATGTGTGTATTTTATGTATTGAGACTTATTTTAATGTTTATTGTAAAAAAGGTGAAGGTGTATATTTTTTTAAAAATGTAACCATACTTTGTTTTTACTTTATTTTTAAACTTTAATGTACTGACATATATCAGATATGTGCCAGTACATTAGCCTGTGGACAGATAGCACACAGGCAGTTGTTAGGACATACTTGGGTATATCCTAACAACAAGAGATATGGTCAGACAGCCCTGGGGTCCGTCAATAGACCCTGGGCTGTCTGCCCATATATGGTATGGCCCTCGATCGCGTCACAGGAATTCCCTGTGATGCGATCCAGGGGCATCCCCCCTTCTCACTTTCCCCTGAATGCTGCAGTCAGCTGTGATCGCAGCATTCACGGGAATAACGGCGGAGATGAGAGGTTCTCTGATCTCCGGCGTTATAGAGCGGGGCTGCGGCTGTGTAATACAGCCATTGCCCCGCTCCTGACAGGAAGTGCGCGCGCGGTCAGCATGAGGAGATGCGGCCGGCGCTGCACTAATGAGCGGCAGTTCAGGCACTGAAGACAACATGGGGGTGCTTTGTAGCGCGCCCGCCATGTTCTGTCTTCAATGCCGCAGATCATTAGTGCAGCGCCGGCCGCATCACATGATGCTGACCCCGCGCGCATATGTCAGGACTCAGGAGCGGGGCTGTGGCTGAATTACACAGCCGCAGCCCCGCTCTCATAGTCATGTGTACTATACTGAGCTGTGCGGCTGCAACGTGCATCCCTCCCATAGACAGGTAGGAGCCCTGTCTGCGAGCCAGATACGGCCATCAAAAGAGCCATATCTGGCTCGCGAGCCATAGGTTCCCGACCCCTGCTATAGAGGATGGTATCTCGTCCCTACTACAATTATCAATTCACAACTCTCCCCAGTCCCCCATCTCAACGTCACCCAATATTTTATTTCATGAACCACTAGAGGCTTCCAGTCTACCCCAAAAGTACACTACCATCAACTCCGACACGAACTTAGCCCTATCTGCCCTAGACTTCACTTATGCGGCAGCATCTTTTTTAGGTCTCCCCTCACAGTTAGTCAGGCCACCCTTAACCCCTACGATCATGAGTCAAGACATTTTGATTCCCTTCATTATGAGCCCCAAAGCCCAATCAATCACCAACTTTTTCCCAAAGTTACAAAAAATCTCTACGAAAAGAAAACTGGCTATAGACCTAGAGGACGGAGAGGGGGAAAAAAATGAAACAAACCAACACCCATCCCTCAGCAAAAAGAGGAACTTTGTCCCACAATAAAATTATTTAATCTATCATCTTATACATTAAACACCCACGAATGTAGTCTATTGAACAGAGGCCTTTTCTTCTGCCCAACAGCAGCAATCGACACCTTTGAACTGTTTATGGACCTGAATAGGTTTATACAAAAACTTACCCTGACAAGACATTTTGCTATTGCTAAGCACACCACCTCTCCAGTTTATAATACCGAAGAACCCCCAAATAGCGCCTCCCCACGCGCCATTCCAGTAGAGGTTCACCCCAAATCAACTTTCTACCCAACCTACCACCAGGGGACCTATGCTAGAAACCTTTTCTACCTTGGTGACCAACGAATTTAGGTCAATTGAAGCACCATCACACTACCCAGACAACCTGACCTCATATGAAAGAAGGGCTTTAAAAACCCTTCAGAACAATGCAGACATAGTTATCCGCCCGGCAGATAAGGGAGGGGGCATAGTCATCCAGGATAGAACCGAATACCTAGGCGAAACTATGAGGGTTTTGAGTGACACCTCATTCTACCATAGACTCACCACCAACCCACTTTCCTCCTATATATCTGAATACCAAAATCTCATTGAATCCGCTGCCGTTGAACGTTTAATTACTAAAAAAGAAAAACAGTTTCTGTCTGTCCCATTCCCAAATATGCCCTTCATATACCACCTACCAAAAATACACAAGTCACTCACAGACCCCCCAGGACGTCCAATTATCTCTGGGATAGGTTCACTTACCAGTAACCTGTCCCATTTTGTTGACCTTCACCTCCAACCCCTTGTATTGACCCTACCATCATATCTAAAAGATTCCACACAATTAATTAGAGACCTGAACAATCTGAATATTGACCCCTCTACACCCCAAATTTGTTTCCTTACAGCAGATGTAACCGCGCTGTACAGCAATATCCCCCATAACAAAGGCATAGAAACAGCCCAGTCTTATCTTTCATCCAATACCTTAATTCCTGAGTCACAAGTCCACTTTCTAATCAATTGCATCAAATTCATCCTTCACCATAATACATTCAGCTTTAACAACAATTTTTACAACCAGGTCAAAGGATGCGCCATGGGCACCCGGTTTGCACCATCATACGCAAACCTTTACATGGGAGCATTTGAAAACACATACATTCATGGCACACACCCATTCAAAAACAATATACTACTATACAGACGCTATATCGACGACCTATTTCTAGTTTGGAGAGGAAATATTGATGAAGCTTCCCTTTTTATTGAGACCCTAAATAATAACAATTATGGATTAACATTTACGCATACCTTCTCTCCCGTTTCCATTGAGTTCCTAGACCTCACAATTAGCCACAATAGCAATTGCAATAAATTTATCACCCAAACACATTTCAAACTGGTAGATGTTAACAGTTACATCGATTTTAAAAGCGCTCACTACCGCCCTTGGCTGAAAAATATACCATTCGGACAATTTAGGAGGATCAGAAAGAACTGCAGCACAGACATCCACTATCATAAAGAGTGCAATGTCCTTGAAAAACGTTTTAAAGACAAACACTTTCCTCTAAAACTAATAAAAGGTGCAAGACATAAGGCCACTGAACTAACGCAAAACTCCTGCCTTAACCCGCCTCCTAGAAATCCTGGACCCAGCAAGAACTTCAATACCAACTTTATCACTACTTACAATAAAGGTAGCAAGATAATCAGAGCTATCTTAGGGAAACATTGGCACATCATTAAAAACGACCCATACCTGAAAGACCTGGTCCCAATGAAACCCAGTATTACCTTCAGGCGGTCTTCAACTCTTAAAAACCTCCTAGCTCCTAGCAGAATTAAGAAGTGCCTAACACCCAGCACTAACTTCCTCTCAGATCTAAAAGGATCATACAAATGTGGTCGCCCACGTTGCCTATGCTGTAACATTATCAACCATAACAAACACACATACACATCCTCCGTTACCGATGAAACCTTCCCAATCAGAACGTTTCTCAATTGCGGCAGCTCGTATGTCGTTTACCTTATCGAATGCCCCTGTCAACTACAGTATATAGGCAGGACCACCCAATGCCTACGAACCCGGGTCAACAACCACCGCTTCAATGTTACACTGTGTTTTAAAAAACCAGTGTTATCTCGCCACTTTGCTCAAATACACAAATGTCAGTTTAATGAAATCCGAATTACTCCTATTGAACATATTCACCCAGATGTCCCAAATAGGTTTAACAAGTTGAAACAAAGGGAAAATTATTGGATATTCAAAATGAATACACTACATCCCAGAGGCCTGAACGACATCTCAGAGTCGTCTTTAGATTAGCCATATCAACATCGATTAATCCTCTTAATTAGGAGATATCATGACCCTTCTAGCCTACACACTAAGACGCACATACACACATCTACATGATTTTCCTATTAAAACCTACCAATTAAATACACAATAAACTATTGTCCTCCTTAGACATTGATACCCGGAGACTTTCTAATCAACATTCATATACAAAAATCCCCCAGTGTAAAACCATCCGAATTGCTTCAACCCAAAATTTCGTATTTATGTCCTTACACACACCAACACGTACCGTTAATTTTTTAAAACCCACAAAAAATATTTTTCTTTACATAAAAGATCTTTTTATGAGACCATAAAGAGTTCACCATATTCTCTTTAAACTAACCATTTTCCTAGCCGCTAATAAACCTTTTGAATACATACTGTTTGAATTAAATTATTTTCATACACACATTCGAATATTTCTACTTACCTCCTCAGCAGCTGTCCTTGCCCATCCCTCTCCTCAATGACGTCTCACGCGAACCCCCGGAGTTTGCGTGCCAATATGCGTGCCACCATGCGTTCCACCGCATGCTGCTCTGGCCCGCCTCGGCTTCCGTAGTCAAAACGATCACCTTGACTACAGCCCGGTTTTACCCAAACAAATCCACATTCACTGTACTAACCAATACACTGAATAAAAGAAACACAACAACGCTACATTACTACCTTTTGCCGCCCGCACTATGAGATGAACTTTCTATACTGTAAATGTTTAGTCTCTCGGATCCGCTACAACCTTTGACATGTAACATCTCGCAAACATCCCCTGTTCTGTATTTTAATATTCTAATGTTTTACCTAACTACATGTTCTTTGTCCAATCGTACAATAATCTGATTATTTCTGTTATTGTACCTGGTAATTTTGTGAACTTTGACCCGCCATGTTTTGGGGGTTTGCTTTCCACTTTTGCTCCATCTGAACTGGGCCAATCATCAGCCAGTGTTGTGTATATATATACCAGCCTGTTTTAAACAAAATTTTATGCCTGATGAAGACGCCAGTTCGGCGTCGAAACGCGTTGCAATAAAGCACCCTTTTAAATTAGAAGAGACTACTCGTTTCTCCAGAGACTACTATTTCTCCATTTGACTTGGTCCACGCAGCAGCGCCGTTATAGATCCCCTTTTTTCTACAATTATCTACTATACACCAGCGGTTACCTTTGGAAACCGGTCCGGATCTGGCAGCAGCACCCGTGGATTTATTTCGCGCATTACCTATGGCTTTCTGGTGAGCATGGTATCTTCATTCTTCCATTAGCCTACCCTACTGAACTGCACTATGTGGCGCCGTGGTCTTTTCTCTCTCTCTCGGTCTATACATTCGACCTTCTTGAGACACGGATTACGACCGTGGATACAGATATGCGGCGCTTGTGACCTCGGTCGCTATTGGGTAATGGCGCCATTATTTTTGGATTACTACTTTTCGCTATATGTGAAATAAAATATCACTTATTGCATAATACCTTGGAGTGCTGAGTTCCCATTTTTTATACATTAGCGTGGAAGCCTACTCACGCACCCTTGAAAAACGGAGTGCTGTGGGATCAAGAAAGTATCACGCTGCAACAAGATATCAGAGTCAAGTTAAAGATGGCTACATCTGTATAACAGTATAAAATCCATCTAGTAACAGATTACATGTTTCATACATTACATGTTCTTAGTCGTAGCCCCTATAATCACACATGTATCTTTCTTCCATGTTTATAAAACAGCAGCCCCATGTAACGCCTATATCCAGTGTATACACAGACAGTCTATCCAGGCAGTAGGAGATAATCGATGATGTAACTGATACTGCAGCCATTTATGATGTCACTGATGATGTCATAGACAGTACTAGTCGTTAGGTTCTATGTGCAGCTGGATTACATATTTTCTACAATTTCTGCCAATGATATCTGGACCAGGACTGTGATTGACTGTGTGATTGACAGGTAAGATGCAGCATTTTATCATTAATTCTACATGTTACTGGATACATGAAATATATACGCTCTAGAAATCTCATATAAGGCCAGATTCACACTGGACATTACTGCAGCAATTTCTAACCACACGAACACCTCATCACAACTATATGATTTTAGAAGGATTTTTTTCTGGTGATTGTCGGGAGTTGGGGTTGCTTAATGCAACTAACAACTGAACATGTGGATTTTACATTCAGATTTCAATGTTTCATATTTTCTCATTAAAGTTACAACTTAGTACAACACAGTATGTTCACACAGCCTATTTTCAGACGTTTCTCGGGCCGTAAACACCCCGAAAAATAGCTGAAAATACAGAGGCTGAACGCCTCCAAACATCTGCCCATTGATTTCAATGGAAAAAGCGGGCGGTTTGTTCCGATGGTGCATTTTACGTGGGCGTTTGATAAAGTCAATAGAAAAAAGCTGTCTGTAATGTGGAATGTGACTTCTCAAGTATTTTCTAGAACAGACATGTCCAGAGAGATGTCAGATCCTCTATAATTTTATAGTTTTTCAGTTTTCAATATGACGTCTAATTTTTCTGCTAAGTCTTTGTTTACATCTGTGTTGCAGGCTCTGTTAGTGGTTCTGCTCCTATGATAAAGGAGTACAGCGAAAATAGCAAGCACATGTGAACAGAGCCTTAGTTGGTAGAGGGAACTCATTTATATTATCTTCACTGTTTACATATTTTATTATATTGTAATTAAAATGAGATATTATTTGTATTTTCTCAGTTACAATGGAGAATTTGGGGAGAGGTGATTCTTCTGACTGTCTTCCATCTAGATAATTGTAGCTTATTAAACAAGTTTACATGTGTGTACAAAAAGCTCATCTCTAATATATAAAACTATTATTAGACTAATATATCACCTATAAAGAATATCATTTTTCCAAATAAAAAAACATATCTTTGTTAAAAGTATACAAATATAAAAGAATAATCGATGGAACAAACCGGATTCAAGTTGGCATCAGCTGATCACATAAATACACACTCATAGATGTGACTCATACAAAATCCTCTATAATAGCTACGGGAGAAAAATAGGAATATTTACCAGATGGCTGTGAATAGTCTTAAAAAGCTACCGTATATTATCCTAATAAGGCTCAGCAGTAGCCAGGGCCGGCCTTAGGGGTGTGAGATCTGTGCCATTACATAGGGCGCATCCCTCCAGCAGGTGGAATCTGGTGCTGCGCTGGCTCCCTTCCACTGCTTGTGTTTTAGAAGCGGCCAGGCAACTCAGCAGCTGCCTTTCCGCCTGGGCGCTTCTCTCACTGGCGTGGCGTCTCTAGCAGCGACAGCGGACATGAGGGTGCCCATCATGGCCGGTGTCACCGCTAGCAGCCGCTGTGGCTGCTACAGTGGTAGTGATGCCACATTTAATAGTATCTGCATCTTTAAGACGCAGATACTATTGAATACTATAGCAGAGCGGAGAGTATCTGTCACAAAGTATTGCAGTTTTTTATGCATTTTTTTAATGCATTTTTACCATACAACAATTATAGGCCATGTCCCTAACCATTCTGAAACTATCAGCACTGATTGTATAGTATCAGACCATGGCCATGGACAAAAGGAAATAGCAGCACCCGGTTGTCAATTTCTGCTTACATTTCCAGGAGTAATAAAAGAGGAACGGCACAATGAAGCGCTCTATCATGGCCTCAGGTCCAGGTGTAGGAGGGCTGCTCAAAGAATAAGGAGAGCGCCCAATTAATGCCCAGCATAGAAAGTAGGAGAGTCCAAGGTAAGTGCCGAATATTTATTGTATCTCTACACAAGTTATATCACATATTTACTGGCTGGATGCTTTTTAGTAATCATGGATATTTTCTCTGGTACCGAAATCCAAGAAGCCAATTTCAGTTTTTTCAAATTGTCCCTCAGAAAATAAGGTTGTACTTCCTAATATTCCTCACTTCAATGCTAAGGGTGGAAGAATAGAAAAAATGCCCCTTGCAAAATGTACTGAGCGCTTATTACTGACAAGCTACATACCTGTACTATATTAGGAAAAGAGACCAAGAGCCTGGAAACCCGATGTGGTCAACTATGGATCCAGACTAAGCTGCCACCTAAACTTATTTGTTGTCAGCAAACTTGGTGCATGCCCAGTATATTCATTACATGTATCCAAATTATATGTGTCCAGAGACGCCACAAAACAAAAAGAGAATCAGAAACTCCACATTTCTCCATGATTTTCCTTTAAGGTTTGGTTTATATAGAGACATAACGTTTAGCTCCTTGGCCTTGATGTCAAATCTATACCAGGTCCCGCCAATCACCATATACCATATATAATCTGGACACCACAGACACAATAGGCTGGTTTTATGGAAAATGTGGTCCTAGGCAACAAGCAAATTAGACTCGCACCCACCCCCATCCCACCACAAAATCTTTTTATACAGTTTTTTTTATTTATCTGGTGGTCTAGGGCAGTGAAAGGGTTCAGTGTAAATTCACTGGTGGTTTAAGGATGTTACGGGATTATTTTTAAATTATCTGGTCGTCTAGGGCAGTTAAGGGGGTGAAAAGTAAAATCAGGATTCCTCTAGGAGATGGGGCATTTGGGATTGGCATTTGTAAATTGCCCAGATTGTGTGTGACCCCCCTAATACCAGTCATGGACACCAGGGCCTGGGTGTGACTGCAACCTCTTCACCCCTATAGTTGTGTTCTCTGGGTTTACACTAATATTACAAAATGTGTTCAATGTCTGACTCGTCCTGTGATAGAAAATGAAAGGTGTGAAAGTAAATATATTATTATTCATTCTAGATATGGGGTTATTTTATGTTTATTCCATTATGTATTTTACAGACATTTATAACATCTGATTATGTGGCACCAGTGACAGCCGACATGCTAGGACATACACTGTATATATGTAAGTATTATAGCAAATAACAACCTATATAAATTCTATAACCTGATGTCATCCAGAATGTTCCTATAGAGATACATGACAAGACTGTGGGGACTAATTCCCCAATGTTGTTAAACCAGGGCCGGTCTTAGGGGTGTGCGACCTGTGCGGTTACACTGGGTGCATCACCTGTCTCTACTGAATGGGGGCGCCACTGGTCTTGATGTCTGGGGCACCCATTGCTTGAACTCTCAATCCCACTCTTCATGTAAAAAAAATAAAGGGCACTGCTCAGGGTGCAGATACATTCCCTTAACCCCTTAACGACCAAGGACGAAAATGAACGTCATGGTCGGCTGCTAGTTCCCGCACCATGACGTTCATTTTCGTCCGCATTTCAAACTGTCACTCTGTGTAAACACAGAGTGACAGACCTGCGCTGACAGTTGTCCCCGACAGCTGAGACATCAGTCTCGCCGGACAGCGGACCATCGCCGCTGATTTCGGCAGTTAACCCCTTAAGTGCGGCGACGGATTGCCGTCGCCGCATTTAAGTGGTTTGAAGCACATCAGCAGCCCCCACGAAGTGATCGTGGGGGCTACCGATGCTTGTCACGGCAATCGGAGGTCAGATAATGACCTCCGGGTTGCCATGCACGGAAGCCTCGGAGGAACAGCCTCCGGCCGTTCCTCCTCTGCTTCCTGTCAGTGTGACAGTCACGTCACAATGACAGTTAGAGTACATTACACTACTTGTGTAGTGTAATGTACTCTAGCAGCGATCAAAGCTGCAAGACTAAGTGTCCCCTAGTGGGACAAGTTAAAAAAGTAAAAAAAAGTAATAAAAATGTTTTCAAAAAAGTGTAAAAATAAAAGTTAGAAGTTCTATAAACACTAAATGCTTTTTTTCCTATAAGACTTTTATTATAGAAAAAAAATGAACACGTTAAAAAAGTACACATATTTGGTATCACCGCGTTCGTAACGAACCCAACTATAAAACTATAATGTTATTTTTCCCGCACGATGAACACCCCAAAAAAAATCAATAAAAAACTACGACAGAATCGCAATTTTTTGGGTCACCACCGCTCCCTAAATAAAGAATAAAAAGTGATCAAAAAGTCGCATGTACCCGAAAATAGTACCAATAAAAACTTCTATCCGTCCCGCAAAAAACAAGCCCTTACACAGCTTTTTTTACTAAAAAATTAAAAAATTATGGCTCTCAGAATATGGTGACACAGAATTTTTTTTTTTTATAAATAAGTCATTTTATTGCACAAACGCTAAAAAAAGGGACCAAACCTATATACATATGGTATCGCCGTAATCGTACCAACCCGCAGAATAAAGTAAAAATGTCATTTATAGCGTACGGTGAGCGCCGCAAAAAGAAAACCTAAAAAACGGTGTCAGAATTCCTGTTTTTTGCTCAGGATTGCAAAAAAATGGAATAAAAAGTGATCAAAAAAAATCGCATGTACCCCAAAATGGTACCAATGAAAACTACAGATTGTCCCGCAACAAATAAGCCTTCACACCACTCTATTGATGGAAAAATAAAAAAGTTATGGCTCTTGGAAAGCGGGGAGTGAAAATCTAAAATATGAAAGCAAAAAATGGATCAGTCCTGAAAGGGTTAATTCATTTCTAATGAAAAAACGTATGACAACATGTGGGGTATTTCCGTACTCGGGAGAAATTGCTTTATAAAAAAATGGTTGTTTTTTTCCTCCTTTATCCCTTGTGAAAATGAGAAAATGCAACATTTTAGTGGAAAAAATGTTGATATTAATTTTCGCGCCCTAATTCTAATAAACTCTGCAAAAGACCCGTGGGGTCTAAATGCTCACTATACCCCTAGAAAAATTCCTTGAAGGTTTTTCCAAAATGGGGTCACTTTTGGGGGGTTTCCACTGTTTTGGTCCCTCCAGTGCATTGCAAATGCGACATGGCACCGAAAACCATTCCAGCAAAATCATAAATCCAAATGGTGCTCCTTCCCTTCTGAGCCCTGCTGTGGGTCCAAACAGCAGTTTATTACCACATATGGGGTATTGTCGTAATCGGGAGACATTGCTTTACAAATGTTGGGGTGCATTTTCTTCGTTATTCCTTGTAAATAATAAAAATTTCTATGTTTCAGAAAAAAAGTACATTTTAATTCTTACAGACTAATTTCAATATATTTAGCAAAAAACCTGTGTGGTCAAAATGCTAACTATACCCCTAGATAAATACCTTAAGGGGTCTAGTTTTCGAAATGGGGTCGTTTATGGGGAGTTTCTATCATTCTGGCAGCTCAAAGCTTCTCCAAATGTACAGTGGGGCCTAAAACATTTTCAAGCAAAATATGAGTCCTGAAAGCCTCCGGGTGTTCCCTTCCTTTGGGGCCCTGCCGTGTGTCCAAACAACGCATTAGGGCCACAATGTGGGTATTTTTGAAAACAGGAGAAAGAGAGTGATAGATTTTGGGGTGTGTTTCTTCATTTTCATGGTCGCTTTACAAAGAAATCGGTCTTCAAACAAATACTTTTATGAAAAAAGTGAAATTATTATTTTTTTCACCTGATATGCATTAAATTTAGCAAAGAACTGTGGGGTCAAAATAATTACTATACCCCTAAATAAATACCGTATGGGGTCTAGTTTTCTAAATGGGGTCGTTTATGGGGAGTTTCTATCGTTCTGGCAGCTCAAAGCCTCTCCAAATGTACAGTGGGGCCTAAAACATTTTCAAGCAAAATATGAGTCCTGAAAGCCTCCGGGTGTTCCCTTCCTTTTGGGTCCTGCCGTGTGTCCAGGCAGCGCATTAGGGCCACAATGTTGGTATTTTTGAAAACAGGAGAAACAGGGTGATAGATTTTGTGGTGTGTTTCTTCATTCTCATGGTCGCTTTACAAAGAAATTGGTCTTCAAACTGATACTTTTATGAAAAAAAGTGAAATGTTTTTTTTTTTCACCTGCTATGTATTAAATTTAGCAAAAAACTGTGGGGTCAAAATACTTACTATACCCTTAGGTAAATACCTTAAGGGGTCTAGTTTTCTAAATGGGGTCATTTGTGGGGGTTTCCACCATTCTGACACCTATGAGCCTCTGAAAACCTGGCTTGGTGCAGGAAAACAAAATGTACTTCAAAATTTATAAAATTATTATTCAATTTGTAAGTCCTCTAAATTGCTGAAAATTTATTTTATTTTTTCAAAAGTGCTGCCAAAATGGAGTAAAGAGATAGAAATATATATTTAATTAAAAAAATTGTACAGTATGTGTGTACATATGTGACATATTGCAGTTAAAAATAGGGGAAAATGGTAATTTTTACAAAATTTCTTCCATTTTTCTATTTTTTAATTAATTTCCGTAAATCGTATCAGTCTACTTTTACCACTAAAATAAAGTACAACATGTGACGAAAAAACAATGTCAGAATTACTTGGATATTCAAAACTTTCACAGAGTTATTCTCTGATAAAGTCAGACATACCAGATTTGACAAATCTGGCTTGGTCATTAAGGTCCAAACATGCCCGGTCATTAAGGGGTTAATAATGGATTACATTACAGTGTGGCAGACAATATCTGTCTGGCGGTGTTATTTGGGCACTGTATGATTGCATTATTTGAGTACTATATTCTACGGCATAAAGCTGAATTCACACGCTGCAGAATTGCTGAGCGGCAAAATTCACAAGTGTTACAGGTGAATAGTTACAGTTTCAAAACCTTATCCACATGTAGCAAAAGTAAACGCTGGGAATTTTGCTGCAGCTCTATATTATTATTATTATTATAGACATGCTACATAAAGAGGATATTATGGTATTAGTAATATAAAGGGGTCTTGTTATTTATGTAATTTCCTAATACATTGTTGGAATATGGAGGCAGTACACAGCGCACACAGTGTCTACATTACCGGTACTGCAGTCTGTGCTCCACATACAGGTCCGTCCACATGAAATTGCTGTGTACATGAGCCCCAATGTATATTTCCTTCATTGTTGGGTGATCGATACTGAGCATATGTCTGTCTGGAGAAATAAAACTACACAATTATTGTTTTTTCCAGAACACCTTAATATCGGCTGCCTGCTGCCAGGGGACTCTCTGAAGCAATATTTCATCTATGCAAGGTGCGTCTATTATTAGTTACTATATGCAGTATACACCAATACCCTCCACAGTTAGAAAGACACTTTTTGTATGTGCTGGGTCAGAATGCCCCTTTTGTATGGCCCCACAGTAATGAAGCCCCCTTTTGTAAGCCCCGACTCAGTCCTTTTATTCCTCATATTAATAGTGCCCCCTTTGCGCCTATAAAATAAAAAATGCTACTCACCTAATAGACAACCAACCGGGTTAGACATTCTGCTTCCTACAAAATCAAAGGCCTGGCGCAGACGGAGTGATTCAGTGACATCATCATGCTGGGCCGCTGACATCATTAGTATACTCCGGGTGCCTAGTTGGCTATAGGTCTGAATTAGGCCATGGCCTACGAAATCATACGGCAGGGCAGGAACCCAATGGCTCCCTGCGCCGTTATTGTTTGTCCAATTTCAGGGGCGTATGGAGCCCCAGAGCTGTGGGCCACCCCAAATCCCTGGACCCCTATATACCCCTTTGGTAATCTTACACTGGTTGGGGACTGGACTCTGTTCTAGATGAAAATGTTTCCATTGATTGAGATTTGTCCTAATACATTGACTTTCTTTCTCCTAGAATTAATTCCTCATAAGAGTTAATGATAACCACACGTCCCAGGAGGCCAGATCAAAGATTAAGCAAAGCCCTCCACCTCACCTCACATAATGTTCTACATTCAGCCGGACAAATTCAGTAGGAGAGTCCGAGGTCAGTGTATTTTATTAACTGTATCTCTAAATGATCGCATAGGGCGTATTACTGGTCAATACTGAAGAGAGCACTACCACCATTGATGGCCTGGTCACCCTCAACTTACACTCCCGATCCGGCATTTAGGGCCCAAACCTATAATATAAAAAAACAGAAAGATTCAATCCCTAGTTTATTGACTGGGTGATGTTATTTGAGCACTGTATGATTAAATTATTTGGACACTACGTGGTGCATCATAAGGGGGAGGACGTCACAGATACTGCACATGTCACCAATAAACCTAAGGCCGGCCCTGGATGTGACACAATAGCTGCCACGTGACATGCCATCCACACAGACATGACCGCTGTGGCCTAGTAACTAAAGACAACAGAACCACCAGCGCAGGAGCAACAGGGAATTAAAAAAATTAGTAGGGGCTATTTGTTATTTTTAGACATATGTGGCTCATACTAAGGTTTTTGAAACTGTCAGAAAATCAATTTAATAATTATTTTGTCTGTTGAATCCAGAAACACAATTTACCATTTTCTACTCTCTCTACTCCAGTCCAAAAGACTCCACAAAAGACAAATTAGAAGTTTTCCACTAAGAATAAGATTATATAGGAGAATAACGATAAGCTCCTGGTCCCTGATACAAAATCTATACCAGGGTCCTCCAACTATCATGTGCCATTATACTGCTGGTGTTATTTGTGTGGCAGAGGGGCATTGGACTCGCCTCGCCCTGTGATAGAAAATGAAATATGTGAAAGTAAATATATTATTATTCATTACAGATATGGGGCTATTTTATGTATGTGCATTAAACCCATTATGTATTTTACAGACATTTATAACATCTGAATATGTGGCACCAGTGACAGCCGACATGCTAGAAGATCCACTGTATATATGTAAGTACTATAGCAAATAACAACCTATAGAAATTCTATAATCTGATGTCATCCAGAATGTTCCTATAGAGACACATGACAAGAATGTGGGAACAAATTCTCCAAGGTTGTCAATAGGCAGATCATATATTTGTTGATATGATGAACCATACTAAGCGCACGTCATAATATCTTTACAGTTTATACTTTTTGTTCCAGAAATACTTAAGATCGGCTGCCTGCTGCCAGGGGGACTCTCTGAAGTAATATTTCATCTATATGCGGTATGTACATCATAAGTTACTATATACAGTACCCACCAGTAGCTCTGTACATTGAAAAAGTGATGAGCGGGCAAAATGCCAAGAAAGGCATAGCAGTGGGGAACTTTGGATAGTTGGTAGGAATAGGCATAATGTAAGTTAGGGGTATCTTTGTCCAAAATGCTGGCCACATTGGGACTGAACGTAGGTGTAAGGTAATTGGATGAGGGGACTTAGGGTAGTGTAGTGGAATTTTAGACAGCTTTGGTCTGCCAAGAACATTTGCGATGTGTAAAGGCCTGGTTAAAGTATCTACAATGGCTTCAGGAAGGGAGAGTAGTAACTAGGGGGCCCATCAATGACCTCGATTTCACGGCGCCACAGGCTGGAAGTTCAGTAGGCCTAAATTAGGCCTAATATTTTGGTGTGAAACTGGAGGCGGCCGTACCACTATGATGCAATAGAAAAGGACTTAAGTGAGTTGCATTACACAGTCATGATCTGCAGGCATAGGTGATAATGGACACTGGCAGAATGTTTTTATATTTACAGCTCTCAAGCGGAAAGCAATGGAAGGTGCTGGGATATTGCCACGTATAGAGCCCCCACAAGTCATGTAGCACAAGAACCTGGACTTGGGGTATACTGGATTGTTTGGAGCCGATGGCTGGAAGTAAGAAGTATCCTGGCATCAAGGAAGCAAGGCAGGTATCCTCAATGGTATCATTGTAGCAAAAATTTGAGGGAACATGGCACAATGATGGGCCAAGTGCCAGGGTCCTTGCGCAGCGTTCCTGGGTCGGTGAGGGCAACATTATCCCAGGAGGGCCTCATAATCTCAACATGGGAGAGGGACATCTTGGGGGTTGCCAAAATGTTTATAACAGTACTGGCACAATGTTTGGAATTACAGGAGCAGCGCATCTGGATGTAAAGAGAAGCAGAAGAAGGCAACAGTAGCTGGTTGAGTCTGATTCTGATCTGTCAGATGATTATGAGTGGTCTGATGTTGGGGATAGAAGGGCTAATGGGCAAGACAAGTAAGGTGCTGAAAAAAATGTTTAAGCAGGATAAAGCAAAAAGGCAAAAGCGAGGAGGCGTGATACCGAAAGCCAATCCTTTACTGGAAAGAGGGGGTAAAATTTGGGGCCAGGAAACATGTTTGTTGATTTCTACCTAAACACACTTGTCCCAGGAAATGTTGGGAACGATAAGTGGGGAAAGGCTTGTCTAGTTTTTGAGATGTCTATGGAAGCCGTTGCAGCTTGAGTGGTTGGGTAGCTGTCAGAGGGAAAAGAGGCAGAGGAGGTTATTAGTGATTGAGTGAAGAGATTTTGTATAGTATTGCAGTGTTATGGTGGTGGACCAGGACCCCCTTATTGATCAGGTGCCAATAAAAAGGGATGGTGCCTGTAAAGAAGGCTGGTAAGTATAAAAAAAAATACATCTGTCGCATCTAAAAGAGGCATCCGTAAACGATGCAATAGACAAGGATTTGAGTGGGTTGCATCATTAAAGCAGAATCTGCAGGTACGGGTGACAATGAATACTTGCAGAATGTTTTTGTGCCTACAGGACTGAAGCGAGAAGCAGTGGAAGGGACCCGGATATCGCCACGGATAGGGCGTCCATGAGTCACGCAGCACAAGGAACTGGACTTGGGATGTAATTGACTGTTTGGAGGAGATGGCGTACATTTGCAAAGAACGTAGTTGGCTTTCGAAGCGCATAAGCGGTCTTGTATCATCAAGTCAACATGCCGTGTGGTTTATAAAATGTTTTTCTAATAAAGTCATCACATTGTCATGAGGATTGCTGGCCCGTATTTTCTTCTGTTTGCTGTAAATTTGTTGGACAGTGTGGTCACTGGGTCATGAAGATTGGTCAGGGTGATCATTGGCTACCTGGGTAGGGGGACAGTTGGGTGCAGGTGGCCACGGCTGGCCCTAGAAGCGGAATTGGATGCCTGATGGTGCAGAACAAGGATGGGTGTGAGAAGGGTGGAGAGCAGTGCGACTTGCATAGCACGCCATGGCAAATTATCCGGCTATTGATGACAAATCCTAAATACAATAGTTTAGTGTACAAATACAATATCAGATTCAAGCATAGATACGTATAGCATAGAGACAGGGCTAGAAATAAGCTCAGTTTATATATAAAGCACCAAAAAAAAGCTCAGTGTTATGGCTACGTACCGCTGCCGCTCACCCTCTGCAAATGGCCGCGACCGCCACTACCTGGCCACCTGCCGAAATTCTCCTCCCCAGAGACCACGGCTGGTGCGACCTTCCCTTCCTGGAGTGTGCGAGGAGTGCCTTAAAGTGGCAGCGCACGCACTTCCTAAAAGTTTCCTATCCTACCCCAGTGCACCCTGGATTATAAAAAGGGCTCTGCCCTCCCACTCCTTGCTTGAACGTTGTTTGTACTTTTCCCATGTTTGTATTGCAAGTGGTCCCTTAGGGTTTTCCTGCTTGCTCCCAGTGTTCCCGTTCCCTGCATCCTATCTCTTGTATCTCGTGCTGTCTCCTAACTGTGCCTGCCTTGTATCTGAGTCGTGTGGTACAGCCTGCTGTATCACCACAACTGTGTGTCATCTGCCATCCCTGGTGCCATCCGCCTCGACTGGCGCAACCTGCCACACCTAGCCCTATCTGCGCCGGAGCCTGCTATGGCAGAGCGGCCTAGTGGGTCCACATAAGGATGTAGCCATCTTTAACTTGACTCTGATAACTTGCTGCAAAATAAGGGATCTTTCCACTGTGTATTTAATGCGTTAAAAGTCAAGCTAAAGACGGCTAGATCTGTACCCTAGATCGTGACAGTACGCTCAGGCCATGGAACCCGCTGGCCAGCCTAAGACCACAGTTCAGGTCATACGGACGGATATGTGTGACCTACATGCACGCCAGGATCAACTCCTCGTGGCTGTAAATTCCATCATCACCCGACTGGATCAACTCCCTGTTCCTTCCCGAGAGACTGCTGCCGTTCCACTGCCCGTTACTCCTCATGTCTGTTCCATATCCACAGTTGCACTGTCTCTTCCTCCTTGCTATGACAGTGATCCTAGAGCCTGAGAGGGTTCATCAATCAATGTACCATGCATTTTAGACTGTGTGCTCTCCTCTTCTCCTCTGATGAGGCCAAGATAGCGTTCATTATTTCCCTCCTCGCTGGCAAGTCCCTCGCAAGGGCGATGCCCATCTTGGAACGTCAGGGGCCAGAAATTTCGGACTTATCCCTGTTCTTACAGACTTTTCGTGCGGTGTTCATGGAGCCGGGTCTAACATCCTCAGCAGCAGCCACTCTGCTAACCCTGAAGCAAGGGGCGTCCACAGTAGGAGAACATGCCATCTCCTTCCGTACCCTGGCAACAGAGTTGGCATGGAACAATGAAGCATTGGTAGTGACCTTTTTGCAGGGACTGTCCTCACACATCAAGGACGAGCTGGCAGCCCGCGACCTCCCACCTACCCTGGATGCCCTTATCCTGTTGGCTACCTGGGTCAACATGAGGATCCAGGAACGCGATCAGGAGGTTCGGGGGAGAGACATTTTCACAGATTGGCACCCTCGTTCAGGTCTGTGTTTGTATTGCGGACTTAAAGGCCGTTTCGTGCACCAATGTCCACAAAAGCTGGGAAACTCCAGCACCTAGAGAGGCAACTCTAGGTGGGATGATGCCAAACGTCAAAACCTCTTCCAAATTATCTATTCCTGTGACCATCATCTCGGGAGAGACATCATACTTCTCCTCTGCCTATCTTGACTCCAGGGCAGCTGGAAATTTCATCCAGCAGGATTTAGTGGACCGACTACATCTACCCACAGATCTTCTAGAGAGACCCCTTGCTGTTGCTTCTGTAAATGGACTACCATTGCCCGATCCTATTGTGGCTATCATAAAACCACTGACGTCACAAATTGGAGTCCTTCACTCTGAACAGATCACCTTCCTATTCCTGCCTAAAGCCATCAACCCGGTTCTACTGGGTCTGCCTTGGCTTCATCTACACGCCCAGGTCCTTGACTGGAGTCCGCCCTGTTTTGCCTCCACTGCCTCAGTCACTCTCCGATCTACCATCTCATTATGCTAGTTTTGCGGACATCTTCAGTAAGAGCAGGTAGATAAAACAGTGGGAACCATGTGGGATCCATTGTAAAAAAGAGGCAACATCCAGGCGCAATACTTCAGGGAGTCCAACACATTTTTGAGAAAAATATATATATATAATTAATTGTCTAAAACAATAGATCATAATAAAACATACATAAAAAAGAGAGATAGAGGTTCTCTTGAGGCACAATGCGTTTAGGGGAAACAGAACCCCTTTATCAAGTAAACATGAGACCAAAAAGTTTTTCCAGAGAACCCCTTTAATGACCGCCGTGAAAAGGCGTAATGTTATTAAGGGGTTATATTCGCATTGTTGGGCGGTCATCTCCAGTTTACTGTAGTATCATTATTATTATTACACCAAAATTTATATGATATTATATAATAATAAATTATATAATATATATATTATTATATTATACCTGTTAGGAGATGTTGTCACCCCCAGACGAGGGCTGTGCCGAAACGTACTTCGTAATTGGCGCCATCCCGGTTGTGTCATACAGATGGGTATATATTGCGGCATGTTATTTCATATGCTGTACTCTTTTGAACATGTGTTGCAACTATCCTAGGACCATCAATACTTGTATTTAGCTTCTTGTCCATGTCCTTATCCATCCTGCAGTATTGCAAAGACAATTTATATTATATATGGTATATATCTTTATTTCATATATTGCTTAGCACTTTGTACTTTATAAATAAAATGTATCCGTATTGCTATGGGCATGTGTTCACCCTGTGTATTTCACTTCCGGAGATGTTGCTATATCTATTGTGTGACTCTTTTTGTCATTTGTCCTCTATATTTAATAAAGCTTTTTGATACTTTTCAAAAGCATCACTATTGGTGCTCTGTGCCATTATTGTTTAGGTCAGGTTCGCCCTCTGCCGCTAGGTGCTGTGGGGTAACACAGGAGGAGGCATGTGTAGATGCCTGGGGGACTCAGTGGGGTGCCTGCTGTACATGGGGGGGCGGTTCCCTGGTGATGGGTGCGGGTCCATCCCAGGTTTTCGCGTGGGCGGTCCTGTAAAGTCTGGGTAGGAGGGAGGTTTTCCACATTTTCCCTTGTTAAGCCTCTTCTGGTGAGTCATGAGGCGGTTGCGGTCTCAGTCCAGACTGAGACACCTAATGAGGTAAACGGGGATCAGTTGGCTGTGTATGTCTGCTTCGAGGGATCCCTGGGTGCCCATCTTTAGCAGGAGGTCAGGAAACATATAGGGAAGGATGAGTATGTGGAGATCTTCCCCCTCCTCCCCTTGAAGAAGTTCTATCTGGACCAGGAGAAGAAGGACTAGAGCAAAAAAGAAGAGTAGGAGAAAAGGTGTTATCTCCTGATTCCGCAAACGTTTACCAATTGGTTGCATGCATTTGCGATTCCAGCTAGTGTGATTTGTAAAAAATGCTGGAGCACTGATCGGCCCTTTTATGTTTTATGGATTCTGTTGGGGAATCACATAGGGTGTATGAGGGCCTGGTATAGCTCCGTTATGATAAAGAAGTCAGAATACAGACAACGCAGTTAAATCTAAGCTTTATACAGAACATAGTGGAACGACAAAAACAGCAAAAAAAACGCAAAGACAACCACCACTTAAAACCTTAATTTAAAGAATCAAAAGAAATTTTATAAAACAACACCAGCCCCAAGTGAATATAATTCGTAATGTTACATAGTTACATAGTTAGTACGGTTGAAAAAAGACACATGTCCATCATGATCAACCAAGGGACGGGAAAAGGGAAGGGAACAATTTCTATACATAGGAGCTAATACTTTTTTGTTCTAGGAAATTATCTAACCCTTTTTTAAAGCCATCTACTGTCCCTGCTGTGACCAGCTCCTGCGGTAGGCTATTCCATAGATTCACAGTTCTCACAGTAAAGAAGGCCTGTCGCCTCTGCAGGTTGAACCTTTTTTTCTCCAGACGGAGGGAGTGCCCCCTTGTTTTTTGAGGGGGTTTTACATGGAACAGGATTTCACCATATTTTTTGTATGTGCCATTAATATATTTATGTAAATTAATCATGTCCCCCCTTAGTCGTCTTTTTTCAAAGCTAAATAGGTTTAATTATTTTAATCTTTCCTCATAACTTAGATTCTCCATGCCCCTTATTAGCTTCGTTGATCTTCTTTGTATTTTTTTCCAACTCCAGGGCATCCTTTCTATGAACTGGAGCTCAGAACTGAACTGCATATTCTAGATGAGGCCTCACTAATGTTGTAGGGGGTAAGGGAATGATAATGCTGGGAACTCTCTCTATTACACACCCTACTTAAACCCTGCCCACCACTGCGGGATAGCCGCTCTGATGACAGCAATACAACACTCGAGCCTACTGTACCTATTATACGCTAGATCCACCCGGATAATTATTAGTGAGACCGAAGAAATGACCAAAAAACTTCCACTTCCAGTGCCATTCCCTTTGTCCGAAGGTTGTAGTTCATAAGGGAAGCAAATATAGTTACTGGCCATACCAATCAGATCCTGAGTATACAGTAATAGACGTGTGAGATAATTGTTGTTTGGATAAATATACATTTCAAAGATAAGGAACAGCACAGAAGGTTGTATTGATCATGACAATAATTATATATTTAGATATTCCAAAAAGAAGGACCAGTACAAAATAAAGTTGCACTGATCACAGCATTAGTACTTGTATGTCCCCGCATAGTTTAGCTGGCCACCCGATGTCAGTCCATAATGGTGCAGGGGATAGAGGAGTACTCCCTGCACATAATCCAAATAGCATCTGATGTCATAAAGTACTGCCCCGGATGTGATGATGAGCGGTACCATTGCACGGTGCAGAAGTCTATCAAGCATGTGTCACTGGTGGGAGTATCACGTGTCTCCCATGACACGAATGCCCAGAGTGTAGTCCATGATGCTTCTCATGACATGAGCTGCCAACGTGTGTCAACAGATAGGCATTTTTTTTTTTTCTTATTTTTTTTCCCTTGCAGATTCGTTCCAGCTGAGCAGCTGACGAGGGGGAAGGGGTTAACTGGACACAGGTGGTATAAATTAGTCAGCAGACCTCATTTTGAGCTTGCTCTTTCTGAGCTTGGTGGTTTAAGTGGCTTGTGAACTAAGTGGAGTTCTAAAACCGGAGTTGAAAAGAGGAGTTGAAGCCCCAGTAAGTACTCTTCTTTTCTTTTTCTTTGACAATTGTTCGCTGCTTTGGTGTAACTTGGATAATGGATAGCAAGATTGGAGGTTTTCTTCAGTGCACAGTTTGTCATATGTATACACGACTGGAGCCGGAGTTCCAGGGTGAATATCTCTGTGGCAGATGTGAGCATGTTGTTCACCTTGAAGCTCGCATTAGAGATCTGGAGGAGCAAAATGCAACACTGAGGAAGATAGACAATTTTGAGCGGAGCTTGCTGCTCACAGAGCATGCAGTTAGTGGGTTAGAACTGGAGGGTGAAGACATGGGTGAGCAGGATCAGGTAAGTAGCTGGGTTAATGTAGTTAGGGGCAGTAGAAAGGGGTCAAAGACAAGGAAGGCCGATCCGGTTTCTGGCATTCCAAGCAAAATTGCCAGGTTGGGTGATGATGCGAGGGTGTCAGTCTCAGAAAAGGCAGCCCTAGTGGATACTGATCTCCCTAACAGCCGGGAGAACAGCCCAGCTAGTAGTCGGCGGGATGGTAATGCAGGTAAGCCAAGACAATTGATAGTTGTAGGGGATTCTATAATCAGGAAGACGGATAGAATAATTTGTCGCCAAGACCGCCTCAACCGAATGGTTTGCTGTCTCCCTGGTGCCAGGGTTCGGCATGTGGTGGAACGCGTGGACAAATTGCTGGGAGGGGCTGGTGATGATCCAGCTGTTGTTGTCCATGTCGGTACCAATGACAGAATAAATGGTAGGTCGAGGAGCCTTAAGAATAATTTTAAAGAACTAGGCTACAAGCTGAAGGGAAGGACCTCCAAAGTAGTATTCTCAGGAATACTGCCTGTGCCATGCGCATCACAGGAAAGACAGCGGGAGCTCAGGGAGTTAAATGCATGGCTGAAGTCTTGGTGTAGAGGAGAAGGATAGAAGGTCAAATATATAAACAGATGGAGCGGGCTGCACAGGCGGGTACTGTAGTGATAATGGGAGATTTTAATTTCCGGGATATTAATTGGTGTCATGGTTCGGCTTCAACTGCAAAGGGGAGACATTTCCTCAACCTGTTGCAGGAAAATTTTATGGGCCAGTTTGTGGAAGACCCGACTAGAGGTGAAGCTCTGTTGGATCTGGTCATTTCTAATAATGCAGAGCTTGTTGGGAATGTCAATGTTCGTGAAAACCTCGGTAGCAGTGATCATAATATAGTTATATTTTACCTATACTGTAAAAAACAAACGCAGGCTGGGAGGGCAAAAACATTTAATTTTAAGAAAGCCAATTTCCCCAGGATGAGGGCGGCAATTCAGGATATAGACTGGGAAGAACTAATGTCAAATAATGGGACAAATGATAAATGGGAGATTTTCAAATCTACCTTGGGTAATTATAGTGCAAAATGTATTCCTACAGGTAACAAGTATAAACGACTAAAATTAAACCCCACATGGCTTACACCTTCTGTGAAAGGGGCAATACATGACAAAAAAAGGGCATTTAAAAAATACAAATCTGAGGGTACATCTGCAGCCTTTGTAAAATATAAAGAGCTTAATAAAATCTGTAAAAATGTAATAAAATCAGCAAAAATACAAAATGAAAGGCAGGTGGCCAAGGATAGTAAAACAAATCCTAAAAAATTCTTCAAGCATATAAATGCAAAAAAGCCAAGGTCTGAACATGTAGGACCCCTAGATAATGGTAATGGAGAGTTGGTCACAGGGGATCAAGAGAAGGCAGAGTTACTAAATGGGTTCTTCCGCTCTGTATATACAACAGAAGAAGGAGCAGCTGATGTAGCCGGTGCCAGTGCTGTTAATATATCAGTTGATATACTGAATTGGATGAATGTAGATATGGTCCAAGCTAAATTAAATAAAATAAATGTACACAAGGCCCCGGGACCAGATGGGTTACACCCTAGAGTTCTTAAAGAGCTTAGTTCAGTTATTTCTGTCCCCCTCTTCATAATATTTAGAGAGTCTCTCATGAGTGGTATAGTGCCAAGGGACTGGCGCAGGGCAAATGTGGTGCCTATTTTCAAAAAGGGCACTAGGTCTTCGCCGGGTAATTATAGACCAGTAAGCTTAACATCAATTGTGGGGAAAATGTTTGAGGGGCTATTGAGGGACTATATACAGAATTATGTGACAATAAATAGTATTATAAGTGACAGCCAGCATGGTTTTACAAAGGACTGAAGCTGTCAAACCAACCTGATTTGTTTTTATGAAGAGGTAAGCAGAAGCCTAGACAGAGGTGCCGCTGTGGATATAGTGTTTTTGGACTTTGCAAAGGCATTTGACACTGTCCCTCATAGACATCTAATGGGTAAATTAAGGACTATAGGTTTAGAAAGTATAGTTTGTAATTGGATTGAGAATTGGCTCAAGGACCGTATCCAGAGAGTTGTGGTCAATGATTCCTTCTCTGAATGGTCACCGGTAATAAGTGGTGTACCCCAGGGTTCAGTGCTGGGACCACTATTATTCAACTTATTTATTAATGATATAGAGGATGGGATTAATAGCACTATTTCTATTTTTGCAGATGACACCAAGCTATGCAATATAGTTCAGACTATGGAAGATGTTTGTGAATTGCAGGCAGATTTAAACAAACTAAGTGTTTGGGCGTCCACTTGGCAAATGAAGTTTAATGTAGATAAATGTAAAGTTATGCATCTGGGTACGAAAAACCTGCAAGCATCATATGTCCTAGGGGGAGCTACACTGGGGGAGTCAATTGTTGAGAAGGATCTGGGTGTACTTGTAAATCATAAACTAATTTTCAGCATGCAGTGTCAATCAGCTGCTTCAAAGGCCAGCAAAATATTGTCGTGTATCAAAAGAGGCATGGACTCGCGGGACAGGGAGGTAATATTACCACTTTACAAAGCATTAGTGAGGCCTCATCTAGAATATGCAGTCCAGTTCTGGGCTCCAGTTCATAGAAAGGATGCCCTGGAGTTGGAAAAAATACAAAGAAGAGCAACGAAGCTAATAAGGGGCATGGAGAATCTAAGTTATGAGGAAAGATTAAAAGAACTAAACCTATTTAGCCTTGAGAAAAGACGACTAAGGGGGGACATGATTAACTTATATAAATATATGAATGGCGCATACAAAAAATAAGGTGAAATCCTGTTCCATGTAAAACCCCCTCAAAAACAAGGGGGCACTCCCTCCGTCTGGAGAAAAAAAGGTTCAACCTGCAGAGGCGACAAGCCTTCTTTACTGTGAGAACTGTGAATCTATGGAATAGCCTACCGCAGGAGCTGGTCGCAGCAGGGACAGTAGATGGCTTTAAAAAAGGCTTCGATAATTTCCTAGAACAAAAAAATATTAACTGCTATGTGTAGAGATTTTTTACTTCCCCTTTCCTATCCCACTTCCCCTTTCCCATCCCTTGGTTGAACTTGATGGACATGTGTCTTTTTTCAACCGTACAAACTATGTAACTATGTAACTATGTAACTATGTAACTATGTAACCAATAAGTGTGTCAGATGCCGGATACCACATCATCGGTAGCTGTGTATTATATCTGTAGAGACCTGACCACAAATGTATTAATTCTAGGCACTCTCAGGAGTTTTTAGTGGTGGTCCTCTCTGTGATTTTCTTTTGCTGTTTTTACCTTCCACTTTGTTCTGTAGTCAGCGTACTGACAGCCCCATGATAAAATCACAGCGTACTTATGGAGTGACAGAGAAAGCCGCCTCCCGCTATCTACCCACCTAAATGCTGCGGTTGCCATTGACTACACCATCTAAGAGGTTAAATTATCAAGATCAGAGGTTTCAATCACAGCCGGGCTCCTCCTGTGCCCACACAATCACCATGATGGAATAGTACGTTTCGGTGGCCCTATGTAAGGCAATCCATGACGTACATTTATTTTATGGAGGCTTAAGGGGTTAATTTTATGGCTGAACTGTGTATAATCATCAAGGGCATAATAACAGGGGTTGCAGAGGTAAAAGCCTCACAGGTGCCTTGCTACCTGAGGGGCCCCAAAAGCAGACACTTGAATTATAAATGGAGCACAGTCTAGAAAAATAGTTGCCTATTGGTCAGTGTCTGTAGTGTCCGGAATAAAAAGAATACGTTGTTTGAAGGTAAAGTTGTTATGATGAGACGACCCCTTTAACCCGTTAGTGACCGGCCCATCGTGTTTCTACGTCGGTCACTAACGGGCCTTATTCCGATGCCATAGACTTTTTACGTCGCGGCATCGGAATAAGTTTACAGAGCAGGGAGCTGTCAGATCTCCCTGCTCTCAGCTGCTAGAAGCAGCTGAGGGCTGGGAGCGTCCCTGCTCTGCCGTGTGAGATCGATATAAGTATCGATCTCACATGTTTAACCCCTCAGATGCGGTGCGCAATAGCGAGCACCGCATCTGAGTGGTTTTGGAGAGAGGGAGGGAGCTCCCTCTCTCTCCCACCGACACCCGGCGATATGATCGCCGAGTGTCAGTGTCTCCCATGGCAGCCGGGGGCCTAACAAAGGCCCCCAGGTCTGCCTGTAATGAATGCCTGCTATGGCATGCCTCTGGCATGACCTAGCAGATGCCTGTCCGTTTTAAACGGACAGGCATAATACACTGCAATACAAAAGTATTGCAGTGTATTATAATAGCGATCGCAGAATCGCATATTATAGTCCCCTAGTGGGACTAGTAAAAAAGTTAAAAAAAAAGTTTGATAAAGTTAATTAAAAAAAAATGTGAAAAAAAAATGAAAAACCCAGCTTTTCCCCTTACAAACTGCTTTACTATTAAAAAAACAAAATACAGTAAAAAAGTTACCTATATTTGGTATCGCCGCGTCCGTAACGACCCCGACTATAAATCTATAATGTTATTTAACCCGCACGGTGAACGCCGTAAAAAATTAAATAAAAAAAGATGGAAAAATTGCTGTTTTCTGTGAATCCTGACTTTAAAAAAATGTGACTAAAAAGTGATCAAAAAGTCGCATCTACTCCAAAATGGTACCGATAAAAACTACAAGTTGTCCCGCAAAAAAAAGCCCTCATACAACTGCATCGGCGAAAAAATTAAAACGTTACGGCTCTTCAAATACGGAGAAACAAAAACAAATACTTTTTAAAAAAAAGCGTTTTTACTGTGTAAAAGTAGTAAAACATACGAAAACTATACAAATTTGGTATCGTTGCAATCGTAACAACCCGCTGAATAAAGTTATTGTGTTATTTATACCACACGGTTAACTGCGTAGATTTAGGACGCAAAAAAGAGTGGCGAAATTTCAGATTTTTTTCTATTTCCCCCCCAAAAAAAGTTAATAAAAGTTAATCAATAAATAATATGTACCTCAAAATGCTGCTATTATAAAATACAACTTGTCCCGCAAAAAACAAGACCTTCTACAGCGATGTCGACGCAAAAATAAAAGAGTTATAGCTCTTGGAATGCGACGATTGAAAAACTTAAAAAATAGCTTGGTCATTAAAGAGGCTCTGTCACCAGATTTTGCAGCCCCTATCTGCTATTGCAGCAGATAGGCGCTGCAATGTAGATTACAGTAACGTTTTTATTTTTAAAAAACGAGCATTTTTGGCCAAGTTATGACCATTTTCGTATTTATGCAAATGAGGCTTGCAAAAGTACAACTGGGCGTGTTGAAAAGTAAAAGTACAAGTGGGCGTGTATTATGTGCGTACATCGGGGCGTGTTTACTACTTTTACTAGCTGGGCGCTCTGATGAGAAGTATCATCCACTTCTCTTCACAACGCCCAGCTTCTGGCAGTGCAGACACAGCCGTGTTCTCCAGAGATCACGCTGTGACGTCACTCACAGGTCCTGCATCGTGTCGGCACCAGAGGCTACAGATGATTCTGCAGCAGCATCGGCGTTTGCAGGTAAGTCGATGTAGCTACTTACCTGCAAATGCTGATGCTGCTGCAGAATCAACTGTAGCCTCTGGTGCCGACACGATGCAGGACCTGTGAGTGACGTCACAGATCTGCACTGCCAGAAGCTGGGCGTTCTGAAGAGAAGTGGATGATACTTCTCATCAGAGCGCCCAGCTAGTAAAAGTAGTAAACACGCCCCGATGTACACACATAATACACGCCCAGTTGTACTTTTACTTTTCAACACGCCCAGTTGTACTTTTGCAAGCCTCATTTGCATAAATACGAAAATGGTCATAACTTGGCCAAAAATGCTCGTTTTTTTAAAAATAAAAACGTTACTGTAATCTACATTGCAGCGCCTATCTGCTGCAATAGCAGATAGGGGTTGCAAAATCTGGTGACAGAGCCTCTTTAAGGTCCAAAATAGGCTGGTCATTAAGGGGTTAAATACAGAAGTGACAGTTTTACACATTGATTCAATTTATATAAGTGACACTATTGATATATTTGTTCCGCAATATGTCAGCTTCTATGTACAGATGTAGTGATCTTTAACTTGAATTTAACCCCTTAACCCCTTAAGGACGCAGCCTAGTTTGGGCCTTAAAGGAACAGTGTCATGGCAAATAATTTTTTTATATGTTAAAGATGTTAGTGCTGTAATAAAAACGTTTATATTCATTTGTGTGTTTGTGTTTTACTGTTTCTTATTTTTACACTTTTTCTTCCCTATGGGGGCTGCCATTTTTTGTTCCATTTCTGTGTGTGTCGATTAACGACACACACAGACATGGAGTACGGCAGCCACAGTCCCATAGGGACTGTGAACGGCTCCCGTCCCATTCACGTCCGTGTACGGCGTCTGTGTGGGAACTGCGCATGCGCCGCTCCCACACAGTCCTATTCGAAATTGGCGCCGTCCGGCGCCATTTTCCTGTGGACCGGAAGTCGCGGCCGGACTGTAATATTACTACTTCCGGTCGCGGCTTCCGGACTTGTGCACATGGAACAGCGGCAGCAAAGGGAGCGGACGGGCCGGAGGGAGCCGCGGCGGCAGGAGCAGGTAAGAGATTTCAATGTATGTTAGTGTTTGTGTGTGTTTACTACTGTATGTAAACCTACTACACTGTGGGTTACCTCAAAAAATGGCGACACACAGTGTAGGAGGTTAAACCTTTCAAACCCCTCGTTTATCCCGGCACTAGCCAGGATAAAGGAGGGGGGGATGCTGAGAGCTCACTAGAGTGAGGGCTTTTAACCCAATGTTGCAATGCTGCAATTTTGGGAACTAGCTCCATCTAGTGACCAAAAATGGGTAGTATTATAAATTAGAAAAAATTTATAATATTTCCTGACTCGCGAAAAAAATAAAAAAAATTTGTACAATGTTTAATCACCTACACACTAAATGTTTAATTTTTAAAAAAAAAACATGTTTTTAGGGCAACACCATGCCTTTAAGGCTCAGAGCCCATTTTTGAAATCTGACATATTTCACTTTATGTGGTAATAACGTCGGAATTCTTAAACCTATCTAAGCAATTCTGAGATTGTTTTCTCGTGACACATTGGGCTTCATGTGCATGGTAAAATTTGGTTGATATATTCAGTGTTTATTGGTGAAAAATTGCAAAATTTAGAGAACATTTTGAAAAAATAGCATGTTTCAGAATTTCAATGTATCTGTTTTTAAAACAGACGGTTATACCACCCAAAATAGTTACTAGTTCACAATTCCCATATGTCTACTTTAGAATTGCATTGTTTTTCGAACATTCTTTTATTTTTCTTGGACGTTACAAGGCTTAGAACATAAACAGCAATTTCTCATATTTTTAAGAAAATGTCAAAAGCCTTTTTTTAAAGGTACCTGTTCAGTTCTGAAGTGGCTTTGAGCGGCCTATGTATTAGAAACCCCCATAAAACACCCCATCTTAAAACCTAGACCCCTCAAGGTATTCAAAACAGCATTTAGAAAGTTTTTTAACACTTCAGGCATTTCACAGGAATTAAAGCAAAGTGGAGGTGAAATTTGCAAATTTCATTTTTCTTGCTGAATTTTAATTTGATGACATTTTTTTCTGTAATACAGAAAGTTTTACCAGAGAAATACTACTAAATATGTATTTTCCAGATTCTGCCGTTTTTAGAAATGTCTCACATGTGGCTCTAGTGTGCTCGTGGACTAAAACACAAGCCTCAGAAGCAAAGAAGCACCTTGTGCATTTTGAGGCCTCTTTTTTATTAGAATATATTTTAGGCAGCATGCCAGGTTTGAAGAGGTGTTGAGGTGCCAAAACAGTAGGAATCCCCCAATAGTGACCCCATTTTGGAAACTACACCCCTCAAGGAATTCATTTATGGTTCTTGTTATCATTTTGACTGCACAGTTTTTTCACAGTACCTATTTGAATTGGGCTGTGAAATTAAAAAGATGACATTTTTTCCAATAAGATATTATTTTTGATCTAAATTTCTTATTTTCACAGGGAATAAAATACCCCATTATGTTGTCCAATTTGTCCTTAGTGCGGCAGTACCCCATTTGTGGTGATAAACTGCCGTTTGGGCTATTGGGAGGGCTCAGAAGGAAAGGAGCGCTATGTGTTTGCTGGAGTCCAGATTTTGCTGGATTGGTTTTCGGGTGCCATGTCACATTTGCAGAGCCCCAGAGGTATCAAAGCAATCGAAACCCACCAGAAGTGACCCCATTTTGGAAACTACACCCCTCAAGGAATTCATTTATGGTTGTTATTATCATTTTGACCGCACAGTTTTTTCACAGTACCTATTTGAATTGGTCTGTGAATTTTAAAAAAATGTAATTTTTTCCAATAAGATGTAATTTTTGATCAAAATTTCTTATTTTCACAAGAAATAAAATACCCCATTTTGTTGCCCAATTTGTCCTTAGTGTGGCAATACCCCATTTGTGGTGATAAACTGCCATTTGGGCCCATGGCAGGGCTCAGAACGAAAGGACCACCATTTGGCCTACTGGAGCTTTTCTGGAGCTTTTCTGGTGCTAAGTCATGTATGCAGAAGCCCCTGAGGTACTAGTACAGTTGAAACCCCCGAGAAGTGACCCCATTTTAAAAACTACACTTCTTAAGACATTCATCTAGAGGTGTAGTGAGCATTTTGACCCCACAGGTAAGCAGATGGTGCAGAGTGAGATTTGCAATTTTTATATATATATATATATATATATATATATATATATATATATATATATATATATATATATATATATATATATATATGCCATGTCAGTGTCTGATATAGTGTGCCCAGCATGTGCCACCGTAGATATACACCCCATAAGCTGTAATGTGGGTTTTCCCTGGTACGGAAATACCCTGCATGTGGCTGTTATTAGCTGCCTGGGCACACGACAGGGCCCAGAAGGAAAGGACCACCATTTGACCCACTGGAGCTTTTCTGGTGCTAAGTCATGTATGCCGAAGCCCCTGAGGTACTAGTACAATTGAAACCCCCGAGAAGTGACCATAATTTAAAAACTACACCCCTTAAGACATTCATCTAAAGGTGTAGTGAGCATATTTGACCCCACAGGTACTGTGTAAAAGATAATGCGCAGCAGATGGTGCAGAGTGAGATTTGCAATTTTCTATATATATATGCCAGGTCAATGTCCGATATAGTGTGCCCAGCATGTGCCACCGGAGATATACACCCCATAAGCTGTAATGTGGGTTCTCCCGGGTACGGCAATACCCTACATGTGGCTGTTAGTAGCTGCCTGGGCACACGGCAGGGCTCAGAAGGAAAGGACCACCATTTGACCTACTGGAGCTTTTCTGGTGCTAAGTCATGTATGCAGAAGCCCCTGAGGTACCAGTACAATTGAAACCCCCGAGAAGTGACCATATTTTAAAAACTACACCCCTTAAGACATTCATCTAAAGGTGTAGTGAGCATTTTGACCCCACAGGTACTGTGTAAAAGATAATGCGCAGCAGATGGTGCAGAGTTAGATTTGCAATTTTCTATATATATATATGCCAGGTCAATGTCTGATATAGTGTGCCCAGCATGTGCCACCGGAGATATACACCCCATAAGCTGGAATGTGGGTTCTCCCGGGTACGGCAATACCCTACATTTGGTTGTTATCAGCTGCCTGGGCACACGGCAAGGCTCAGAAGGGAAAGATGAGGGGAATAAGCTGTGTGTGGAGTGCATCAGGGTAAATTAAAAATTAAGGGATGTATGATAAATTCGAAAACAATCTTTCATACTGAGCCCTGGATTTTCGGGACACGTGTCGCATTGGTATGTTGTGTCCTTCCTTATCACCCTCTTTGAGCAGACTCTGCACCTCTTTTGACTTTTTCCCTTCTTGCCAGTTTGGGGAACTTCTCCTGGAAAGTGTTGCCCTGGTACGATGCGTGTGGCCTCGCTTCCAGAAGTGCTGGGTGCCACCCCTTCTTGGTCCCTAAAGATTAGGTTCTTGATAACCACCTCTTGAAATTCCAGGAAAGTTCCCCTCTGGCCTGCACATCGACGTAGCACATACGCATTGAACGCATTGTACAATGCCATCTGTATGATGTGCACGGCCAGATTCTTAAACCACACCCTCATTTTCCGCATGGCGCTGTAGGGTTTTTAGGACTTGATCTGACAAGTCCACCCCTCCCATGTACCTATTGTAGTCCAGGATGCAGTCTGGTTTGGGGGTCTCTGTACTGGTACCTCATACAGGTACATGGGTACTGGTGTGGCCATGTACTGTTGTCAATACAAAGACATCTCTCTTGTCCTTGTACTTGACACACAATATGTTGCTGCTAGAATGTGCCCTGCTCTCACCCGTTCTGAGTGTTTGCCCAAGCAGAGTCATAGGGAGACCTCTCAGATTTTTTCTAGCAGTGCCGCATGCCACAGTACTTATGGAAGCGAGGCATTTGAAGAGCGGGACGCTGGTATAAAAATTATCCAGGTAGAGGTGGTAACCCTGATCCAGCAGTGGGTGCACCAAATCCCACACAATTTTTGCATCAATTCCCAAGTAGGGGGAGCATTATGGCGGCTGAATACTGCTGTCCTTCACTTCATATATTCTAAATTTGTAGGTATACCCTGATGCACTCTCGCACAGCTTATACATCATCACGCCATACCTTGAACTCTTACTCGGCAGGTACTGGCAGAATTGAAGCCTCCCTTTAAAATGTACCAGGGACTCATCAATAGAAATACACTTCTCGGGGGATTTGGGGCTCATAAATGTCTGGTGTGGGGGTCCAAATGGGGTCACTTCGCTCGGGGGCTTGAACTACGGAGGGGTCATCTCGCTCTGGGGCTTCAACTGAGGTGGTGGTCCTGGGGCGTCTCCTAGGGGGTTCCTCTTCTTCATCACTGGATGAGGAGGTGGATAAATAAAACAGAGTCTCACCATCCGACGACTCTTTGTCGGAGTCAAGAAATGAATATGCCTCTTCGGCACTAAATATCCGTTGGGACATTTATTACTTCCCTAACTAGGAACAATAGGCTGCTACCTAAACCAGCCAAAAAAATTGGAGTTTTTATAGAACGAGTGGGCTTCCCTGAGACTAAACCTAACTAGATTTTATTTGAACTTCCCTGAGACTAAATCTAACTACGGCGACTATTCCCTGACACTAAACCTAACTAGATTATTCCGAGCTTCCCTAACACTAAACTTAACTACGGTGACGGGTGCCTGACACTAAACCTATCTAGATTATTCAAAGCTTCCCTGACGCTAAATCTAACTACGGTGATGGACCCCTAACGCTAGATCTAACTACGGTGACGGATTCCTGACGCTAAATTCCCTGACGCTATACCTAACTACGCTTTTTGACGGTTCCCTGACACTAACTAACCCTAATACTAAACTAACCAGTTAAATTGTCTAAATTAACTTTTTTTTTTTTTAATTTTTATATATTTTTTGGTTTTATATGTTTTTTATAAAGAAAAAAAAAGAAAAAAATAATCCCCAGGGACCAAGAAATTGGTCCTGAAGACTAAGAAGTGGTCAGTGATAGGTGATCACTGACCAAAAACGTGGGGGGAACACAAGGAGGAAGGGTACAGGAATGGGTAGTGGATGGGAGAGGTGGGATGCCGAAAAAAGTTTTTTTTTAGACTTTTTTTTTAACTTTCTCTTCTCTCTCTCTTTCTCACAACCGCTCTGAACGCCTCGCTATCTCCAACAGAGGCGTTCAGGGCGGGAGCGGCAGGATGTGATGTCAGGGAGAGGAAGTGAAGAGACCGATTGCCACTATTGGACAGTTACTCACTAACTGACCAATAGTGGCGATCGTGGAAGCGGGACCATCGCGACAGGTCCCGGCGTATTGAGCTGTGATAGCTTGCTGTCGGAAACAGCAGCTGTCAGAGCTCGTGCACGCGCTGGTGAAAAATGGCGATGCATTTTCCTTGCAACGTACTATTTCGTCGCTGAGCGCGAACGTGTCGGTCAGCGCGACATAATAGTACGTCGCTGAGCGCGAAGGGGTTAAGATCAATATAGGCCTCATAAGGCAGGATATGCAGGCCATGAGGGAACGTATGTCCCATGCTGAGGAACGCATTTCGGCCTGGAAGATGGGATTTATCCTGTACCCAGGGCCTTAACAGCCTTGGAAGAAGCTGCAGAAGCGATTGGAAAATCGTCTGCGCCTAAATAACATCAGAGTTTTGGGATTGCCTGAAAAAGCGTAAGGTCAAGATTCTATTGCCTTTATGGTTGCATGGCTGCATGAGCTGTTTCCTGATGCAGTGTTCTCTACTGCTTTCGAGGTGGAGAGAGCTCATAGAGTACCGGCACGACCCTTACCACCGGGATCACCCCTAGATCTATGCTGGCACGCTTATTGAATAGCAACGACCGGGACTTGATCCTTCGTCTGGCTCGCAAAAAGCAAGATATTAGATACAATGGAGCTGCAGTGTCTATATTCCCTGACTTCAACGCGGAGTTACAGAAAAGTCGCGCTACTTTCATGTCGGTGAAAAGGAGGCTTAGGGATCTACAAATCCCATACTCCATGGCGTATCCTGCAAGGCTACGTATTGTGGATGGAGATTGGTCACTGTTCTTTGCGACCTCAAAAGATGCCGATGACTGGGTGAGTCACCCTGGACCTTTGCCGCGGAACTGAGACTCTCTGCCGCATCCTGCGTTGATGCTATGCTGACCACTTTAAAGATGGCTGCGTGATTCCATGCGTCCTGCTGTTTTTTTTCCCCCCCTACATGTATCCTTGAACTTGCAATAAGTATATATATCAGATGGACGCTACGCTGTATCTTTGACATATTGCTTCTTTCTGGCATACTCTGGATAATGAACACGGTTTTCCGTGGTTTAGATAACTGTCATACATGCCTTTTTCTTATGTCTTAATTAGATACTAGGTATTAACTCATATACTAACACATGGGTTCTTCCGTCGTATATATGAAAAGCCACTATGGCGAAGGCAATGTGTCGTCACTGTTGATGCTTAATGGCTTTACTGAATGCTATATTAATATGTTACATGGTACATATGTTCCCCTTTTGTACCAAAGACCTGAAAGGTTTCATGTTTTAAGTCTTACATACCTACAATGGATCAGTTCGCAGTATAGCTATATGTATATCAGGGACTACTTTCTTTGTATAACATGTGGAATATGTTAAATGGCTAAGATAACCGTTATGCCTTGGAATGTGAGGGGTTTGGGTACGGCTAGGAAAAGAGCAATGGTTTTTGCACAGGTCAGAAAGTATTCGCTGCATATTTTGTGCATACAAGAAACCCATTTGATCACAGATAAACTGCGTGTGTTGAAGAGACCGTGGGTTCAGTGGTCCTGCCACTCCTGTTACTCGTCCTACTCCTGTGGTGTATCCATACGTGCATAAGTCCCTTAGGTGGGAGGTGGATGCCGTACGGATTGATGATAATGGGCGTTTTGTGTTTGTGCATGCTTTCATAAATAATGTTTCCTATGTCCTCCTAGGGGTGTATATCCCTTCTCCGGCATCAGTGTCGGTACTACACCAAGCGGTTAACTTCCCAGCGGCGTATCCGGGTGCTAGACTGCTTAGCATGGGAGATTTTAACATGACCATGGATAATGCTATGGATAGGCTTAGGCATAACCAGCTGCTGGTGCCTCCACATGCTCCAGATACACATCTCCATCTACTGATGATGGAGGTGGGATGGACAGATATATATAGGTTTCTATTCCCTAGTACTAGAGTGTACTCATGTTCCTCATTAGGGCAAAGTTCACTATCACGAATAGACTACATTTTCAGTAAAGACTTGTTAATGGTAATGTCACCTCAAATTATGTACAAACCTAGAGGTGTGTCTGATCACTCCCCTGTCCTGGCTAGTTTTCAACTCCCGGATATTCCCAGGCCCAGGGGATGGAAGATTCATCCCTTCTGGCTGATGATCATAGGTACAAATGATAGGATACCTGATCAGCTGCAAGTATTTTTGTAGGCTCACTAGGATTTTGATAATGTGGGTATTCTGTGGGATACTTCTAAAGCATATCTAAGGGGATGCCTTAAATCATCTATATCATATTTAACCCCTTCCCGCAATTTCACGTACAGTTACGTGATGGGAGCTGGTGTTTTCCCGCAATTCCACGTAACTGTATGTGAAAGAGATGGAGCTGGCTCAGAAGCTGAGCCAGCGACCTCACCGCCGGGTGACAGCTGTATGTTACAGCTGGCACCCTGAGGTATCGGCCAGGACCGGAGCTAGCCGCCGATCCGACCGATTAACCCCTCACATGCTGCGTTCAATAGAGATCGCAGCATGTGAGGAGTTTATAGCCACCGTCACCCCAGCAACGTGATCGCGGGGTTTCCGGTGGCTGCAAAGGCGATCGGAGGCCTAATACTTACCTCCTGTTCTGCCAGCAACAGAATCCTCCTATGCCCCATCGTCGGCGGGGCCCAAAAGGCTTCCGGTACCATCGGCAAGATGGCGCCGGCTCAGCTTCCGGCTCAGACGCTGAGCCGGCGTCATCAGCAGTCTGGTTGTGTGTTGCCATTGTTTGACCTGCCCCGTTCCTGCCCCCTATAGCGCACTGCGCATATCCGGGATCCCTGTACGCGTTGGGGACCCGGATGTGCGCTATGGCGCTGGGGGCTGGAAGTGGGGCATGACTCACTTCCGGTTTCGGCAACGGACATGCGCCGGAATCCAAGTGCACAGAGAAAACGAGCAAGTACACCTGGGTCTGATCCTAGTTAAAGCTTGACTGCATTTAGACACTATGCACCCCTTGAGGAAGCACACCGCGAAACGCGCGTTGGGGTCCTTTGCATGGTATCCTGACTTCCATGAGCACTAATATGGGTAAGGTTTTTTGAAGGGGAGGGGGGGAATACTATCCATCTGTGACCTACTGTCTCTTTCATATAAGTGTTTGAAATTTATTTGACTACTATGTCCATAACTAATTGATATTATATGATGATTCAGTGTTCACCGATTTTCCCACCACCCATCCTCCATACTCCTTTTTAGGATATATTACATATTCCTATAAATGATACAGGGAGTCCGCCTCCCATGTTTACTAGAACACTATAGAGTCTTCTTGTCCGTTTTGTACCTTTTTTAAACGGTTTGTCCAAATTTATGTGATCAATAAAGATTGTTATTTTTTATACATATATGGCTTCTATGCTGTCTCTTTTGTTTAAATGTTTTTTAATTCACAGCCCAATTCAAATAAATTTTGTGAAAAAACTGTGGGGTCTAAATGGTCACAACACCCATAAAATAATTCCTTGAGGGGTTTAGTTTCCAAAATGGGATCACTTCTGGTGGGTTTCCATTGCTTTGATACCTCTGGGGCTCTGCAAATGCAACATGGCACCCGAAAACCGATCCAGCAAAATCTGGACTTCAAAGAACACATAGCGCTCCTTTCCTTCTGAGCCCTCCCATGGGCACAAACAGCAGTATATAGCCACCAATGTGGTATTGCCGAACTCAGGACAAATTGGGCAACAAAATTAGATAATTTATTCCTTGTGAAAAGAAGAAATTTTGAGCCAAAACGACATCTTATTGGAAAACATTTCATTTTTTTAAAAATTCCCAGCCCAATTCAAATAAATTCTGTGAAAAAACTGTGGGGTCTAAATGGTCAAAATACCCATAAATGAATTCCTTGAGGGGTATAGTTTCCAAAATTGGGTCACTTCTGATGGCTTTCCATTTCTTTGATACCTCTGGGGTTCTGCAAATGCGACATGGCACCCGAAAACCAATCCAGCAAAATCTGCACTCCAAAGAACACACAGCGCTCTTTCTCTTCTGAGGCCTACCATGGGCCCAAACGGCAGTTTATCACCACAAATGGGGTATTGCACTCAGGAGAATTTGGGCAACAAAATGGGGTATTTTGTTTCCTGTAAAAATAAGACATTTTGATGAAAAATTACATTTTATTGGAAAAAATTTCATTTTTTTAATTTCACAGCCCAAGTCAAATACGTGCTGTGTAAAAACTGTGGGGTCAAACTGGTAACATTAACTATAAATTAATTCCTTGAGGGGTGTTGTTTCCAAAATGGGGTCACTTTTGGGGGATTCCTACTGTTTTGGCACCTCAACACCTCTTCAAACCTGGCATGCTGCCTAAAATATATTCTAATAAAAAGAGGCCCAAAATGCACTAGGTGCTTCTTTGCTTCTAGGGCTTGTGTTTTAGTCCACGACCGCACTAGAGACACATGTGGGACTTTTCTAAAAACTGTGGAATCTGGACAATACATATTTAGTAGTGTTTCTCTGGTAAAGCCTTCTGTGTTACAGAAAAAAATGGAATAAAATTGAAATTCAGCAAGAAAAATGAAATGTGCAAATTTCACCTCCACCCTGCTTTAATTCCTGTGAAACGCCTGAAGGGTTAAAAAACTTTCTAAATGGTGTTTTGAATACTTTGAGGGGTCTAGTTTTTAAAATGGGGTGTTTTATAGGGGTTTCTGATACATAGGCCCCTCAAAGCCAATTGAGAACTGAACAGGAACCTTAAAAAAAAGGTTTTTGAAATTTTCTTAAAAATATGAGAAATTGCTGTTTATATTCTAAGCCTTGTAACGTCCAAGAAAAATAAAAGAATGTTCAAAAAACGATGCCAATCTAAAGTAGACATATAAGAAATGTAAACTAGTAACTATTTTGTGTGGTATAAGCATCTGTTTTACAAGCGGATGCATTTAAATTCAGAAAAATGTAATTTTTTTCTACATTTTCTCTAAATTTTGCAATTTTTCACAAATAAACACTGAATATATCGACCAAATTTTACCACTAACATAAATCCCAATGTCTCACGAGAAAACAATCTCAGAATCGCTTGGATAAGCTTAAGCATTCCAAAGTTATTACCACATAAAGTGAATTATGTCAGATTTGAGAAATGGGCTCTGAGCCATAAGGCCCAAACTAGGCTGTGTCCTTAAGGGGGTTGTCCCAAGTTGATAAATGGAGCTATAAAGCTCCCCCATGTAAAAATAAGAAGAATTCTAATTATCTGTCCGTCGTCCAGCGATGTCGTTTTCTGGATATCCTTGATTGCAGTTGCGGTCGGTCCCTCTTTGTATCCTGCTCGTTGCCTAGGTTCCCGGCCACCGCTATTTACCTTTAGCGGTGGCCGCGCATGCGTAATGACATCCTCTGCGCCCTGAGCAGAGGATGTCATTTACTCATGAACGCGCATCTCGGCGCATCTCGGCGCATGCGCAGGAGATGCAAGGAGATGAAGTGGACGGCACCCGTCGTGAGAAGTCTGCGCTCCGCTAAAGGTAAGGCCTCATGCACACGACTGTGGTGTTTTTCTGGTCCGCAAATTCCAGGACCGTGTTCCGTGGAATGTCATCCGCAGTTCATCCGTATGTAATCCGCAGTTCATCCGTATGTAATCCGCAAAAATGCGGATGAAAAAAAAAATAAATAAAAAAGTACTTTTAAACAGGATGCCAAAAGCTTGGTCAAACCCCCTTTAGAAGGTCACATGATCGCTCTGGAGCCATTTCCTGCTGCATTTTTCCTGATCTTTGCTTTGTGCGAGTTCAGTGAGATTGCGCTGCTGATATAGCTGTGGTTTTTGTCAGTTACTCACTGCGAACATGTCTTCTGATGATGTGGATGATGTACTCTTGCACTGGCTCCTCTCCAGGCGATTTGGACAGCAACCACCAATGCTGGACGAAGAACCGAGGAGGAGGAGGAGGAGATATTGGGTTCACCCCATTATCTCCCAACGGCTTAGGAAGGGGCATTTTAACATGCTGTACTCAGACCTGCGGCAGCACCCGGACAAGTTCCTCAGCTACTGCCGTATGTCCGTGCAAACTTTTGACTGTCTGCTGGCGGGCCTTCGTCCTGGACTCATCTTCCAGGACACCACCATGAGACATTGCATTTCTCCAGAGGAACGCCTGATCGTCACTCTGAGGTAAGAAAACCTAAATCCCCTTCTACGACATGTCTCTACCCTGCAAACAATATTAGTATACTTGTCCCCTGTGCATATTGCCGCCTTGCCACCGTGCTGCAGATATTTTTCCTGTATGTGCATATTTTGTTATATATGTTTTGTTTTTTTTACAGATTTCTTGCTACCGGCAACTCCTTTGCATCGCTACATTTCCAGTTTCTGCTGGGGTGCTCCACTATTTCGAAGATTGTCAAGCTTACCTGCGAAGTCATCTGGCAGCAACTTCGAGCAGCAGTTATGCCAAAGCCCAAGCCAGAGGACTGGATTCGGATTGCCGATGGCTTCTTACAATCAGCACAGTTTCCCAACTGTGTTGGTGCGCTAGATGGTAAGCACATCCGCGTAAAAAAGCCTGCTCACTCAGGGTCTCAGTATTTCAATTATAAGCAGTTTTTCTCGATGGTGCTGTTGGCCTTGGCTGACAGTGACTATCGGTTTATAATTGTCGATATTGGGGCCTATGGAAGCTCTGCGGATGCTGGCATCTTCAGGGCTTCCAGAATGGGTGAACGTCTAGCATCTAACCAGCTCGACCTTCCGGAACCTAGACAGCTTCCAGGATCTACAGGACCACCAGCACCCTTTGTCATTGTGGGTGATGAAGGTTTCGGACTGTCCCCTCACCTGATGCGTCCATTCCCTAGGCGTGGCTTAGATGAACAGAGGCGCATTTTTAACTACCGCCTTACCCGTGCAAGACGGTATGTGGAGTGTGCCTTCGGAATTCTAAGCAGCAAGTGGCGTGTGTTCCAGAGCTCCATTCAGATGAATCCTGAAAATGTGACAAAGGTTATACAAGCGTGTGTTGTCCTCCACAATTTTCTGAGGATTCATGAGTCGGCAGTGGACGCAGAGCTGAACCATTTCTCAACTAATTACATCCCTTTGGACTACACACCACATGGAAGACCTGGAGTGTCTGGACTGGCAGTCCGTAATTTGTATACAGACTATTTTGTATCACCTGAGGGAGCAGTTCCTTGGCAAAGGGATGTGCTTCGTCTGCCAAATTAAAATTTTAGAGGGACTGTTGTATTTCCTGTTTATGTTACAAATGTTAGTAGTTAAAGTTGCAGTAGTAGAGTAGGGACTCGCAAGAGAATGAGGACCCTTGACGCGGGTTGCGAGCTAATGTATTTCTGTTTTGTTTTTTTAAATTCTTTATTAATTTAAAAAAAAAAAAAATGCGATTATTTGCATTTGGCAGAAATGCAAACCAATACCTCATTATGTTTTGCAATAATAATAAAGACAAACACATAATTAACTATAAACTTATTTTATTTCTTGCATAAAATAGTGTCAACAAACATAACCAAAACTATGTTATATAACTAAATTATAAATTGTAAAAGGATTGCGAAGGTGCAGGTTCATGATGTGGTCGTGGAACTGCCTCCCCCTGCTGCATGGGCCGATACTGTTGTTGAGAAGGTCCTGGCATGCCATAAACTGAACGATCGTCACTGAATAGCGGCATTGAGTCTACATATGACGGCTGCTGGATGCCTTGCGCAGTTGCTGCAGGTGCTGGAGGGACAGAGTGGAAGGTGCTTGCATCACACCCCCGTCTATGAAACTCGATGGCCTGATGCATTGCACGTGGGTCAGGATGTGTCGCAAATATTTCCACGACTTCCATTAGTGCTGTTTGGCACCTTATCTGTCTGGAAATTGGCACTCTTTTAAGAATATTAGAGAGAGCGCGACAGAAGGTGCCCTCTTCAGTTTCAGTAGCTCTTTTCTCCAAGTGTTCTAATACACGCAAGTCGACTTCCTGCCTTGGCTCTGTACGTGTTGGACCTTTGGCAGAACGTCGACGTTTACCTCGGGGTATAATTTCTTCGTCCGCGGCACAGACTGTATTATCCACTGTTGTTGGTTCCACTGTCACAGGAGTGGAAGTGGACCTAGCAGTCCCCAAAGCTACGTCAGGCTCTTCAATTTGAGTCTCATCAGAGTCTTCTTCTTCCTCCAGATTATCCTTGGTTCTGTTTGAAAATGAAAACATAATGTTAGGGAATTTTTGTATTAATTTAACGTCATGTCTACAGCTGGGCAAATACACTATGTATGCATCACTACATGCAGAGCCCTAACTAGGAAAGACAGGGCCGCATAGCAAACTTTTGACTGGGGCCATCCCTCCACTGGGTGTCCCCCCCCTTGTAGATAGTGCCTTTTTTGCTGCCCCCCCACCCCTGTAGATAACGCCATACAGCCCCACACTGTACACTGTATGGCATTATCTACCGGGGGACTATATGGCGTTATCTATAGGGGGACTGTACGGCGTTATCTAGTGAGGGGGCTGTATGCCGCTAACGCCATACAGGCCCCCCTCCCCGCCCCCCGGACAAATGCCACCTATAGTGTGTCCTACAAATACATGCGTTATCGCTGGCAGCGATAGGGTGAAGGGGGGACTGAAAGTCCCCTTAAGTTCTGCCGTCTGCACAGCTCCAAAAAATTGAAAGGAGCGCTGGTTATGTATGCGCACAAGCACGACTTTGGCTCCATTCATTTTTACGGAGCTGGCGAAAGTACGAGGTTTGGGATGGAGAAGTTCAGGGTACTTTCTGTCCCCCGTTCTCCCTGTCAATGCCAGCGATCACACATGTATCCCCTATCCAGTGGATAGGGGATACATGTCTGTTGTTTAATGTCAGAGCGGGGAGATACCTCCCTGCTCAGCCGTAGTGTCCAGTTGCGTCCCGCTGTAGCCGTCATAGCGGCTGCTAGCGGAGCCTCCGGACATGGTGGAGTCCCCTCATGCCGCGGTCCCCGTAGCAGTCGCTACGGCTGCTACAGCGGTACTTACACAACTGCCTACATGGGCAGACTACAATGATCAAAGTATATAAGTAATACTTACGGGCCAACCTGCATTACATCCAGAAGAAACGAAAGTTGTTTGGTGTACATGTATGGCTTTTTTTTCAGACGTCCGTCTCCGCTCTTCCCCTTGTCATTCATCTCACGCTTTAATTGGTCTCGGCACGTGTTCCAGCGTGTTTTCACGTTTTCGACTATGATATAAAATAAACCAATCACAGATCAACATTTTAGAAGAGTACATTACTAGATATTAGGAAATGTTGTTTATTATATGAAAGTGATGCTGCAAATTTTTGTTGTTTACGCAACAAATCTGCACCTACATTTGCATATTTGACAGGTAATTCCGACGTTGCAGAAACTACAGCGGACTTGCCACGTTTTCCATGTGCCCACACGACAGCGTCCGTAACGGCTGAAATGACGTTGCTGTTTTCAGGAGAAAACATCACCCGTAATTTCAGCCGTAAAGGCATGTGCTGGCGCTTTAAGCCGCGTCCATTACGGACGTAATTGATTTTCATAGGAGCCCATGAATAACGGCTCCAATTACGGCACAAGAAGTGACAGGTCACTTCTTTGACGCGGGCGTCTATTGACGCGTAAATATACACGCCGTTTGAACACACAAACGTCAGCCCATTGCTTTCACTGGGCAGATGTTTGTCAACGCTATTGCGGCGTATTTAGCAGGCGTAATAGAGGTCAAACACCCCCGAATTACGTCCGTAATTAGTGTGTGGGAACATACCCTCATAGTGACATGTCACGTTTTGATCGGTGCTGTTCAGAGCCATGAGACCCCCACAATCTCACGTGCACTTCTGCAGCTTCATTTCAGCGATTGGTGGGTGTTTCAGTGATCCAACTGCCACCAATCAAAACGTCAGGCATGTCATTATGACATGACAGGAGTACTCAGAAACCGCATCAAGGTGTGAAACTTACCCATGCGCTTCTTTTGCACTTTAGTTGCCTTCTCCCACTCGGTAAGATGCACCTCACTGCAGACCTCCTGCCAGGCAAGATCTTTCAGATTCCTGTCTGCATATTCTTCCACCCGCTTATCCCACAGACAGGGCTTGTGCTGGACCAGGATGATTAGTTTCTCGACGTTTATAATTGAAGCCATGCTGCTCTCTGCTGCTCTCTGCTGCTTTCATGCACTGTCTCCAGACTTCACGACGACAGAAGTCATTCCCGGACGTCGCCTAGCAACACTTCCGCAAATCCGCAAACTGCGGATGACACACGGCGGTGTATCCGCAATTTCCACGGGCCCATTGACTTCTATTGGCATGTCCGCAGCGCATTTGCGGCCCGTAATAAGACATGTCCGGAGTTTCTGCGGCACGGATGTGCGGACATGCGGAGAGCCGTGAAAACACGGATAGTGGGTATGGCCACATAGAAATGAATGGGTCCGCAATTAACCCGTGGATTTGCGGTGGAATTGCGGACGCAAAAACACGGTCGTGTGCATGAGGCCTAAGTGTGTGTGTGTCTGTGTTTGTGTATATATGGGTGTGTTTGTGTATGTGTTTGTGTATATGTTTGTGTATATGTGTGTGTGTGTTTATGTGTGAGTGTATATATGGGTGTGTTTGTGCATATGTGTATAGGTTTGTGTGTATATGTTTGTGTGTGTTTTTGTATACGTGTGTGTTTGTGTATATGGGTGTGTTTGTGCATATGTGTATAGGTTTGTGTGTATATGTTTGTGTGTTTTTGTATACGTGTGTGGTTGTGTATGTGTGTGTGTTTGTGTATATATGTGTGTGTTTGTGTATATATGGGTGTGTTTGTGTATATATGGGTGTGTTTGTGTATATATGGGTGTGTTTGTGTATATGTTTGCGTGTTTGTGTATGTGTGTTTGTGTATATATGGGTGTGTTTGTGTATATATGTGTGTGTTTGTGTATATATGGGTGTGTTTGTGTACATGTGTTTGTGTATATGTTTGTGTGTATTTGTGTGTGTGTATATGTGTGTGTGTGTGTTTGTGTATATATGGGTGTGTTTGTGCATATGTGTATATGTTTGTGTGTATATGTTTGTGTGTTTTTGTATATGTGTGTGTATATGTGTGTTTGTGTATATATTGGTGTGTTTGTGCATATGTGTATAGGTTTGTGTGTATATGTTTGTGTGTTTTTGTATACGTGTGTGTTTGTGTATATGTGTGTGTGTTTGTGTATATATGTGTGTGTTTGTGTATATATGGGTGTGTTTGTGTATATGTTTGTGTGTATATGTTTGTGTATGTGTTTGTGTGTTTGTGTATATATGGGTGTTTGTGTACATGTGTTTGTGTATATGTTTGTGTGTATATGTGTGTGTTTGTGTGTATATGTGTGTGTTTGTTTATATGTTTGTGTGTATGTATTTGTGTGTTTATGTGTAATATATGGGTGTGTGTTTATAGGTGTTTGTGTATATGTTTGTGTGTGGTTGTTTGTGTGTGTGTAGGTGAGTATAAGTATCGGTATTGTTCACATTGATAACTTTTTTTTAATGTTGTTGCAGATTTTGATGTACCAATTGGACTACATCTTCGATTCGTTGGACTACTGCGTAGCTCTACGTTTTTTGAAAATTTTAATAAAATGGTTAACGAGGGTTTTGTTGGGGATTTCTTATTTCAATAAAAAAAAATTGTCTTTGTGTTTTTTTTTCAAACGTTATTAGTGCCTAGATAATGGCAGTTGGCTGATTGACAGCGTCCATTATTAAGGCGGTACTTAGTGTTAGCCGGTGCAGAGGCTAGCACCAACCACCCATTATTACCCCGGTACCCACCACCACCAGGGGTGCCGGAAAGAGCTTGGTACGATCCAGTACCCGACCATATGTTGTGATGGTCGGGTACTGGGGCGGCCGTAGACTGGTATTATGAGGCTGGGAAGGGCCAAAAACAGTGGACCTTCCCACTCTTGTAATGCTAGGCTGCTGCTGCTGTGTTGTATCGGGCTGGTTATAAAAATGTGGGGGACCCCCACGTCGTTTTTTTTTTAAATTTAACAATAGACGTTGGGTCCCCCACATTTTTAATAACCAGCCATATACAAGGCCGCAGCAGCCTGGCATTACACGGGTGGGAGGGGCCACTGGTTTAGTACATTCCCAGGCTAATAACACTGTGTTGTTTGTGGCTGGTTATGATAAATTGGGTGGAACCTCATGTCTTTTTAATAAAAATAATAAATAATTTTTAAAAATGACGTGGGGTCCCCCCCTATTTTTATAACCAGACAGATACAACACAGCAGCAGCAGCCTAGCATTACAAGGGTGGGAAGGTCCACTGTTTTTGGCCCTTCCCAGCCTCATAATACCAGCCTGCGGCCGCCCCAGAGCCCGACCATCACAACAGATGGTCGGGTACTGGATCGTACCCAGCTCTTCCCGGCACCCCTGGTGGTGGTGGGTATCGGGGTAATAATGGTGTTTAGTTTTAGCCTCTGTACCGGCTAACACTAAGCCTCCCCTTAGTAATGGACCTTGTCACTCAGACAGCGGCCATTACTAAAGTGATAGTAATAAAACTTGAAAAGAAAAGACAAAGATATAGATAAAATATTTTATTGAAATAAAGCACCCCCAACACAACCCTCATTAACCATTTTATTGATGAAAAAAAAGCGTCATCGAAGTAGTCCTCGAAACCGACGTAGTCCAAACACCAAACCTGTAAAAAAATAAATAAATAAATAAATGAAATAAAACATGTCGTAGGCTTAGTTTCACTTTCATGTGTGATACTGACTGTTATACCATGTATAGAAGCCTGCGGCAAAGTTGGCTTAGATACAGGGCGCCAGCAGACAGTATCATACATGGCCATACAGACATTTATACAAATAAACATACATACATACATACATGCAAACATACATGCACATATACACATACAAACATGACAACATACATACATGCAAACATACATACATACATACATACAAGCAAACATACATACATAAAAGCAAACATACATACATACAAGCAAACATACATACAAGCAAATATACATACAAGCAAGCAAACATACATACATGCAAACATACATGCACATATGCACATACAAACATGACAACATACATACAAGAAAACATACATACAAGCAAACATACATGCAAACATAAATACATGCAAACATACATACATGCAAACATACATACATACATGCAAACATACATAAATGCAAACATACATGCATACATACATGCAAACATACATACATACATACATACATGAAAACATGCATACATGCAAACATATATACATGCAAACATACATGCACATACAAACATGACAACATACATACAAGCAAACATACATACATACAAGCAAACATACATACAAACAAACATACATACAAGCAAACATACATACAAGCAAACATACATACATGCAAACATACATGCACATATACACATACATGCACATATACACATACAAACATGACAACATACATACAAGCAAACATACATACATACAAGCAAACATACATACATACATACAAGCAAACATACATACAAGCAAACATACATACATACATGCAAACATACATACATGCAAACATACATACATGCAAACATACATGCATACATACATGCAAACATACATACATACATACATACATACATGAAAACATACATACATGCAAACATACATACATGCAAACATACATGCACATATACACATACAAACATGACAACATACATACAAGCAAACATACATACATACAAGCAAACATACATACAAGCAAACATACATACATACATACAAGCAAACATACATATATACAAGCAAACATACATACATACATGCAAACATACATACATGCAAACATACATAAATGCAAACATACATGCATACATACATGCAAACATACATACATACATGAAAACATACATACATGCAAACATACATACATGCAAACATACATGCACATATACACATACATGCACATATACACATACAAACATGACAACATACATACAAGCAAACATACATACATACAAGCAAACATACATACAAGCAAACATACATACATACATACATACATGCAAACATACATACATGCAAACATACATAAATGCAAACAAACATGCATACATACATGCAAACATACATACATACATGAAAACATACATACATGCAAACATACATACATGAAAACATACATACATACATGAAAACATACATACATGCAAACATACATGCACATATACACATACAAACATGACAACATACATACATGAAAACATACATACAAGCAAACATACATACATACAAGCAAACATACATGCAAACATACATACATGCAAACATACATACATACATGCAAACATACATACATGAAAACATACATGCACATATACACATACATGCACATATACACATACAAACATGACAACATTCATACAAGAAAACATACATACATACATACATACATACATGCATACATGCAAACATACATGCACATATACACATACATGACAACATACATACAAAAATAAACTCACCTAAGACGTTCCCACGAAGAGCTGAACGGTCCCGTCATTTTTCTTCTCCCATTCACAATAACAGAGCGGTGGGCACAGATGACGTAATCACGTGGGCCTGATATTATTACGTCATCTGCGCCACAACGCATTGTTACTATGAATGCGATCGGCGCCAAGAAGAAGGAAGATGGCAAGTGACGGGACCGTTCAGAGCGCCGTTAGAACGTTTAAGGTGATTATTATTTTATTTGATATATTTTTAGTTGTTCGCCGGGTGCTGATGCAGCACCGGTGCGGCGGATACAAAAATGTAGTGACAGGGTGGGGAGGGAAAAGTGGCTTGCCGAAACGGGGTGAATGTAGTGTAGTGTAGTGTAGTGTAATGTAGTGTAGTGTAGTGTAGTGTACAGTACATTCACGGTAAGTTCGTCTCAATCGGGCTTACCATGCCCGCTTGAGACGAACATTCTCCAGATGTTGCTAGAACTACAGTATCTAGCAATGTCGGGAGCGCGCACACTGCAGAGCAGAGCGGCTTGATTGACATCGAGCCGCTCACGCCCCTTTTTAGAAAAGATAACCAGCACTTGCTGAGTTATCAAGTGTAAAAAAAAGGCACTTAGGAAATTAATTTTTACATTTTTTTAACACCAAAAGTTTTAAAATTCATTTCCTGCTTAGAATGTATAAAAAAAAAATTTTTAGTCAACTTGGGACAACCCCTTTAAGGAGTTAAACGGACATGAAAATGGTGAAGGATGTGTGCATGAGTCCTGAGGGTATATTCACACGTAGAGTCAAAAACGTCTCAAAATACGGAACTGTTTTCAAGGGAAAACAGCCCCTGATTTACAGAAGTTTTTTGAGCAACTCGCGTTTTTTGAGGCGTTTTTCGCAGCGTTATCGCTGTGTTTTCAAAGCATTTTAAGATTGTAGGCCAAAGCCCAATAACAAGGCGATTTTAGAATTGGTATAATGTTTAGTGTAGGGACCCCCTGTATGAAGTCGCCTTGTAGTGGAAGTTGGGCTCACGCAAGTGGATTATATTCAGCGCTACAAATCTCACAATTATAAGTATGGTAGATATAGCAGTAATGCAAATTAAATAAATCCATATACCATGTTTGCGTATATATTAGTTTCCGCATTATACTGCTGTAATTTTGTGTTTTTTTGCTATATTTGGGGACACTGTGGCTTTCACTGTATTTGGAAACACTAAAGTTGTGGCTAAATTTGGGGATATGGTGGCTATCACTGTATTCAAGGACGTCACACCTGCATTTGCAATTTAATTGTTCTGTCACAGGAGCTTCAGTCACCCCTAAAGCCCAGACCCAAACTCCAGTCACTTATATTACTTAGACAAGAAGCCTCAATGACACATATCTGCCATCAACTACTTTACCCACTGATTATTTACTAGGGGTTTAACAAAAATATTGCATTAACTTCTTAATGACCAGCCTATTTTAGACCTTAATGACCAAGCCATTTTTTACGTTTTTTCCATCGTCACATTGGAAGAGCTATAACTTTTTTATTTTTGCGTCGACATAGCTGTATAAGGTCTTGTTTTTTGCGGGACAAGTTGTATTTTTTAACAGCACCATTTTGGGGTACATAATATTTATTGATTAACTTTTATTAACTTTTTTTGGGGGGGGGATAGGAAAAAAACATAAATTTCACCGCTCTTTTTTGCGTCCTAAATCTACGCCTTTTACCTTTGGTATAAATAACACAATAACTTTATTCAGCGGGTTGTTACGATTGCAAAGATACCAAATATGTATAGATTTTGTATGTTTTACTACTTTTACACAGTAAAAACGCCTATTTAAAAAACAATATTTGCTTTTATGTCTCCATATTTGAAGAGCCATAATTTTTTTCTTTTTTCGCCCATGCAGTTGTATGAGGGCGTTTTTTTTTTTGAAGGACGACTTGTAGTTTTTATCGGTACCATTTTGGAATAGGTGCGACTTTTTGATTACTTTTTATCACATTTTTATTTAAGTCAGAAATTCCCAGAAAACAGCAATTTTTCCATAGTTTTTTATTTTATTTTTTTACGGCATTCACTGTGCAGCTAAAATAATGTAATAGCTTTATAGTCTGGGTCATTACAGTCGCGGCAATACCAAATATCTGTAACTTTTTTGCTCAATTTTGTTTTTTTAATAGTAAAGTAGTTTGTAAGGGGAAAAAGTGGGTTTTTACATTTTTATTTCACATTTTTTTTTATTAACTTTATTAAACTGTTTTTTGTTTTTTTTACTAGTCCCACTAGGGGGCTTTAATATGTGATCCTCCGATCGCTTTTATAATACACTGCAATACTTTTGTATTGCAGTGTATTACTGCCTGTCCGTTTAAAACGCCGGGTGCCGGTGGGATGAGAGGGAGCTCCCTCCCTCTCTCCAAAACCGCTCTGATGCGGCGCCCGCTATTAACCACCGCATCTGAAGGGTTAATCGGGTGAGATCGATACTAATATCGATCTCACCCGTACGAGCCGGGATTCCTCCAGCCCTCAGCTAACTCTGGTAGCGGAGAGCAGGGAGTTTTAACGGCTCCCTGCTCTGTTTATTTATTCTGATGCAGCGCCGTGTAATGGCGTATGCATCAGAATAAAGCCCATTAGTGGCCGCCCTGAAAAGGCGAATTGGCAGTCACTAATGGGCTAAGCTTTTTAGGAAATACAGCCATTTATTTACATCATCCCTCCATTTTTACATTTAAAAAACAAATTGGATAAATTAACAAAAGTTTTTTAACCCCTTAGCACACCAGGACGCACCGGTACGTTCTGCATTGAAGTGCTTTAAACCACAGGGACGTACCGGTGCGTCCTGGCTAAAAACTGTCACCCTGTCAAAGGACAAGGTGACAGAACTGTGCCGTCAACTGTTTATGACAGTTGATCGGCACAGTAAGACGGCAGGGGACCATTCACAGCGGTCTCCTGCCAGCGATCGCTGTGATTGGTCAGTCAAAGCAGACCGACCAATCACAGCTCTATGACAAGGGTATGTGATGACGCTGGCTCAGAAGCTGAGCCAGCGTTATCACCGCCGGGAATCAGATGTCCGGCACCCCTCTGCAACGGCCAGAACCGGAGCTAGGCTCCGATTCGGCCGATTAACCCCTTCGATGCATCGATCAACGTGATCGATGCATCGAAGTGGCTTGTAGCCTGTCGGCAACCACGATGGTTGCCACGGGAGCGGGTGTCAGCTGTTTGTCACAGCTGACATCGTGCCCTAACGGCCAGGACCGGAGCAAGGCTCCGATCCGGCCGATTAACCCCTTAGATCGTACCCTATGGTTGCTAATAAAAACCATCGGCACCCGCGAAGGTTCCGATGGTTGCTATGGCAACCATAGCCTAACAATGACTTCCTAGTACGGAAGCCTATTAGGCCCCGCCGGGAGGCGAAGCCTAATAGGCTTGCTGTCAGTGAATAGCTGACAGCTCTAATACACTGCACTATGTAGGTAGTGCAGTATATTAGAATAGCGATCAGGGCTTCATGCCTTCAAGTTCCCTAGTGGGACACAAAAAAAAAGTTAAAACAAGTTAATAAAAATGTTGTAAAAAAGTAAAAAAAAATACTTTTCATGTTAAAAAACACTATAAGGGTATGTGCACACACACTAATTACGTCCGTAATTTACGGACGTATTTCGGCCTCAAGTAGTGGACCGAACACAGTGCAGGGAGCCGGGCTCCAAGCATCATACTTATGTACGATGCTAGGAGTCCCTGCCTCTCCGTGGAACTACTGTCCCGTACTGAAAACATGATTACAGTACGGGACAGTTGTCCGGCAGCGAGGCAGGGACTCCTAGCGTCGTACATAACTATGATGCTAGGAGCCCGGCTCCCTGCACTGAGTTCGGTCCGGAACTTGCGGCCGAAATACGTCCGTAAATTACGGACGTAATTAGTGTGTGTGCACATACCCTAACAGCCTTTTTTCCTATAATAAGTCATTTATTATAGGAAAAAAATAAAAACATAAAAAAGTACACATATGTGGTATCCCCGCGTCCGTAACGACCCAAACTATAAAAATATCACGCTATTTTACCCGTACGGTGAACACCGTAAAAAAAAAAAAAAAAAAACTATTCCGGAATCGCTGTTTGTTAGTCACTACCCCTTGCAAAACAGAATAAAAAAAGGGATCTAAAAGTTGCATGTACCCCAAAATTATACCATTAAAAAACGCAGCCCGTCCCGCAAAAAACAAGCCCTCCCGCAGCTTTTTTGACAAAAAAAAAAAGTTATGGCTCTCAGAATATGGTGACACCAAAAATAAATTATTTGAAACAAAAGTGATTTTATCGTGCAGACGCTGCAAAACATAAGAAAAACTATATATCGCCGTAATCGTACCGACCCGCAGAATAACGTAAAATTGTCATTCATAGCGCATGGCGAACGCCGTAAAAAAATTAATAATAAAAAACATCAGAATTGCTTGTTTTTGGTCACCTCGCTTGCCAAAAAAATGAAATACAAAGAGGTCAAAAAATCACATGTACCCCAAACTGGTACCAATGAAATCTACAGATTGTCCCGCAACATATAAGCCCTCACACGGTTCCGAGGGAGAAAAAATAAAGACGTTTTGGCTCTCAGAATATGGCGATGCAAAATGTGCAGAGTGTCCAAAAGCGGATAAGATCGGGCGCCATTTATCAGTGTGACACCGGCCACATATCTGCGGATTATTATTTATTTACACCATTATTATACCCTCTTATTATACCCCTGATGTTCTCCGCACAGATTACATATTCCCCCACATCATAAACTGAAATACCAGCAATACCCCAAACAGAACAACTAGCGAGCAAAATCCACACTCCAAAAGCCAAATGGCGCTCCCTCCCTTCTGAGCCCTGCAGCGTGCTCAAGCAGAAGTGTACGTCCACATATATAGCATCGCCATACCCGGGAGAACCCGCTTAACAGTTTGAGGTATTTGTCTTCAGTGGCACGAACTGGGCACAAAATATTGTGCACTAAAATGGCACATAGCTGTGGAAATTTGCAATTTGCACTTTGCACCATCCACTGAGCATTCATTTCTAATAGAAAAAAACAAACCTGTGTGGTCAAAATGCTCACTTTACCCGTTAATAAAATGCCTTCAGGGGTGCAGTTTCCAAAATGGGGATCACTACTTGGGGGTTTGTTTTACTATTTGACCCCAGAGCCCTGCCGTTGTGGGCAAATGCTGCGAAAATCACCAAAATAGGTCTCACATGCGCCTTTCACTCCTAAGCCCTGTCATATATCCAGGCAAATGATAAATGCCTTGAGGGGTGTAGTTTACAAAATGGGGTCACTTCTCAGGGTTTTCCACTCTACTCTGGTACCTAAGGGAGCTCTGCAAATGCGACATGGCACCCCTACACCAGTCCAGCAAAATCTGTGCTCTAAAATGCACATGGCACTCCATCCATTTTGAGCTATGAAATGTGCCCAAATAGCAGTTTAGGGCCACACATTGGGTATTGCCGTACTCGGGAGAAATTGGGTAACAAATTATGTGTTGTTTTTTCTCCTATTACCCCTTGTGGGGAAAATAATTGGGTGCAAAACTACATATCTTTGGGAAAAAAATTATTATTTTCCCTGCCTGATTCTAATACAATCTATGAAACACCTGTGGGATCAAAATGCTCAGTACACCCCTAGATGATTACCCTGAAGGGTAAAGTTTCCAAAATGGATTCACTTCTCAGGGGTTTCTACTGTACGGGTACCTCAGGGGCTCTGCAAATGCGACATGGCGCCCAAAAAACAATCAACCAAAATCTACATGCCAAGTAGCACTCCTGCCATTCTGAGCCCTGCGGTGTATCCAAGCAGCAGTTTATAACCACATATAGGGTATTGCCGTACTTGGGAGAAATAGCTTTACAATTATCGGGGCACTTTTTCTCCTTTATTCCTTGTGAAAATGAAAACAATTCAACATTTTAGTGGAAAGAATGTAGATTTTCATTTTCACTGCATAATCCCAATAATTCAGCAAAAAAACTGTGGGGTCAAAATGCTCACTATACCGCTAGATAAATTCCACGAGGGGTATAGTTTCCCAAATGGGGTCACTTTTGCCGGGTTTGCACTATTTTGGCCCCTCAGTGGCTTTGCAAATGTGACATGGGGCCGCAAACCATTCCAGCAAAACTTGAGCTCCAAAAGTCAAATGGCGCTCCGTCCTTTCTAACTTCCGCCATGTGTCCAAACAGCAGTTTATTACCACATATGGGGTATTGCTGTGCTCAGAAGAGTTTGTTTTACAAATATTGGGGTGTTTTTTCTCCTTTATCTGTTGTAAAAATGAAAAAATCTGAGGTAAAACTACATTTTATTAGAAAAAAGTTTGATTTTCAATTTCACGACATAATTCCCATAGATTCAGCAAAAACCGTGTAGGGTCAAAATGCTAACTATACCCCTAGAAAAATTCCTTGAGGGGTGTAGTTAACAAAATGGGGTCACTTTTGGGGAGTTTCCACTGTTAGGGCAAAGCCACACGTGGCGGAATTGCTCTTGAATTCCGCTGCGGACACTCCGCAGCGTTAATCCGCAGCGGAGCCGTTTCTCCATTGACTTCCTCTTCTATTTAGTAGGGTTTGTTTAGACGAGGCTGAAAATTCCGCTGCGAAGCATAGGCTGCAGTGCGGAATTTGGTGTCCGCAGCATGCAATGGATGTTGCGGAGTTGTGGCGGACTGGTTGCGGACACATTGCGGAATTTCTTCATTGACTTCAATGGAGATTCTAATTTCCGCAATGAAGTCTGCAGCTGTCATGCACATGTTATGTGTGCTGCGGATGCGTCTTGCTTTTTTTACATGACATTTCTTCATTCTGGCTGGACCTATGTATTTCTAGGTCTACAGCTAGACTGAGGAAGTCAATGGGGCTCCCGTAATTACGGGAGCGTTGCTAGGAGACGTCAGTAAATAGTTCACTGTCCAGGGTGCTGAAAGAGTTAAGCGATCGGCAGTAACTGTTTCTGCACCCTGGACAGTGACTACCGATCACAATATACAGCAACCTGTCAAAAAAATAGAAGTTCATACTTACCGAGAACTCCCTGCTTCTGTCTCCAGTCCGGCTTCCCAGGATGACGTTTCAGTCTAAGTGACGGCTGCAGCCAATCACAGGCTGCAGCGGTCACATGGACTGCCGCGTCATCCAGGGAGGTCGGGCTGGATGCCGAAAGAGGGACGAGTCACCAAGATAACGGCCGGTAAGTCTGAAATTCGTTTACTTTCACTAGGGAAAGTGCTGGCCCTTCTCTCTATCCTGCACTGATAGAGAGAAGGGAAGCACTTTTACCGCAGTCCGCAGCAGCTAGTCCGCATCAATTTACTGCACATTTTGGGCAGATCCGCCGCAGATTCTGTGCGGCATTGATGCGGACAGTTGCGGAGGAAATCCGCCACGTGTGGGCATGCCCTTATGATCCCTCCAGGGCTTTGCAAACACGACATGGCACTGAAAACCATTCCAGCAAAATCTGCGCTTCAAAATCCAAATAGCCCTCGTTCCCTTCTGAGCCCTGCCGTGGGTCCAAACAGCAGTTTATTACCACATATGGGGTATTGCCGTAATCGGGAGACATTGCTTTACAAATGTTGGGGTGCTTTTTCTCCTTTATTCCTTGTAAAATCTAAAACATTGTATGTTTTTCCAGAAAAAAAGTAGATTTTCATTTTCACAGACCAGTTCCAATAAATTTAGCAAAAAACCTGTGGACTAAAAATGCTAACTATACCTCTTGAAAAATTCCTTGAGGGGTGTAGTTTCCAAAATGGGGTCACTTTTGGGGAGTTTCCACTGTTATGGTCCCTCCAGGGCTTTGCAAACACGACATGGCACCGAAAACCATTCCAGCAAAATCTGCGCTCCAAAATCCAAATGGCCCTCGTTCCCTTCTGAGCCCTGCCGTGGGTCCAAACAGCAGTTTATTACCACATATGGGGTATTGCCGTAATCGGGAGACATTGCTTTACAAATGTTGGGGTGCTTTTTCTCCTTTATTCCTTGTAGAAACGAAAACATCGTATGTTTTTTCAGAAAAAAAGAAGATTTTCATTTTCACAGACAAGTTCCAATAAATTTAGCAAAAAACCTGTGGGCTAAAAATGCTAACTATACCCCTAGAAAAATTCCTTGAGGGGTGTAGTTTCCAAGATGGGGTAACTTTTGGGGGGTTTCCACTGTTTTGGCCCCACAAGACCTCTTCAAACCTGACATGGTGCCTAAAATATATTCTAATAAAATAGAGGCCCCAACATCCACTAGGTGGTCCTTTGCTTCTGAGGCCGGTGTTTTGGTCCTTTACCACACTAGGACCACATGTGGGATATTTCTAAAAATTGCAGAATCTGGGCAATAAATATTGAGTTGCATTTCTCTGGTAAAACCTTCTGTGTTACAGAAAAAACTGTATTACAAATGAATTTCGTAAAAAAAAAATGAAATTTGTAAATTTCACCTCTACTTTGCTTTATTTCTTGTGAAATGACTAAAGGGTTCAAATAATTTCTCAATGCCGTTTTGAATACTTTGAGGGGTGCAGTTTTTAAAATGGGGTGTTTTATAGGGGGTTTCTAATATATAAGGCCCTCAAAGCCACTTCAGAACTGAACTGGTCCCTGAAAAAATAGCCTTTTGAAATTTTCTTGAAAATATGAGAAATTGCTGCTAAAGTTCTAAGCCTTGTAACGTCCTAGAAAAATAAAAGCACGTTCAAAAAACGATGCAAACATAAAGTAGACATATAGGAAATGTTAACTAGTAACTATTTTGTGTGGTATTACTACCTGTTTTACAAGCAGATACATTACAATTTAGAAAAATGCAGATTTTTGCACATTTTCTCTAAATTTTGGTGTTTTTTACAAATAAATATTGAATTTAACGACAAAATTTTTTCAGTATCATAAAGTACACCATGTTACGAGAAAACAATCTCAGAATCGCTTGGATAGGCAAAAGCATTCTGGAGTTATTACCACATAAAGTAACACATATCAGATGTGCAAAAATCGGCTGTGTCCACAAGGCCAAAATAGGCTTAGACCTTAAGGGGTTAAAGCTCTTTTTATTGAAAATTCAGTAGACAATAAGAAAGATACATTACAGCAGAAATGTCACAACAGATTGTATGAATTAATTTTTACGTATGTACTACAATAAATTGTGTACATTAAACATTTTCTCTCCCTGTTTTTGGTACAGAAAAATGTTTCCTACAATAGTAAGACATCATGTGGGTCATAATATCAATATACAGTATATGCACATGGTACAGATTAAGGAAAAAGAAACCAAGGGAATCCGATTTCCTCATCACATTTCAGAGTTACATCGGATGGGCAGACATTGAAGTCCTAAGTCAGTTCTCAGAGTAAAGTGTGAGTGTGGATGAAAAGCTTGTATCCCAGAGTATGGTAAATTTTTGGGGACACCACCTATTCTTGTATACCAAGCGCTCATATGGGATTATTGTATGAATCATATTTTGCCACTGCCTAACAGAGAGTGATTGCCTTGCCATCAACCACATAGCAATGGTTTTCCAGGCCAAGAGGAGGGCCTCCTGTGAAAGTGATTATTTGTAGTAGGACCAGGCTTCAAGAAGACAAACATCAGGAGTCATAGGAACTGGCTTCTGGGAAATATCAGTCAGTAAGGATACAATTACCTGCCAAAAGTGTGAAATATTGGGGCGTTGCCATATAAGGTGCCAAAAGTCGGCGTTGACTGCCATACATCTATGACAATTGGTAGATGGACTACAACCCCTTCTAAGCAGTGGCATTGGTGTGAGGTAGCAATAATTTCTTATTGTGAACAGCAGGAGATACTAGAAAGGGATACTCCAGTGCATCCAACCAATCCGCATCTTTTAAAGTGGTATTCTCATCTAATAAAAACTAGATGAAAAGCTTTGATATTAACCTTAACCCCTTCCCTCTTTAGCCACTTTTGACCTTCCTGACAGAGCCTAATTTTTCAAATCTGACATGTCTCACTTTATGTGGTAATAACTCCGGAATGCTTTCACCTATCCAAGCGATTCTGAGATTGTTTTCTCGTGACACATTGGACTTTATGTTACTGGCAAAATTTGCTCGATATGTTCAGTATTTAATTGTGAAAAACACCAAAAATTTGCGAAAAATTGCAAAAATTAGCATTTTTCTCAATTTAAATGTATCTGCTTGTAAGACAGGCAGTTATACCACACAAAATTGTTGCTAATTAACATCCCCCATATGTCTACTTTAGATTGGCATCGTTTTTTGAACATCCTTTTATTTTTCTATGACCTCATAAGGCTTAGAACTTTAGCAGCAATTTCTCACATTTTCAAGAAAATTTCAAAAGGCTATTTTTACAGGGGCCAGTTCAGTTGTGAAGTGGTTTTGAGGGCCTTATATATTAGAAACCCCAAAAAAGTCACCCCATTTTAAAAACTTCACCCCTCAAAGTATTCAAAACAGCATTTAGAAAATTTCTTAACCCTTTACACATGTCACAGGAATTAAAGCAAAGTAGAGGTGAAATTTACAAATTTCATATTTTTCTGCAGAAATACATTTTTAATACAATTTTTTTTATAACACAGAAGGTTTTACCAGAGAAATGCAACTCAATATTTGTTGCCCAGTTTCTGCAGTTTTAGGAAATATCCCACATGTGGCCGTAGCGTGCTACTGGACTGAAGCACCGGCCTCAGAAGCAAAGGAGCACCTAGTGGATTTTGGGGCCTTATTTTTGTTAGAATATATTTTAGGCACCATGTCAGGTTTGAAGGGCTCTTGCGGTGCCAAAACAGTCAAAATCCCCCAAAAGTGACCCCATCTGGGAAACTAGACACCTCAAGGAAATTATCTAGGGGTGTAGTGAGCATTTTGACCGCACAGGTTTTTTACAGAAATTATTGGAAGTAGGCCGTGAAAATTAAAATCAACATTTCTTCAAAGAAAATGTAGGTTTAGCGATTTTTTTTCTCATTTCCACAAGGACTAAAGGAGAAAAAGCACCTCAAAATTTGTAAAGCAATTTCTCCCGAGTAAAACAGTGCCCCACATGTGGTAATAAACGGTTGTTTGGAGACACGGCGTGGCTGAGAAGGGAAAGAGCGCTATTTGGCTTTTGGAGTTCACATTTAGCAGGAATGGTTTGCGGAGGCCAGGTCACATTTACAAAGCCCCTGAGGTGACAAAACAGTGGAAACCCCAAACAAGTGACCCCATTTTGGAAACTATATCCCTTGAGGAAATTATCTAGGGGTATAGTGAGCATTTTGACCCCACAGGTTTTTTGCAGAAATTTTTGCAAGTAGGCTGTGAAAATGAAAATCTACATTTTTTCAAATAAAATGTAGGTTTAGCTAATTTTTTTTCATTTCCACAAGAACTAAAGGAGAAAAATCACCATAAAATTTGTAAAGAAATTTCTCCCGAGTAAAACAATACCCCACATGTGGTAATAAACGGCTGTTTGGACACACGGCGAGGCTGAGAAGGGAAAGAGCGCCATTTGGCTTTTGGAACTCAAATTTAGCAGGATTGGTTTGCGGAGGCCATGTCACATTTACAAAGCCCCTGAGGGGATAAAACAGTGGAAACCCCCCACAAGTGACCCCATTTTGGAAACAACACCCATTGAGGAAATTATCTAGGGGTATAGTGAGCGATTTGACACCACAGTTTTTTTGCAGAAATTATTGGAAGTAGGCCCTGAAAATAATAATCTAAATTTTTTCAAAGAAAATGTAGGTTTAGCTAATTTTTTCTCATTTCCAGAAGGACTAAAGGAGAAAAAGCACCACAAAATTTGTAAAGCAATTTCTCCCGAGTAAAACAATACCCCACATGTGGTAATAAACGGCTGTTTGGAGACACGGCGGGGCTTAGAAGGGAAAGAGCACTATTTGGCTTTTGGAGATCACATTTAGCAGGAATGGTTTGCGGAGGCCAGGTCACATTTGCAAAGCCCCTGAGGGGACAAAACAATGAAAACGCCCAAAAAGGGACTCCATTTAGGAAACTACACCTCTTGAGGAATGCATCTAGGGGTGTAGTGAGCATTTTGACCCCACAGATGTTTCATAGAATTTATTAGAATTAGGCAGTGAAAATAAAAACAGTCCTTTTTCTTCAATAAGACGTAGCTTTAGCGCAAATTTTTTCATTTTCTCAACAAATAAAGGAAAAAAAGAACCCAACATTTGTAAAGCTATTTCTCCCGAGTACGGCAATACCCCATATGTGGTCATAAACTGCTGTTTGGGCAAACGGCAGGGCTCAGAAGGGAAGGACCGCCATTTGGAGTGCAGATGTTGCTGGATTGGTTTCTGGGCACCTGTGGGCCCAAAACAGTGGAGACCCCACAGAAGTGACCCCATTTTGGAAACTACACCCCTCAATGCATTTACCAAGGGGTGTAGTAAGCATTTTAACCCTGCAGGTGTTTTGTAGAAATTAGTGTGCGCTCAATGTTGCAGAGTGAAAATGGGATTTTTTTCCATAGATATGCCAATATGTGGTGCCCGGCTTGTGCCACCATAACAAGACAGCTCTCTAATTATTATGTGGTGTTTCCCGGTTTTAGAAACACCCTACATGTGGCCCTAATCTTTTGTCTGGACATATGACAGGGCTCAGAAGTGAAGAGTACCATGCGGAGTGGAGGCCTAATTTGGCGATTTACAAAGTATTGGTTCACAACTGCAGAGGCTCAGATGTGAAATAATAAAAAGAAACCCCTGATAAGTGACCCCCACTATGGAACTGCACCCCTCAAGGCATTAATTAAGGGGTGTAGTGAGCATTTTCACCCCACAGGTCTTTTCCATAAATGAATGCGCTGCGGATGGTGCAAATTAAAAATTTATATTTTTCCCTAGATATGCCATTCAGTGGCAAATATGTCGTGCCCAGCTTATGACGCTGGAGACACACACCCCAAAAATTGTTAAAAGGGTTCTCCCGGGTATGACGATGCCATATATGTTGAAGGAAACTGCTGTTTGGGCACGCTGTAGGGTTCTGGGCCGAGGGAGCACCATTTGGCTTTTGGAGAGCGGATTTTGCTTGGTACTATATTTGTTTGAGTATTGCTGGTGTTTTATAATGTGGGGGTACATGTAAGCGGGGCGGAGTATATAAGGGGCATAGTCAGGTGGTATAAAAAAATAAAAATAATCCATAGATGTGTGTTACGCTGTGAAGCAATCCTTTCTGCACAGGCCGGTGTCGCACTGATAAATGGTGTCATTTCTTATCCCCCTTTTGGTCCACACTCCGCGCCTTTGTAGTTTGGGGAATTTTGCTGGGAAGTGTTGTCCTGGTATAATACGGGCACCCTCGCTTCCAGCAGATATGTTTGGCTCCTCCCCTTCCTGGTATAACACCGGCACCGTCGCTTCCAGCGGATATGTTTGGGCCCTCCCCTTCCTGGTTCCCTAATTTTAGGTCCTTGATAAATCGCCTCTTGAAACTGAAGAAATGTTCCCCTCGGGCACAACTGCATATTTTTTTATTTCCTGACTTATTGGAGCCATAACTAATTTTATTTTTCATAGACGTATCGATATGAAGGCTGGTTTGTTGCGGGACGAGCTGTAGTTATTATTGGTACCATTTTGGGGTACATGTGACTTTTTGATCACCTTTTATTCTACTTTTTGGGATGCCAGGTACACAAAAAAACGCAATTCTGGCACAGCTTTTTTCGTTTTTTTTTATACAGCGTTCACCATGCGTTATAAACTACATGTTAACTTTATTCTGCGGGTCAGTACGATTCCGGCGATACCTCATTTATAGAACTTTTTTATGTTTTACAACTTTTTGCACAATAAAATTACTTTTGTAAAAAGAATGTATTTTTTCTGTCGCCAAGTTGTGAGAACCATAACGTTTTAATTTTTTTGTCGACGGAGCTGTATGAGGGCTTGTTTTTTGCGGGACGAGCTATAGTTTTTATAGGAACCATTTTTGGATACGTGCGACTTTTTGATCACTTTTTATTCTAATATTTGTAGGGCAAAGTGACCAAAAAACAGAAACTCTGGTAAAGTTTTTTACGGGTTTTTTTTACGCTGTTCATCGCGTGCAATAAATAATATAATATTTTGATACCTCCGGTCGTTACGGTCGTGGCGATACCAAATACATATGGTTTATTATTATTTTTCAATAATAAAGGACTTGATAAGAGTAAAACGGGGATTGTGTGTTATTTGATTACTTGAAACTTTTATTGTTTTCAAACTTTTATTTTTTGCACTTTTTTTTACACTTTTTTATACTTTTTTTACACTTTTTCTCAAGTCCCACTAGGGCACTTGAAGGTCCAACGGTCAGATTTTTTTTTCTCTAATACATTGCACTACCTATGTAGTGCAATGTATTAGATCTGTCAGTCATTCACTGACAGCAAGCCGTTTAGGCTTCGCCTCCCGGCGGGGCCTAAATCGGCTTCCGTAATGGCAGAGCAGGAGACCATTGTGTCTCCTGTTGCCATAACAGCAGTCGCCAGTCCCGATTGCCTGTCAGGGCTGGCGATCTGCTTGTAACCGCTACGATGCAGCAATCGCTTTCGATTGCTGCATCGAAGGGGTTACAGGTGGATGTCAGCTGTACAGTACAGCTGACCTCCACCGCTGATGACGCCGGATCAGCTCCTGACCCGGCGCCATCTTGCCGGCAGCTACGGAAGCCGATCAGGCTCCGCCGCCGGGCGGATCTTGACCGGCTTCGGTGCTAGGCAGACCGGGAGGCCAGTATTAGGCCTCCGGTTGCCATTGCAGCCACCAGAACCCCGGCAATTTCATTGCTGGGGCTCCGATGAGCTGCAAACACCTTAAGTGCAGCGATCGCGTTTGAGCTCTGCTCTTAAGGGGTTAATGGCGGGGATCGAAGCTAATTTCGGTCCCCGCCGTTACAGTCGGATGTCAGCTGTAAGATACAGCTGAGATCCGACGATGATGGCACCGACTCAGCTTCTGAGCCGGTGCCAAACGTTTGACGTACATGTACGGCATTTTGCGGGAAGTCAATGCTTTCCATGACGTACATGTACGTCAATTGTCGGGAAGGGGTTAAAGAGGCTCTGTCACCAGATTATAAATGCTCTATCTCCTACATAATCTGATCGGCGCTGGAATGATCCACAGCACAGTGAGATTGTGCAGTGAAAGCAGCTGGGCTGGAACAATGAGAAGTGTATGTCACTGATTGGTCACTGATTGGTCAGCCTCATACACTTCTTTACAACACCCACTTGGTTAAAAGTAAAAACACACCCAGTTGGCCATTAAGAAACTAAATCTAAAATTGCTCATAACTTGCTCAAAATAAAAACTACTGCTGTTATCTACATTACAGCGCCGATCAGATTATGTAGAAGATAGAGCAATTATAATCTGGTGACAGCCTCTTTAAGGTTAATATCAAAGCTTTTCACCTAATTTTTTTGGAAGTGTGACTTGGGATATTTTCTTGTCAATAAGATGAGTATTTGGTCTAAAAATAAAACCAGATGATCCCTGCCTATAGAGTCAAACTACCATCACTATAGATATAAGGATTATTGTTAATACTTGGCTGTAAGTCACTGACTGTCAGAAGTCTAAACACATGGACATCACTAAATGATGAGTTTCCTTCCTTGTGATGCTTTGCCGGGCCTTTACTGCAGCCGCCCTCAGTTTGGTTTTCAAAATTGGGACAATGTGTCTATCACTGTATCGGGGGAAACTGTGCCTGACAATATATTTGGGGGACACAGTGATTAACACAATATCTGGGGGCGCTTTGACTGTTAGTATATTTTGAACACTGTGGCTGTCACTATATCTGTGGACACTGTGGCTGTCGTATTTCAAGACACTGTGCCTGTCACTGCATTTGATGACACAGTGGCTGTCATTAGATTTAGGCACACTGTGGCTGTCACTGTATTTGGGTATCTAATATAGTTTATAACCCCCGCCCCTCTCTGTTGGTATCTCTAACACTGAAAGAAAGGAGGGGAGAGCAGATAATGTCAGTCCCGAGCGAGCAGTGAGCTGTCAGATCTATGACAAAAGCAGCAGCACAGCCAGCTATGTATAGGAATTGCACAGACTCTAGAGCAACAAAATGGTAGAACATTTTTAATAAAGACTATTTAGAAAGTTGTTTCATTTTACAATTTTACAATTTAACTAACGCCCACCCATGAACCTTACATCCAATAAATGCATTTCTTTATTGATTAGTAAATGTCTTCTTTCCTGTAGACTTCTGCTGATGCCTCTCCTGAATGTCGATGATGAGCGGACGTCCTTCACATAGTGTCAGTAAATTCTCCAGTGCGATCAGAAGGGAGGACATTATCACAAACCCATCACACAGACCACCATATGTCACTTTCATACAAGAAATTACTCAGACAACGTAAGGAGTGTTAAACTATGTGAATTTTATTGTTGTGTGCATGTGTATGTTGTGATTGTGTGTTACCTCCCATCACTCACAAAGAGCGTAGAGCGACACTCAGGACAGGCAAAACCCCCAGTGGAGGAAACCTGCAGGGAAACCATGGCCGCTGTACTGTCCTTCCTCTGGCATACTAAGAGAGGTTAACGCTATATAACGTATGTGCGCGTGTACAGTATACATGTGTATATGTGGATTCCCCCATACAAGGAATAGAGCCAGAAAATGTAAAAAGTGACTGTGTTACTATGTGCAGTGTGTCAGTGAGTATGATTGTGTATAGTTATGTATGTGTGTGTGTAAGTATTAGTGTGTATGTATTTATTATGTGTTTTTTGTGTGTGTGCATGCATGTGTTATACATTACCTGCTCCTCATGTTTGGTCATCCATCATGGTCTTCATCTCTCTTGTGGATCAGGCAGCAGAACCTCCTGGGTGGGAATAGAGGTACAAGAGAAATTGTTCATCAACATGTGGATTAGCAGATCCATTACTGAATTTTACTTCGCACTTTTGTGATAATTTTTTCCTACCTACTTCTTTATAACACCAACATTTTACTTACCAGCGTTATTATTAGTCAGGGACCTCAATCGGTGTCTCCGGGTCCACTGCTGTGTCTATCCGGCTAATGATGTTTCCTTCCACTTTCCACATGCACGGATGCAAAATGATGTTTCTACAACGGGCACAGGACAGCGCGCTCTTCCATGGGCCTCGGGTGTAAAACTCCTCTTTATTTCTCCTTGACGCACGTATGGCCCAGCTGTGATGGATATGCCTGTTTCTCATCCATGCCCAGTGGAAAGGGTCTTGTGCCATGATCTAAAATGGAATAGTAAATGAGGTAAAATTGGCTTCTCATCACAGACTCTTAATCAAAGACGGCACTTGTTCTGTTTTTTATTACTGACCAGATCACATGTGGTCCGGGCCACCCACGCTCTAAAGTCCATCCGGCGGAGCAACTGGTCGCGTTGGTGATGCAGCTCTTCTGTCTTCATTTCCCAGTCACTTCCTAAGGCCCACGCGTAGATCTCGTCTCTGAAGTCCTCGTCCTCCTCAAACTGGTTCGCTAGAAATCTTAAAAAAAGTAATAATTTATTAATGACACATGGAAGAGCAGTGCACTGTATACATCTATATCTCAATGTAAAGGAAACTTGTGTTACTATAAATGATAGCGATGGGGTCCAAGGATGTTAGAATGACCCCTCCCCCCAAAGTCAGAAGGCTACATAGTGTAATCTATAGGTTTGATATTTTGTCTTTTGGATATTAAAATGTTAAAATATTTTTATTTTACTGCTAAAACATGACCATAATTGTTTTGTAACCTATAAGGGATAAAGCTAATGTAAAGCGAACAGGGCCGCAATCAGGAATTTCTGGGCCCCATACAGCCAAAGATATGGGGTCCCCCCTTCATTACCGTGGGTGGGCAACGGAAAGTGGGGCGCTCACGTTTGTACGTTATATGCAGTAACTGATTTTGTTCAAGTTATAGAGAACGAAACCATGAAGCAGTCAGTGACCAGTTGATACCCTGGATTTTATTGAATTCAGCCAAAACATATGGCACACAATGGGATACGTCGCCTGGGGAACGGCCCTGGGGAAACTCCTCAAGTCACTGTCCATAAATGAACAGAGACGTCAGGGTCTTTATCTGGGCCAAAGTCCACGGGCAGACTGCTTGTGATGCTCTGCCTGGGGACTCCGGCATTGGGAAGCCCCTGACATTGCAGCTTTTTCACCACAAAAATTGCAACATCTGCTATTTGTTGCGGGTTTTACCTCCCCATTAAATCCAATTGGGAAAACTCGCAACAGAAAAGCAGCGATTCCAAAGCATAAATTGACATGCTGCGGATTAAAAAAACGCACCGCAGGTCAATTTATGAACTGTTTTTCTGTATATTTAGTCAGCGTATGGATGAGATTTGTTCAAATCTCATCCACTCTGCTGCTGCTACTGTATTACACTACGGATTTTCCAAAATGAAATCCATTGTGGAAAATCCGTAGTGTTTATGCTACGTGTGAATTTACCTTTACAGATTTTGCTAAGGATTCGCAGCAAATTAACCCTTTGCATTGAAATGCGTGCCAATTTTGCAACATAGTAGGCATGCTGCTGATTTAACAATCAGCAGAATGCCCTAAAGCCCATGCAGATTTTTTTCTGCTGCATGTGAATGCGGATTTGAAAACCTAATTCACATAAATTGTATTGTAGTTTGTAGTGGATTTTACAGCACCAAAAATAGGAGACATAGGCATTCATATAACGCTTGTTGCCGATAATTGCCCCGTGTAAACAGGGCAGCGAACACAAGATGAACAATCATCTGCTGGTTGTATCGTTTTAAAAAAGTGAAATATTATCGTTGTCGGCAGCACATCTCCCTGTGTAAATGATAATAACGTATGGGGACGAGGGATCCAAGTAACGACCACTCGTCTCCATCCATAGCTCCGTGTGACAGGAGCAAACGGGCCTTAATTAACGATGTCTCCTTCCGATTATCTGCCGGTAAAACGGCCTTTAGGGTCTATTCACACAGTGTAGTCAAATTCAATTTTTTGCAAAATCTCTGCAAAAACTTGATTTAACTGCACTGTGAAAATATAGCCTAAAAGCAAAGTTTTTATCATGTTTTGTTCCATTATTTTTTTAATCTATTTTTTGTAATTGCGGCACAAATAAGGCAGTTTTGCCGCAATTTTTAAATGTCTGGTGGGCGGCTCTCTCCACACGGAGCTGCTTTCATGCTTCTCAGCAGCTTCCCCTACTGTCCTCTCGGAGTCCCAGCGTTACAGTTACTTCCAAGGAAGGAACTGAAGGGTCCGTTCCTTTCTCCAAGTAACTAACGCTGGGGCCCTGATAGAAATGTTTACAGTTACTAAGAAGCGGACAGACCCCTTTTTTTCAGCATTGTGGCCGGGCCCCTGACTGCCGTACCAGCTGTACTGCCCTGATGGTGACCCTGGAAGCACATGATCCACAACTACTTGAGAGTATTCCTTCAAACATGTGATACGTGAATATACTCACAGGGATGCAAAGAAATTCTCTCTATATTCCTCGGTACGCAGTCCGGCTCTCTTGAAATACACGAGGACCATGGCCAGGAGATACTAGTGGAAGAAGACAAGAAGTTAGAATTTGGAGATAGAGAAATGGTCTCTTCTTATGTCTTATCTTTATGTGGTGATTCTATTTATATGTTTATTAATGTCAGTCCATAATCCTAACACATAAATCACAGGATTATCCTCATTGTTCTGAATCTAATATTATTATCTTACCAAGGATGTAGATGTAAAGTAGAATATCCCGTAATGCCACATAAACCCTTTTATTCAAATCTGATCTTTCTTGTCAGTCATGTCTATATCTGGCTGATTGTCTATTTGTTTTGTCATTATAAAATTACCTTGTCCGAAATCCTCAAACAGATGTCCTTGGCCAAAAACAGCTGGATGTGCTCATCATCTACGAAAAAAGTTTATTTCAAATTCTTTAAATCCAAAATAGTTTATATACAAAGAATTAAAAGTTAAGTAAATGCTTAACCCCTTAATGACCGCCGATTAGCCTTTTCACGGCGGTCATTAGTGGGCTTTATTCTGATGCAATAGCCGTTTCACGGCGCTGCATTAGGATAAATAAACAGAGCAGGGAGCTGTTAAATCTCCCTGCTCTCAGCTGCCAGATGTAGCTGAGAGCTGGGGCAACCCTGCTCGAATGTGTGAGATCTATATTAGTATCGATCTCACCCGTTTAACCCCTCAGATGCGGCGCTAAATAGCGTGCACCGCATTCGAGTGGTTTTGGTCTGAGTGGTTTTGGAGAGAGGGAGCTCCCTCTCATCCCACCGGCACCCAGCGATAAGATCGCCGAGTGTCTGTGTCTCCGATGGCAGCCGGGGGCCTAATAAAGGCCCCCAGGTCTGCCTGTAGTGAATACCTTTTAGGTCATGCCAGAGGCATGTCCTAGCAGATGCCTGTCCGTTTTAAACAGACAGGCAGTAATACACTGCAATACAAAAGTATTGCAGTGTATTATAAAAGCGATCGGATGATCGCATAGTAAAGTCCCCTAGTGGGACAAGTGAAAAACAAAAGTTGAATAAAGTTAATTTAAAAAAAATGTGAAAAAAAATAAATTCAAAACACACTTTTTCCCCTTACAAAATGCTTTACTATAAAAAAATACAAAAGGAAGCAAAAAAGTTACACATATTTAGTATCGCCACATCCGTAACGACCCCGACTATAAAGCTATTACATTGTTTAACCCGCACGGTGAACGCCGTAAAAAATAAAATCAAAAACAATGGACAAATTGCTGTTTTCTGTGAATCCTGACTTAAAAACATGATAAAAAGTGATCAAAAAGTCGCATCTACTCCAACATGGTACCAATAAAAACTACAAGTCGTCCCGCAAAAAACAAGCCCTCATACAACTGCATCGGCGGAACAATAAAAAAAGTTATGGCTCTTCAAATATGGAGACACAAAAACAAATAATTTTGAAAAAAAAGTGTTTTTACTGTGTAAAAGTAGTAAAACATAAAAAATCTATACAAATTTGGTATCGTTGCAATCGTAACAACGTGCTGAATAAAGATATTGTGTTATTTATACCACACGGTAAACGGCGTAGATTTAGGATGCAAAAAAGATCGGCAAAATTTTAGGTTTTCTTCTACCCCCCCCCCCCCCCCAAAAAAGTTAATAAAAGTTAATCAATAAATTATATGTACCCCAAATGGTGCTATTAAAAAATACAACTTGTCCCGTAAAAAACAAGACCTTATACAGCTATGTCGACGCAAAAATAAAAAGGTTATAGTTCTTCGAATGTGACGATGGAAAACGTAAAATATTGCTTGGTCATTAGGGCCCAAAATGCAAGCAGGGGGAAGGGATAAACAACGGCCCCTTTGTTGTTTACCCACGCATAGCACCATATATATGGTTGTGGCTATGTCTGATACTGCAGATCAGTCCCATTCACTTTATTGGGACTGAGCAGCAGTGAAATGCAGTACCAGGCACAGCCACAACTATATGTATGGCGCTGTGCTTGAGTAAACAGTAAAGGATTCATTAGAGTATGTTCACACGCTTAACAAAAAACGTATCAAAATACGGAGCTGTTTTGAAGCGAAAACAGCCCCTGATTTTCAGATGTTTTTTGAGCAACTCGCGTTTTTAGCAGCGTTTTTCGCAGCTTTTTCGCAGCATTTTTTACGGCCGTCTTTGGAGCTGTTTTCATTGGAGTCTATGAGAAAACGGCTCCAATAACGTCCCAAGAAGTGTCCTGCACTTCTTTTGACGAGGCTGTGATTTTATGAGCCGTCTTTTGACAGTGACGCGTAAAATGACAGGTCGTCGGCACAGTACATCGCAAAGCCCATTGAAAGTAATGGGCAGATGTTTGCCGACGTATTGGAGGCGTTTTTTCAGACATAATTCGAGGCGTAAAACACCTCCATTACATCTGAAAATAGGTCGTGTGAACCCAGCCTAACACTCGCTGGAACACTGCAGCTCCTTTACTTTGCTTACTATAGTGGTGCCAGGAGCCAGACCCTCACTGATAAAATATTGATGGCTTATGTTTAGAATAAGTTGTCATATGTTTGTACATGAGAATAAATGTAAATCACACTTTGTGTGATCAAATTCCCCCTCCCCTCCTATCGGACAATACATCAAAATAATAAAATAAAAATGTACTCACCTCAACGCTCCACTTCGCTTCTCCCCACTTAGGCTCTCCCTGCGGACCACAGCTCATACAAGGCACTGGCGTAGAGCGTTGTATGTGATGCAGCACTGAGGTAGTTGAGTGCTGCATCACATATATGGCCCTGTATGTTGTATGAGCCGCAGCATGCTGAGAGGGCATAGGGAGAAGATGAGCGGTGAGCATATATATATTTATCTTATGTCCGATCCTGGGAGAAAAGGGATAGGGCTGCGGTCACGTTCCCACACCCTGTGAGTGCAATTGTTACGCCACGATTGTGGTGAATGGCCAGCTGAAAGATGCGGCAAGATTATTATGAGAAATTAGCTTCTTATTAAATGTGTGGCATCCTACTCCAGCGAACTGTTTACTAAGACCGGGGTATGAAACGTCAGTCTTAATAAATCCCCCTCTTTGTGTCTGGTCAGAATCATTGGAAGGTGCAGTGAATCTTACCGAGGAGATTGTAGAAAGCAGTCCGTTCTTCTGGCTGCAGGGTATGCTCCTTCCTCCTCTTCCGGCACTCGTCTATCATGTAGGTCAGCGAACTGTCATAGAAGAAATAGTTATTACAGTCAGCAGTCCAATGTAAAAATATAAAATCGTTATTTTCATGATCGAAAAGGTCCATTTTGTAAAACATTTGGGGTACAGAATTACATAAGAGTACAGAAAGTATAAATGCAGCGTACATATAAAGAACTGCTGTGAAAGCCAATATTCCCACGCAGGAGAGTAGTCTACATGACTCCAGGCCCCCTACAAAGAGGACGGATTCAACAGCCGCATAAGAGTACAGAGAACGAAGAGAAAGTTACAAAAAAAAAAAGAAATAGAGGAGGGTGAGGAGCAGATTAAAGTGAGTGGGGTGTCCCACCATGACATCCCGCAAAGTAAAGAACGCTACTCAGGCTGCCGCGCAGTACTCAGCTCTCGTATAATGTCTTTATAGGAGTCAGAACCCTGAAAAGCAATCCAAGGAGTCCATGTTTGGCGAAGAAATAGATATTACAATCAGCAGTCCAATGTAAAAATATAAAATACAGACAATTATGTGTTAATAAGTTTACAATGAAATGAATAAATGACAGGGAAATCTTAGTAAAATCCATGTTTAAGAACATTTCCTCGTGGTATGTCTCTGGGGTTAGTACCTCTCAGAGCATTAGTTAAAGGGAAGGTGTCACGAAATTTTTTTTTTTATATTTTATTGCTTTTAGTATGTCATTAAAATACATTTTATGTATTTGTGTGTTTGTGTTTCTTTTTTCTTTCTTTTACTTCTCTATGGGGCTGCCATTTTTTTTTTCATCTCTGTATGTGTCGATTAACGACACATACAGAGATGGAATACGGCACATACATCCCCATAGAGAAGGCGAACGGGAGCCGTTCCATTCACTATAGTGTACGCCGTCTGTGTGGGAACGGCGGAAGCGCCGCTCCCACACAGACCAAAAGGTAGGTCTTCGGCAGAGCGACATCCGACGCCATTTTCATGTGGACCGGAAGCCGCGGCCGGACAGTAAGACGACTACTTCCGGTCACGGCTTCCGTTCATATGTTAAGAAGCAAGGGCAAGGGGCGGAGGCAGTGGCGGCGACAGCGACGGCGGCGTCAGGAGCAGGTAAGTTATGTTTGTGTATGTTCGTTTTATATTGTGTGATTACCACGGTATCTAATCCTCCTACATTGTGCATTCGCTCAAAAAATGGCGGCACACAGTGTAGGAGATTTGAACATTCAACCCCCTCCTTTCTCCTGGCACTAGCCAGGATAAAGAAGGGGGATTGTTTGGGGACACTAGAAAGAGTGTGTCTTCTCCAATTTTGCAGCATAAGGCAATGAGGTTGCTTTACCACATGCCAATGCTGCAATTTTGGGAATTGCTCCCTCTAGTTACCAGCACATGGAAATGTTATAAATTAGAATCTAATTTATAATATTTCCAGACTTGTGAAAAAATTAAAAAAATTAGAACAATGTGTAATCATGTATATACTAACTGTTTAACTAAAAAAAAAAAAAATTCTAGCGACACATTCCCTTTAAGCTTTGTATGACCTTGGTAGAAGGACGTGTCACCCTTATAGGGTGTTTATTTCCATGGGTGAAGAGGTTAATAAGAAGCTGATACATTAGATTTGTAATGGTTTGTAACACTAAGTATGGATTTGGTATGTAGTGACTGCAGTGATATAAAATCTTGTACTGACGTCTCCTCCACATGTAGAGTGACCATCTCTCTCTTCCTCTTCCTCGCCATCTCTTCTCCTCTTCCTGGGAAACTTAAATAGAAGAGAAAATTACCATGAATATTTGGGAATGTGACTGACTGTGCGCATACCTGTACCATGTACAGGCTAGGGTGGATTATACATAAACCATACAAGTAATTTGAACGACACACAACTAAACTTTTAAACGTGGGTTGACACGAGGGTCGGCCACAGCTTTATTTATTTAAGTATTTTCAAAATAATGTTTTCTTATTATACCCGTATGCCAGCCCGATATCTACAAAGGGGGCTGTATGGCATTATCTACAGGGGGGACTCTGTATGGCGTTATCTACAGTGGGGGCTGTATGGCGTTATCTACAGGGGGATGTATGGCGTTCTCTACAGGGGGGCTGTATGGCATTCTCTACAGGGGGCTGTATGGCGCTATCTACATAGGGGGCTGTATGGCGCTATCTACAGAGGGGGCTGTATGGAGTTATCTACAGAGGGGGCTGTATGGCGCTATCTACAGAGGGGGCTGTATGGAGTTATATACAGAGGGGGCTGTATGGCGCTATCTACAGAGGGGGCTGTATGGAGTTATATACAGAGGGGGCTGTATGGCGTTCTCTACAGGGGGGCTGTATGGCGTTCTCTACGGGGGCTGTATGGCGCTATCTACAGAGGGGGCTGTATGGCGCTATCTACAGAGGGGGCTGTATGGCGCTATCTACAGGGGGCTGTATGGCGCTATCTACAGAGGGGGCTGTATGGCGCTATCTACAGAGGGGGCTGTATGGAGTTATCTACAGAGGGGGCTGTATGGCGCTATCTACAGAGGGGGCTGTATGGAGTTATATACAGAGGGGGCTGTATGGCGCTATCTAAAGAGGGGGCTGTATGGCGTTATCTAAAGGGGGGCTGTAAAAAAGGCACTATCTACAAGGGGGGGTTGTGTGACACCCAGGGGAGGCGGGGGCCCCAGTCAAAAGTTTGCTATGGGGCCCAGTCTTTCCTAGTTACGCCCCTGGGCGGGTGCCCTCTATCCCTATAGGTCCTGTGGCCCACCTAAATTGATCTTGGACAGACCCACCGCTAGCAGGATATATCCCTCCTTTAACCCCTTCCGTGCCACACAGTCATGGGCCCAATGGCTAATAAGCCTGATGGCCTCAAGTTTCCTGAAGAAGATGTTACAAAAACTTATATTAATATAAACATGTAGTGTGTGCGCTGGACTGACATTATAACTGGGGCGTAGCTATAGAGGGTGCAGAGGTAGCAGTCACACCCAGGATCTTCCATAAGAAGACACCAGTATTATAAATGACACATGGTATAGAAAGGGCCCTGTTACAGATTTTACATTAGAGACCAGGAATATATTTATATATTATAGTAAAAACACAATAAGCACCCCTCTAACATTATCCACATCCCCGGACCCAATTTACACACATTATAGATTAAAGTAAATTTTAAAACTTGGTTGAAAATAAAAAAAGAAGAATCACAGGACAGCTGCACTGAGGTATAAAATGTATATACTATGAATATTAAGGGGGTTTACTCATAATTGAGTGTTATGGCATATTGCTAGGATACGACATAACATTCTGATTAGTGGGGTCTGATCTCCGGGACCCCTGCCGATCCTGAGAATGAAGAGACAGCATTGTGTAATCAATTAAATCAGACTATGTTGTAGTTCCCTGGAAACCGGGGTGGGGGGGGGATGCCACTATGAAGGGTAAAACTGAAGAAATGGGGTGATGGTGCTGGCAGACTGATCAGAATATGGTGGAAGATCCTATTGATATCATTTTCTAGAATGGAAACCTCTCTAAATACAGAATAATAATAAGCATACGGTCCTACAGCTTGGGATCCATCAGCAAGATCTGAGGTAGAAGATGATACGTCGGGTTATTTTACTCTTGTCTCCTTAGTTTATCCAGATTTTGGGTATTTAGGTGAAAACCTTTGAGTTTATTAATAAAATACAATCAATTTCAGTAGTGGAAGAAGCATCTGTGTCTGTGTCTGGGATGACGTGGTCATTATGGTTAGTAAATGGCGGCACTTTACCTGTGAAGTCTTGAAGACAGTTGGTGTTGTCTCTCAGAAGACGCAGATACGCAGTAGTGTCTTCTCCTCCGATAAAACTAAACGTTTGTCAAATCGCTTTGAAGAACAAAATGGAGCCTGTCTTATCTCTGAAAAGAGCAATCGCAGACTGGCACCAACTGATGATTTTTCTCTATCTTTAAATTCAAATCCTGCGATTCTATTGGTTGTTGTTGTTTGCGGCACTTGCCATGATGATTCATGCCTCAGCAAGTTTAAAGGGAAAGTACACTGAAATAATGTCATGGTGCGTTTTAATATAAAATTGATATATAATGTATGTATCTTTGGTGCAGGTGCTGGAGTTAGAAGCATGTTGACTGATGTCTGACCTGGCGGAGGATGTCATCTTTACCATTTAACATCTTGCAGGCCTCTCATAAATTTGACGCATCCACAAATCCAAAAATCTGTTGGACGTGGGTAAAATGTGCAAAAACTGAGGACCAGAAGCTTTATAATGTGATCTTATAATTTCTATTCAGATTTACAAGAAATTGACTGGCATTGTTGTCATACATGTGCCCCCATATGTCATACATTCATAGCCATATATATTTCTATTATATAAATTCTCTATATACTATGTATTGTCCTGATCTCTATGTACAGTGACATAACTATTAGTATACTGGTTGCATAGGTAGAGAAATGTAGTGTTACATTGTTACATGGTGTCCATTCAGATGAAAGTCATGCATAAGATATATTGAATTTATTCACAGCCCGCCACACAGGGTCTTGATGTTAGTCACCGCCAGGATGTTGTGTGTTGCGGTACATACAAGGTCTTTGTGCTGGCTGGCATCAGGACCATGTGTGCAGCGGCGCCCAAAAAGAAGAGAAGCCAGCGAGGAACAGTAAGTAAATAGAGCGGTCTGAGTTAATTTCCTTTACTCTAATCTGGGGTTTTATTAATTTTGGGGTCTGATTTAGGGGTCTTGTCTGGGGTCTGGAATAATTTAAGGAACTGGTCAGGGGTTTGGACTAACTTAGGGGTCTAGTTAGTGTGCCCCTGTGATGCCGATTCTTGCGAGACTCATCATTGGTTTTAATGATTGTTTTGACTGCAGCATAAAAGATGATATATTTTTTTTTAGATATAATTGTGGCTGTTTGGCACTTATTTTATGTACAGTGTAGGTCACTTTCCCTTTTTCTTTTCTTCACATAGCCAAGACCGCCAAGACGACTTCTCATAGCCATGACTTGTCTGCATTTCGACACACTGACATCTTTAGTTTTTTTCCAGAAGAACACTACAAAGTGGAAAAATTATCAACTTCGGCACAAAATGTTGTAGTATAAAAATATATAAATTTTATTACAAATAGACATGACAGAATAAAAAGATGAGTCACACAATGAGAAGGCGTCAGCCTATGCTAGACCAAAAAGTAAATGTAATGGGCATGTTTATGCATATTTGTAGCAGGATGCAGACACAAATGTATATCAAAGTCCAAGGAGGACAGCCAAGCCGCATGGGAAATGCATCAGATAGTTGATAGATGTGAGATAGTAGTCAAAATTTGCAGTGATAGACAGTACAGATATATAGCTTATAGCCACATGCTAATATTCCCTATACACATCAATAATGGGGCTAATGGTTATATGATGGAAAATCCAAAGGACTGAATGACATCAAACTGCCAACATGAGATAACAGACGAGTGTAAGGAATAAGTACATACCAAAAGTCATGGTCTCACATAGGAAGGACGCCAACACCCAACGTGCGTTTCGGTGAATGCCTTCGTCTGGGGTTGGCATCATCCTAGCGGGATCCCCTCCTACCTGGCCCATGTGTTACAGATCAAAAATCACCGGTCACAAGCGGAAAGAGGACACCGGCGTCAGATAGGGGGTACAAAGATGGCCACCGCCCCACTTCCGGAAGCCGCGTCATCAGGGAGGATGTGGGACAGCGATGTCTGAGTTGGATTCATTCATGACTAATCTGAATGCGAATACATTAAACCTGAAATTTACCTATAAATTCCACTGCAAACAAATAGAATTTCTAGATATTAAACTTGTCAAGGATATACATGGCTTTCTGCAAAGCGATCTGTATCGTAAGGAGACCTCTGTCAGATTATTGTTACACTCTTCTTCTTCCCATCCCCCACAGACTATTCAGGCAGTCCCCATTGGACAATTTCTGCAGATTAGGAAAATCTGTTCATCAGACAATTGTAAAATCGTTTCCTTAACCGCAGATATAGTATGAGGTCCATTGAAAAGGCATATCACAGGGCGAAACACACTTCTAGAGATGACCTTCTCTTTCCAAAGAAAAAGACAAACACACAAACACAGGTAAGGTTTATAACCAGCTACCACTCAAGGTGGTTACAAATGAGGGACATTTTTAAACGATATTGGCCCATTTTATTGACAGACCCTACACTGGAGAGATTCATCACCAGATACCCAAGCATTACAGCAAGACGCTCTAAAAACCTGAGGCACCACCTGGTGAGGAGCCACTACAATCCAATCAAAAGCAAGTATCCTTTTGGGACTAGGGGCCCGAAATGGGTCTGTAATCCTTGTGGACACTGCATTGCATGTCCAAATATAGAGAAGGCATCAACATTCACGAATGCCTCAGGTACAAAAATATACTACATGACCTATTCAATAACCTGCACCACAAAAGCTGTAGTGTATTATGCGGTATGTCCCTGTCCCAAAATCTATGTTGGCCTTACATCCAGAGAATTGAAGGTCCGAGTAAGGGAACATATGTCCGACATCAAGCGAGCGACAGAAGTGGACAATTTGGAAGGTCTCAAACCAGTAGCCCGACATTTCAGGTTACATCATTCCTGTGATCCATCTCAATTAAAGGTGAGAGGGATTGACCACATCATATCGGGTATGAGGGGAGGTGCTGTTAAACAAAAGCTGGCACAATGTGAGATTCGTTGGATATGGACCCTTGGGACAATGTATCCACCTGGCTTGAATGAATCTCTGAGCTTCGCTCCGTTTCTATAACCATTGACTCCTAGCGGGTCCGGGTATCACCATGTCAGGTTTGAAGGGCTCTTGCGGTGCCAAAACAGTGAAAATCCCCCAAAAGTGACCCCATTTTGGAAACTACAGACCTTAAGGAAATTATCTAGGGGTATAGTGAGCATTTTGACCGCACAGGCTTTTTACAGAAATTATTAGAAGTAGGCCTGAAAATGACAATCTAAATTTTTTCTGAGAAAATGTAGGTTTAGCAAATTTTTTCTCATTTCCACAAGGGCTGAAGGAGAAAAAACACTGCAAAATTTGTAAAGCAATTTCTCCCGAGTAAAACAATACCCCACATGTGGTAATAACCGGCTGTTTGGACACACGGCAGGGCTTAGAAGGGAAATAGCGCTATTTGGCTTTTGGAGGAGGCCAGGTCGCATTTGCAGAGCCCCTGAGGGGACAAAACAATGAAAACACCCAAAAAGTGACTCCATTTAGGAAACTATACCTCTTGAGGAATTCATCTAGGGGTGTAGTAAGCATTTTCACACCACAGATGTTTCTTAGAATTTATTAGAATTGGGCAGTGAAAAAAACAACAATCCTTTTTCTTCAATAAGACGTGGCTTTAGCAAAAAAATTTTCATTTTCTCAACAAATAAAGGAAAAAAAGAATCCAACATTTGTAAAGCAATTTCTCCCAAGTACGGCAATACCCCATATGTGGTCATAAACTTCTGTTTGGGCACACGGCAGGGCTCAGAAGGGAAGGAGGGCCATTTAGAGTGCAGATGTTGCTGGATTGGTCTCTGGGTGCCTGTGGGCCAAAAACAGTAGAAACCCCCCAGAAGTGACCCAATTTTGGAAACTACCCCTCAATGCATTTACCTAGGGGTGTAGTAAGCATTTTAACCCTGCCGATGTTTTGTAGAAATTAGTGTGCACTCGATGTTGCAGAGTGAAAATGGGATTTTTTCCATAGATATGCCAATATGTGGTGCCCAGCTTGTGCCACCATAACAAGACATGCTCTCTAATTATTATGCTGTGTTTCTCGGTTTTAGAAACACCCTACATGGATAGGGCACTAATCTTTTGCCTGGACATTCGACCAGGCTTAGGAGTGAAGGCGTACCATGTAAAATTGAGGCCTAATTTGGCCATTTACAAAGTATTGGTTGACAATTGCAGAGGCTCAGATGTGAAATAATAAAAAGAAACCCCTGAGAAGTGACCCCATTTGGAAACAACACCCCTCAAGGAATTTATTAAGGGGTGTAGTGAGCATTTTCACCCCACAGGTCTTTTCCATAAATGATTGCACTGCGGATGGTGCATATTAAAAATGTATATTTTTCCCTAGATATGCCATTTCAGTGGCAAATATGTCATACTCAGATTATGCCACTGGAGACACACACGCCAAAAATTGTTAAAAGGGTTCTCCCGGGTATGACGATGCCATATATGTGGAAGGAAACTGCTGTTTGGACACACTGTAGGGTTCGGAGCGGAGGGAGCGTCATTTGCCTTTTGGAGAGCGGATTTTGCTTGGTACTATAGTTGTTTGAGTATTGCTGGTGTTTCCATTTATAATGTGGGGGTACATGTAAGCGGGTCGGAGTATATAAGGGGCATAGTCAGGTGGTATAATAATGGGGTAAAAAAAAAAAAATCAATAGATGTGTGTTACGCTGTAAAGCAATCCTTTCTGCACAGGCCAGTGTCGCACTGATAAATGGTGTCATTTCTTATCCCCCTTTTGGTCCGCACTCTGCACCTTTGTAGTTTGGGGAATTTTGCTGGGAAAGTGTTGTCCTGGTATAATACGGGCGCCCTCGATTCCAGCAGATATGTTTGGGCCCTCCCCTTCCTGGTTCCCTAATTTTAGGTCCTTGATAAATCGCCTCTTGAAACAGAAGAAATGTTCCCCTCGGCACAACTGCATATTTTTTATTTCCTGACTTATTGGAGCCTTAATTAATTTTATTTTTTCAAAGACATAGCGGTATGAGGGCTTTTATATGCGGGACGAGCTGTAGCGATTATTGGTACCATTTTGGGGTAAATGCGACTTTTTGATCACCTTTTATCCTATTTTTTGGGAAGCCAGGTAAACAAAAAATTCTGCCATAGTTTTTCTTAGTTTTTTTTTATACACCATGTGTTATAAACTAGATGTTCACGTTATTCTGCGGATCAGTACGATTCCGGCGATACCTAATTTTTAGAACTTTTTTATATTTTACAACTTTTTGCACAATAAAATTACTTTTGTAAAAAGAATGTATTTTTTCTGTCGCCAAGTTGTGAGAACCATAACTTTTTAATTTGTTTGTCGATGGAGCTGTATGAGGGCTTGTTTTTTGCAAGACAAGCGATAGTTTTTATAGGTACCATTTTTGGATAGGTGCGACTTTTTGATCACTTTTTATTCCAATATTTGTAGGGCAAAGTAACCAAAAAACAGAAACTCTGATATAGTTTTTTACGGTTTTTTTTTACGCTGTTCACCGCGTGCAATAAATAATATAATATTTTAAAACCTCAGGTCGTTACGGTCGCGGTGATACCAAATACGTATGGCTTATTATTATTTTTCAATAATAAAGGACTTGATAAGTGAAAAAGGGCGATTGTGTTTTATTTTATTACTTGAAACTTTTATTGTTCTCAAACTTTTATTTTTTTCACTTTTTTTGACACTTTTTTAATACTTTTTTTTGACACTTTTTTTCAAGTCCCACTAGGGGACTTGAAGTTCCAACTGTCTGATGTTTTTTTTCTAATACATTGCATTACCTACGTAGTGCAATGTATTAGATCTGTCAGTTATTCACTGACAGAAAGCCGATTAGGCTTCGCCTCCCGGTGGGGCCTAATCGGCTTTCGTAATGGTAGAGCAGGATGCCATTGTGTCTCCTATTGCCATAGCAGCAGTCGCCAGTCCCGATTGCCTGTCAGGGCTGGCGATCTGCTAGTAACCGCTACGATGCCGCAATCGCTTTTGATTGCTGCATCGAAGGGGTTAATGTCAGGGATCGGAGCTAGCTCCGGTTCCTGCCGTTACAGGTGGATGTCAGCTGTAACATACAGCTGACTTTCACTGCTGATGATGCTGGATCAGCTCCTGAGTCGGCGCCATCTTGCCGGCGGCTACGGAAGCCGATCAGGCTCCGCCGCCGGGCAGATCTTGACGGGCTTCCATGCTAGGCAGATCGGGAGGCCAGTATTAGCCCTCCGGTTGCCATTGCAGCCACCGGAACCCCGACAATTTCATTGCTGGGGTTCTGATGAGCTACAAACAGCTTAAATGTAGCGATCACGTTTGAACACTGCATTGAAGGGGTTAATGGCAGGGATCGAAGCTAATTTCGGTCCCCGCAATTACAGCCGGATGTCAGTTGTCAGATACAGCTAAGATCCGGCGATGATCCGGTGCCAAACATTTGTCGTAAGTATACAACATTTTGCGGGAAGCACTGGCTTTCCATGACGTAAACTTACGACAAATGTCGGGAAGGGGTTAAAGTCAAGTTAAAGATCACTATATCTGTACATAGAAGCTGACATATTGCAGAACAATTATATCAATAGTGTCACTTATATAAATTAATTGTGTAAAACTGTCACTTATGTATTTAAAGGGGTCGTCTCATCATAACAACTTTACCTTGAAACAACGTATTCTTTTTATTCCGGACACTACAGGCACTGACCAATAGGCGACTATTTTTCTAGACTGTGCTCCATTTATAATTCAAGTGTCTTATTTTGGGGCCACTCAGGTAGCAAGGCACCAGTGAGGCTTTTACCCCTGCAACTCCTATTATTAAGCCCTTGATGATTATACAAAGTTCAGCCATAAAATTAACCCCTTAAGCCTCCATAAAATAAATGTACGTCATGGATTGCTTTACATAGGGCCACCGTGACGTACTATTCCATCATGGTGATTGTGTGGGCACAGGAGGAGCCCGGCTGTGATTGAAACCTCTGATCTTGACCATTTAACCTCTTAGATGGTGTAGTCATTGGCCACCGCAGCATTTAAGTGGGTAGACAGTGGGAGGCGGCTCCCTCTATCACTCCATAAGCGCCCTGTGATTTGATCATGGGGCTGTCAGTACGCTGACTACAGAACACAGTGGAAGGTAAAAACAGCAAAAAAATAATCACAGAGAGGACCACCACTGAAAACTCCTCAGGGTGCCTAGAGTTAATACATTTGTGGTCAGGTCTCTACAGATACAATACACAGCTACCGATGATGTGGTATCCGGCATCTGACACACTTATTGGTTCCCTATCTGTTGACACACGTTGGCAGCTCATGTCATGAGAAGCATCATGGACTACACTCTGGGCATTCGTGTCATGGGAGACACGTGATACTCCCACCAGTGACACATGCTTAATAGACTTCTGCACCGTGCAATGGTACCGCTCATCATCACATCCGGGGCAGTACTTTATGACATCAGATGCTATTTATATTATGTGCAGGGAATACTCCTCTATCCCCTGCACCATTATGGACTGACATCGGGTGGCCAGCTAAACTATGCGGCTGACTTCTTTCTACACTGGGGACATACAAGTACTATTGCTGTGATCAGTGCAACTTTAATTTGTACTGGTCCCTCATTTTGGAATATATAACTATATAATTATTGTCATGATCAATACAACCTTCTGTACTGTGTCTTATATTTACCCAAACAACAATTATCTCACACATCTATTACTGTATACTCAGGATCTGATTGATATGGCCAATAACTATATTTGTTTCCCTTATGAACTATAACCTTCAGACATAGGGAATGGCATTGGAATTGGATGTTTTTTGTCACCATTTCTTTGGTCCCACTAATAATTATGCAGGTGGATCTAGCGTATAATAGGTACTGTAGGCTCGAGTGTTGGATTGCTTTTATCAGAGCGGCTATCCTGCAGTGGTGGGAAGGGTTTAAGTAGAGTATAACAGATTGAGTTCCCAGCATTATCATTCCCTTACCCCCCTCCCCCTACAACATTACGAATTATATTCACTTGAGACTGGTGTTGTTTTGTTAAATTTATTTTGCTTCTCTTGATTTTTCTTGCTGTTTTTGACATTCCACTATGTTCTGCATAAAGCTTAGTGTCAGCTGCGTTGTCTGTATTCTGACTTCTTTATCATAACGGAGCCATACCAGGCCCTCATACACCCTATGTGCTTCCGCAATAGAATCTATAAAACATAAAAGGGCCGAGCAGTGCTCCGGCGTCTTTTCGCAAATCACACTAGCTGGAATCGCAAATGCAAACGTTTACCATATTAACCAATTGGTAAACATTTGCGGAATCAGGAGATAACGCCTTTTCTCCTCGTCCTTCTTTTTTGCTTTAGTCCCTCTTCCCCTGATCCAGATAGAACATCTCCAAGGGGAGGAGGGAGAACCTCTCCACATACCTATCCTTCCCTATACGTTTCCTGACCTCCTGCTTAAGATGGGCCCCGATCCCTCGAAGCAGACATACACAGCCAACTGATCCCCGTTTACCTAATTAGGTGCCTCAGTCTGGACTGAGACCGCAACCGCCTCATGACTCACCAGAAGAGGGTTAACAAGGAAAAATGTGGAAAACCGCCCTCCTACCCAGACTTTACAGGACCGCCCACGCAAAAACCTGGGATGGACCCGCACCCTTCACCAGGGAACCGCCCCACCATGTTCAGCAGGCACCCCACTGAGTCCCTCAGGCATCTACATACGACTCCGCCTGTGTTACCCCACAGCACCTAGCGGCAGGGGGCGAACCTGAACTAAACAGTGATGGCACAAAGCACCAATAGTGATGCTTTTGAAAAGTATCAAAAAACTTTATTAAATATAGAGGACAAATGAATAAAAAGAGCCACACAATAGATATAGCAACATCTCCGGAGTGAAATACACAGGGTGAACACATGCCCATAACAATACGGATACATCTTATTTATAAAGTGCAAAGTGCTAAGCAATATATGAAATAAAGATATATACCATATATAATATAAATTGTCTTTGCAATACTGCAGGATGGATAAGGACATGGACAAGAAGCTAAATACAAGTAGTGATGGTCCTAGGATAGTTGCAACACATGTTCAAAAGAGTACAGCATATGAAATAACATGCCGCAATATATAACCATCTGTATGACATAACCGGGATGGCGCCAACCACGACGCACGTTTCGGCACAGCCTTCGTCTGGGGGTGACATAATCTCCTAACAGGTATAATATAATAATATATATATTATATTATATATTATTATATTATATAATATAAATTTCGGTGTAATAATAAAAATGATACTACAGTAAACTGGAGATGATCGCCCAACACTGCGAATATAACCCCTTAATGACAATACGCCTTTTTACGGCGGTCCTTAACCCCTTAATGACCGCCGATAAGCCTTTTCACTGCGGTCATTAGTTGGCTTTATTCTACAGCACCGCCATTCCACGGCGCTGCATCAGAATAATGTAAACAGAGCAGGGAACTGTCAAATCTCTCTGCTCTCAGCTGCCAGAGGTAGCTGAGGGCTGGGGGCATCCCTGCTCGACCGGGTGAGATCGATATTAGTATCGATCTCACCCGTTTAACCCTTCAGATGCGGTGCTCAATAGCGTGGACCGCATCTGAGTGGTTTTGGAAAGAGGGAGGGAGCTCCCTCTCATCCCACCGACACCCGGCGATGGGATCGCCGAGTGTCTGTGTCTCAGATGGCAGCCGGGGTTCTAATAAAGGCCCCCAGGTCTGCCTATAGTGAATGCCTGCTAGCCTATGCCAGAGGCATGTCCTAGCAGGAGCCTGTCCATTTTAATCGGACAGACAGTAATACACTGCAATACAAAAGTATTACAAAAGTATTGCAGTGTATTATAATAGCGATTGGATGATCGCATATTAAAGTCCCCTAGTGTGGAAAAAAAAAATGAAAAACCATCTTTTTCTCCTTACAAAATGCTTTACTATTAAGAAAACACAATAAAGCAAAAAAGTTACACATATTTGGTATCGCCGCGTCCGTAAAGAACCCGACTATAAAGTTGTTAAGTTATTTAACCCGAACGGTGAACGCCGTAAAAAATAAAATAAAAAACAATGGAAAAATTGCTGTTTTCTGTTAATCATGACTTAAAAAAATTTGATAAAAAGTGATCAAAAACTCGCATCTACTCCTAAATGGTACCAACAAAAACTACAAGTCGTCCCGCAAAAACAAGCTCTCATACAACTGCATCTGTGGAACAATAAAATAGTTATGGCTCTCCAAATATGGAGACGCAAGAACAAATAATTTTGAAAAAAATGTGTTTTTACTGTGTAAGTAGTAAAACATACCAAATCTATACAAGTTTGGTATCTTTGCAATCGTAACAACGTGCTGAATAAAGTTATTGTGTTATTTATACCACACGGTAAACTACGTAGATTTAGGGTCCCGCAAAAAAAAGTTAATAAAAGTTAATGAATAAATTATATGTACCCCAAAATGGTGCTATTAAAAAGTACAACTTGTCCCGCAAAAAACAAGACCTTATACAGCTATGTCGACACACAAATAAAACAGTTATAGCTCTTCGAATTTGACAATGGAAAAACGTAAAAAAATGGCTTGGTCATTAGGGCCCAGAATGCAAGCAGGGGGAAGGGGTTAAAGGTTATGGTCTCATGTTTACTTGATAAAGGGGTTCTGTTTCCCCTAAACCCGTTGTACCTCAAGAGACCCTCTATCTCTCTTTTATATGTGTGTTTTATTATGATCTATTGTTTTAGACAATGAATTATATATACACCACCGTTCAAAAGTTTAGGGTCACTTAGAAATTTCCTTATTTTTGAAAGAAAAGCACAGTTTTTTTTCAATGAAGATAACATTAAATTAATCAGAAATACACTATATACATTGTTAATGCGGTAAATGACTATTCTAGCTGCAAACATCTGTTTTTTAATGCAATATCTACATAGGTGTATAGAGGCCCATTTCCAGCAACCATCACTCCAGTGTTCTAATGGTACATTGTGTTTGCTAACTGTGTTAGAAGGCTAATGGATCATTAGAAAATACTTGAAAACCCTTGTGCAATTATGTTAGCACCGCTGTAAACAGTTTTGCTGTTTAGAGGAGATATAAAACTGACCTTCCTTTGAGCTAGTTGAGAATCTGGAGCATTACATTTGTGGGTTCGATTAAACTCTCAAAATGGCTAGAAAAAGAGAGCTTTCATGTGAAACTCGACAGTCTATTCTTGTTCTTAGAAATGAAGGCTACTCCATGCGAGAAATTGCCAAGAAACTGAAGATTTCCTACAACAGCGTGTACTATTTCCTTCAGAGGACAGCACAAACAGGCTCTAACCAGAGTAGAAAGAGAAATGGGAGGCCCCGCTGCACAACTGAGCAATAAGACAAGTACATTAGAGTCTCTAGTTTGAGAAATAGACACCTCACAGGTCCTCAACTGGCAGCTTCATTAAATAGTACCCGCAAAACGCCAGTGTCAACGTCTACAGTGAAGAGGCGACTCCGGGATGCTGGCACTCAGGGCAGAGTGGCAAAGAAAAAGCCATATCTGAGACTGGCTAATAAAAGGAAAAGATTAATATGGGCAAAAGCACACAGACATTGGACAGAGGAAGATTGGAAAAAAGTGTTATGGACAGACGAATCGAAGTTTGAGGTGTTTGGATCACACAGAAGAACATTTGTGAGACGTAGAACAACTGAAAAGATGCTGGAAGAGTGCCTGACGCCATCTGCCAAGCATGGTGGAGGTAATGTGATGGTCTGGGGTTGCTTTGGTGCTGGTACAGTGTGAGATTTGTACAAGGTAAAAGGGATTTTGAATAAGGAAGGCTATCACTCCATTTTGCAACGCCATGCCATACCCTGTGGACAGCGCTTGATTGGAGCCAATTTCATCCTACAACAGGACAATGACCCAAAGCACACCTCCAAATTATGCAAGAACTATTTAGGGAAGAAGCAGGCAGCAGTCACCAGATTTCAAACCCATAGAGCTGTTGTGGGAGCAGCTTGACCGTATGGTACGCAAGAAGTGCCCATCAAGCCAATCCAACTTGTGGGAGGGGCTTCTGGAAGCATGGGGTGAAATTTCTCCCTATTACCTCAGCAAATTAACAGCTAGAATGCCAAAGGTCTGCAATGCTGTAATTGATGCAAATGGAGCACTCTTTGATGAAAGCAAAGTTTGAAGGAGAAAATTATTATTTGAAATAAAAATCATTATTTCTAACCTTGTCAATGTCTTGACTATATTGTCTAGTCATTTTGCAACTCATTTGATAAATATAAGTGTGAGTTTTCATGGAAAACACAAAATTGTCTGGGTGACTCCAAACTTTTGAACGGTAGTGTATATGGCATGTCAGTGTCCGATATAGTGTGCTCAGCATGTGCCACAGGAAATATACACCCCATAAGCTGTAATGTGGGTTCTCCCGGGTACGGCAATACCCAACATGTAGCTGTTATTAGCTACCTGGGCACACGACAGGGCTCAGAAGGAAAGGACAACCATTTGGCCTACTGGAGCTTTTCTGGTGCTAAGTCATGTATGCAGAAGCCCCTGAGGTACCAGTACAGTTGAAACCCCCGAGAAGTGACCCCATTTTAAAAACTACACCCCTTAAGACATTCATCTAGAGGTGTAGTGAGCATTTTGACCCCACAGGTACTGTGTAAAAGATAATGCGCAGCAGATGGTGCAGAGTGAGATTTGCAATTTTATATATATATATATGGCATGTCAGTGTCCGATATGGTGTCCAGCATGTGCCACCGGAGATATACACCCCATAAGCTGTAATGTGGGTTCTCCCGGGTACGGCAATACCCTACGTGTGGCTGTTATTAGCTGCCTGGACACACGGCAGGGCTCAGAAGGGAAAGATGAGGGGGATAAGCTGTGCGGAGTGTATCCACAGGGTAAATTAAAAATTAACATGTTCCCGACCGCTGGCCGTAAATATACGGCCAGCGGTCAGGGTCTCTAAAGTCCGGCGTATAGTATATATACGGCCGCACTTCAGAGACTGTGCATGCGCGATCGCGTGCACACAGCTCTATGCCCTGGCTGTTGCTAACAGCCATGGGCACTGGGCAGAATGTCAGGGGTCAATCTTTTGGCCCCTGAACATGTGATCGCTGTGACAACCAATCACAGCGATCACATGCATTTCTGCATAGAAAACAGTGTGCACGCGATCGCGTGCACACAGCCCTGTGCCCTCGCTGTTACCAACAGCTCTGGGCACTGGGCAGAGTATCAGGGACCAATCTGATGGTCCCTGATCATGTGGTCGCTGTGACAACCAATCACAGCGATCACATGCATTCCTGCTTATAAAACAGTGTGCACGCGATCGCGTGCACACAGCCCTGTGCCCACGCTGTTACCAACAGCTCTGGGTACTGGGCAGAGTATCAGGGACCAATCTGATGGTCCCTGATCATGTGGTCGCTGTGAAAACCTATCACAGCGACCACATTTGTTTTATTTTGACTTTTCTGGCAGTAAATCTCCTGCCTCTTTTCTTCTCCTCAAACATTGTTTCAGTTTGAGGAGAAGAAGAGACTCGGGAGAATTGCTGCCAGAAGAATACAGTGAAAAAAAATACAGTTACACTAAAACATTCTCTGTATAGATAGATTTCTATCTATCTATACAATCTATCTATCTATCTATCTATCTATCTATCTATCTATCTATCTATCTATCTATCTATCTATCTATCTATCTATCTATCTATCTATCTATCTATCTATCTATCTATCTATCTATCTATCTATCTATCTATCTATCTATCTATCTATCTATCCATCTATCTTTTATTCTATCTATCTATACAATCTATCTATCCATCTATCTTTTTTTCTATCTATCTACCTTTCTTTCTTTTATTCTATTAGAATAGGCAGGTAGGGAGTATATAATTATATATATATCCACATATATATAATATATATAGCAATAGCGGTTTATTTTTTTGTTAGCGGTAGTGTAGATATATATAGCAGTTAGTTTGTGTGTTTTATAAAAAAAAAAAAAAAAAATTTGTTTAGTTAGTGTTAGTGTTAGTTACGTTATGGCGAGGAAGTTGTTTAGCGCCGAGGAGGCATACGCCATGCTGTGTTCTGAGTCGGAGACCGCATCAGAGATGGCGTCCGAGATGGAACCTGTTTTAGGTAGTGACGATGACAGCGTCACTTCAGGTTCATCTTCAGGGGACGTTGTCCCTGATGCAGTCGAAACTGCAGAACATGAAAGCGCAGGGCCAAGTAGCGCTGTAGCACGGGACAGCCTGGTCCCTCCAGTCCAGGCTCTTGTATGGGCACCTGCCCCATCTTTTGGGCCTAGAATCCACGGATTTACGGCCACTCCTGGCATAACCGTGGACAATACAAATTTTGTCCAAATGGATTACTTCCATTTATTTATAACGGACGACATCCTAAATCAGATTGTCCACGAAACAAATTTAAATGCCACGCAATATATAAGGCAGAAACCTTCATCCACCCATGCCAGAGATTGGACGCCCACCAATTTGCAGGAATTAAAAATTTTTTTGGGGCTCACCCTAAATATGGGTATTGTCAAAAAGCCCTCCATTAGGTCTTACTGGTCAACAAGACCCGCCCAAGCCACCCCAGTATATTCTGCAGTAATGCCCAGGTCTCGTTATGAGACAATAATGAGGTTCCTCCACTTCAATGACAACGCACAGGCCCCCCCAAGTACCGATGCAAACCGGGATCGGTTGTTCAAAATAAGACCGCTAATAAATTCCCTGAATAATTTATTTCTGCAACTCTACACCCCTGAGCAGAATGTAAGTGTGGACGAATCCCTCCTCAACTTTCATGGCAGACTTAGCTTTCGCCAATATCTACCTTCAAAAAGGGCAAGATATGGCGTTAAGCTCTACAAATTGTGTGAAAGCGGGTCAGGATATACCACCGCCTTCAGGATTTATGAAGGGCGGGACCGCACAATAAATGTTCCTGGATGCCCCCCTGATCTTTCCACCAGCAGTAAGATCGTGTGGGAGATAATGCAGCCTCTGCTTCACAAGGGGTACCACCTGTACTGTGATAATTTTTATTCGAGTGTGCCCCTGTTTAGGCATTTGCATGCTGCAAGGACTGGGGCATGTGGTACCATGCGCAAAAACCGAATTGGTTTTCCACAGCAATTAGTGGGGAAGCGCATGGTAAAGGGGGACTCCTGTGCTTATGCATCTGAAGAATTGCTGGCGGTCAAGTTCAGGGATCGCAAAGATGTGTATGTGCTAAGCACGATTCATACCGCAGGAAGAGTGGCAGTGAGGGAAAGAGGGGCAACATCGGACAAGCACAAACCAGTGAGCGTGTCCGAATATAACAAGTACATGGGGGGGGTGGATTTAAGCGACCAGGTTTTACAGCCCTATTTAGTAAAACGCAAAACTAAAACCTGGTACAAAAAGGTGGCCATTTATTTGTTACAGGTGGCCATCCACAACTCATTTGTGCTCTACAAAAAAAACAGAGGCAGAGACACATACCTGGATTTCCAGGAAAAAATTATTGAAGGCCTCATTTTTGATGTTCAGGACACCCGAGAATGCCCCCAGTCTGAGGATGTCACGCGACTGACTGAAAGACACTTCATCAGTCGGATTCCCCCAACAGCAACCAGAAGCAAACCCCAGAAAAAGTGCCGCGTCTGCAGAAAAGACGGGCACCGCAAAGATTCCCGATATTTCTGTCCCTCATGTCCCTCGCAACCAGGCCTGTGCATTGAGCCATGTTTTAAAAAATACCACACTGTTCTGAATTATTAGATTTTAGTTAATTTGTTGAAAATATATTTGCCCTACATTACGTTTTTATTTTTCCCCTGATTTTACTCCAAGGGTGAGGGAGGGAATGGGTGGGGGTTGGATGTCATGTTTGATGTTTTCTAAAGTTCATCTGCTGGAGAGCTCCATTTGCATTAACCTGAAATTTCTTATTTTAGAAAACCCCAAAAAATTAATTCCCATTATACCCCTAGATGAATATTTTGGGATTTCTGCTTCAAGAGCAGATATTTTGGACGTGTTATAGAAACTCTGTTGAGTTTTGTAAAACCAGCTTTGAAAAAAAGCGATATGTGAAATAAGCTTCTTCTATCCTCCGCCCTCCTACATCTCTATGTGATAAATAAGGCCACATATTTGGTATCCCCGTGCACGGGAGAAGTGGCAGAATGTGAACGGAGATTAATTTTGACCGTGGTCTATGCTGTGTGTGAAAAATGCTGGTATAAACTGACGCATTTGCTAAAAAATTGCTAATTTTATTTTGATCCATCTTATTCAAGAAACTTTCAGAAGAAAACTGGACTGTCTAAAAATATGATAAACCCCTTGAAGGAAACCTTGTGGGGTCTACTTGTGTGAATGAAGTCATTTATGGGGTGTTTCTAATGTTTCAGCAGCATTAGGCCCCCCAGAAAACAGTATGCGGCTCTAAAATCAATTGCAGAATTCCTGGACCGAAAAGGCCAAAAAGCCTCCTTTTATGCCAAGCCCTGGCACATGCCCGTGAATAAAGCACACATATTTGGTATCCCCATGCACGGGAGAAGTGGAAGAATGTGAAATGCGATGAATTTTGTCCGTGGTCCATTTTGTGTGTGAAAAAGCTAGCATAAACTGACGCATTTGTTAAAAAAAAAAGGTAATTTTATTTTGTTCCATCTTATTCAAGAAACTTTCAGAAGAAAACTGGACTGTCTAAAAATATGATAAACCCCTTGAAGGAAACCTTGTGGGGTCTACTTGTGTGAATGAAGTCATTTATGGGGTGATTCTAATCTTTCAGCAGCATTAGGCCCCCCAGAAAACAGTATGCGGCTCTAAAATCAAATGCAAAATTCCTGGACCGAAAAGGCCAAAAAGCCTCCTTTTATGCCAAGCCCTGGCACATGCCCGCACAGCGAATAAGGCACACATATTTGGTATCCCCATGCACGGGAGAAGTGGAAGAACGTGAAAGGAGATGAATTTTGGCCGTGGTCTATACCGTGTGTGAAAAATACTAGCCTAAACTGACGCATTTGCTAAAAAAGTGCTGATTTTATTTTGTTCCATCTTATTCAAGAAACTTTCAGAAGAAAACTGGACTTGCTAAAAATATGATAAACCCCTTGAAGGAAACCTTGTGGGGTCTACTTGTGTGAATGAAGTCATTTATGGGGTGTTTCTAATGTTTCAGCAGCATTAGGCCCCCCAGAAAACAGTATGCGGCTCTAAAATCAAATGCAAAATTCCTGGACCGAAAAGGCCAAAAAGCCTCCTTTTATGCCAAGCCCTGGCACATGCCCGCACAGTGAATAAGGCACACATATTTGGTATCCCCATGCACGGGAGAAGTGGAAGAACGTGAAAGGAGATGAATTTTGGCCGTGGTCTATACCGTGTGTGAAAAATACTAGCCTAAACTGACGCATTTGCTAAAAAAGTGCTGATTTTATTTTGTTCCATCTTATTCAAGAAACTTTCAGAAGAAAACTGGACTTGCTAAAAATATGTTAAACCCCTTGAAGGAAACCTTGTGGGGTCTACTTGTGTGAATGAAGTCATTTATGGGGTGTTTATAAAGTTTCAGCAGCATTAGGCCCCCCAGAAAACAGTATGCGGCTCTAAAATCAAATGCAAAATTCCTGGACCGAAAAGGCCAAAAAGCCTCCTTTTATGCCAAGCCCTGGCACATGCCCGCACAGCGAATAAGGCACACATATTTGGTATTCCCATGCACGGGAGAAGTGGAAGAACGTGAAAGGAGATGAATTTTGGCCGTGGTCTATACCGTGTGTGAAAAATACTAGCCTAAACTGACGCATTTGCTAAAAAAGTGCTGATTTTATTTTGTTCCATCTTATTCAAGAAACTTTCAGAAGAAAACTGGACTTGCTAAAAATATGATAAACCCCTTGAAGGAAACCTTGTGGGGTCTACTTGTGTGAATGAAGTCATTTATGGGGTGTTTCTAATGTTTCAGCAGCATTAGGCCCCCCAGAAAACAGTATGCGGCTCTAAAATCAAATGCAAAATTCCTGGACCGAAAAGGCCAAAAAGCCTCCTTTTATGCCAAGCCCTGGCACATGCCCGCACAGTGAATAAGGCACACATATTTGGTATCCCCATGCACGGGAGAAGTGGAAGAACGTGAAAGGAGATGAATTTTGTCCGTGGTCTATACCGTGTGTGAAAAATACTAGCCTAAACTGACGCATTTGCTAAAAAAGTGCTGATTTTATTTTGTTCCATCTTATTCAAGAAACTTTCAGAAGAAAACTGGACTTGCTAAAAATATGATAAACCCCTTGAAGGAAACCTTGTGGGGTCTACTTGTGTGAATGAAGTCATTTATGGGGTGTTTCTAATGTTTCAGCAGCATTAGGCCCCCCAGAAAACAGTATACGGCTATAAAATCAAATGCAAAATTCCTGGACCGAAAAGGCCAAAAAGCCTCCTTTTATGCCAAGCCCTGGCACATGCCCGCACAGTGAATAAGGCACACATATTTGGTATCCCCATGCACGGGAGAAGTGGAAGAATGTGAAAGGAGATTAATTTTGGCCGTGGTTCATACCGTGTGTGAAAAATGCTAGCATAAACCGACGCAATTGTTAAATTCTTGCATTTTTTTTCCAATTTTGCCCACTTTAGAGAAAAAAAAAAAAATGATATATACTGACAAATGCCACTAAAACAAAGCCCTATCTGTCCTTTAAAAAGAGTGTAAAATTCAAAGATGAACTTTATTCACCTGCTGAGTTATAGTCATCTAAAGAAGCGCATAGCAAAATTGTGAAATTTGCTCTGGTCATTTAGCTGTAAAACAGCCTAGTCCTTAACCGGTTAAGGGATGTATGATAAATTTAAAAACAATCTTTCATACAGAGCCCTGGTTTTTCGGGACACGTGTCGCATTGGTATATTGTTTGCCTCCTTATCCCCCTCTTTAAGCAGACTCTGCACCTCTTTTGACTTTTTCCCTTCTTGCCAGTTTGGGGAACTTCTCCTGGAAAATGTTGCCCTGGTATGATGCATGTGGCCTCGCTTCCAGAAGTACTGGGTGCTCCCTCGTCTTGGTCCCTAAAGATTAGATTCTTGATAACCACCTCATGAAATTCAAGGAAAGTTCCCCTCTGGCCTGCACATCGACGTAGCACGTACGCATTGTACAATGCAATCTGTATGATGTGCACGGCCAGCTTCTTATAACACACCCTCGATTTCCGCATGGCGCTGTAGGGCTTCAGGACTTGATCTGATAAGTCAACCCCTCCCATGTACCTATTATAGTCCAGGATGCAGTCTGGTTTGGGGATCTCTGTACTGGTACCTCGTACAGGTACATGGGTACTGGTGTGGCCATGTATTGTTGTCAATACAACGACATCTCTCTTGTCCTCTCGGGGTGGGCACTGCTCATTATCCGTATAATGTAAGAAGCGAAGTATTGCCTCATAGCGCATCCTGTACATGGCGGTACGGTACATCTGGGTGTGGTATAAGATGTCCGTGCTCCAGTAGGTCCTAATGGACGGCTTTTTCAGAAGCCCCATGTTCAAGTGAAGTCTCCAGAACTTACCCAAATCTGCTGCATCTACAGGGGTCCACCTGTGGGATTGGGCATAAAATGATGTGGGGTTCTTAGTAATATACTGTTGGGCATATTAATCAGTCTGGGAGACCATAAGATCTATAAAGTCATCAGTGAAGAAGAACTTGAAAAAGTCCATTTCACTGAGCCCTGCCGTATTAAATTTTATCCCTGAGCTGCCCGTGTACTCTGGGATTTGCGGCTCATAAATGTCTGGTGTGGCGGTCCAAATGGGGTCACTTCGCTCGGGGGCTTGAACTGCAGTGGTGGTCCTGGGGCGTCTCCTAGGGGGTTACTCTTCTTCATCACTGGATGAGGAGGTGGATAAATAAAACAGAGTCTCACCATCCGACGACTCAGTGTCGGAGGCAAGAAATGAATATGCCTCTTCGGCACTAAATGTCCGTTGGAACATGTTTGATTGCTTCCCTAACTAGGAGCCATATGCTGCTACCTAAACCAGCCCAAAAAATTGGTGTTTTTAAAAAACGAGTGGGCTTCCCTGAGACTAAATCTAACTAGGGCGAGGGTTCCTAACACTAAACCTAACTAGATTATATTTGAACTTCTCTGAGACTAAATCTAACTACGGCGACTATTCCCTGACACTAAACCTAACTAGATTATTCTGAGCTTCCCTAACACTAAACCTAACTACGGTGACGGGTGCCTGACACTAAAACTATCTAGATTATTCCGAGCTTCCCTGACGCTAAACCTAACTATTGTGAAGGGCCCCTAACACTAGATCTAACTACGGTGACGGATTCCTGACACTAAATTCCTTGACGCCATACCGAACTACGCTTTTTGACGGTTCCCTGACACTAACTAACCCTAATACTAAACTAACCAGTTAAATTGTCTAAATTAACAGGTTGTTTTTTTTAAAAAAAATTATATATTTTTTTATTTTATATGTTTAGAAAAAAAAGAAAAAAATAATCCCCAGGGACCAAGAAATTGGTCCTAAAGACTAAAAAGTGGTCAGTGATAGGAAATAACTGACCAAAAACGTGGGGGGAACACAAGGAGGAAGGGTACAGGACTGGGTAGTGGATTGGGGAGGTTGGAAGCAGAAAAAAGTAGTTTTTTCACTTTTTTTTCACTTTTTTCACTCTTTTTCTTCTCTCCCTCTTCTCACAACCACTCTGAACGCCTCGCTATCTCCAACAGAGGCGTTCAGGGCAGGTGCCGCAGGATGTGATGTCAGGGAGAGGAAGTGAAGAGGCCGATCGCCACTATTGGACAGTTACTCACTGACTGACCAATAGTGGCGATCATGGAGGCGGGACCATCACGACAGGTCCCGACGTATTGAGCTGTGATAGCCTGCTGTCTGAAACAGCAGCTGTCACAACTTGTGCACGCGTCATTGGAATATGGCGATGCATTTTCCCTGCGACGTAATATTCCGTCACTGAGCGCGAACGGGGCGGTCAGCGCGACGGAATATTACGTCGCTGAGCGCGAAGGGGTTAAATACATTGAATACACAGTGTCAAGAAACTTTAATTTAACTTTTTCAATGGTTTTCAATGACTTAAGTGATAAGCAGTGGCGGATTATCATATGGGCGGTTCGGGCGGCCGCCCGGGGCCCGAGGCTCCCAGGGGGCCCATGGCAGCCCGAACCGCACATCATCTTATAAATCTATTCAGCGCGCTAGCGCTGCTAACTGCCGAGGAGCAGGGAATTGGCCGGGAAAGGGGTAGGACACGCCTCCCTGACAAGTGCGGGCCGCCGCCATTGAGTAACAGAACAGCGACGGACGGCTGTTCTGTTACTCCAAAGCAGCAAGAGAAGAGCCGGGCGGGTGGTCACCGGCGCTGAGGTTAGTTGGCTTATCCTCCTGCCCAACTGGTTCCCGACCGCTGGCTGTATTTTTAGGGCCAGCGGTCAGGGACGGGTCCTTAAAACCAGAGTCATAGACTTTCTACGGCTCGGGCTTTAACTTGCTGCCCGCGCGATCGGGCAGCTGAATGTCGGGTCTCCGGCTGTCAGTGACTGCCGGGGACCCTGAGGAGAAGACAGAAGCTTTCGCTGCTTCTGTCTGCTTTGATCTCTTTTATACAGCGTTCAATGAACGCTGTGTATGGGAATAGAGACAGCAGCAGCAGCGCTGTCTCTATTCCTCCCGGTGATCATGTGACTGGTCACATGATCGCCGGGTGCCGTTAGTGGCAGACTGTTGCTGGGTCTAACTAGACCCAGCAGAGCCCTATTAGTGACAATCGTCACTATAAGGGTATGTGCACACACACTAATTACGTCCGTAATTGACGGACGTATTTCGGCCGCAAGTACCGGACCGAACACAGTGCAGGGAGCCGGGCTCCTAGCATCATACTTATGTACGATGCTAGGAGTCCCTGCCTTGCTGCAGGACAACTGTCCCGTACTGAAAACATGATTACAGTACGGGACAGTTGTCCTGCAGCGAGGCAGGGACTCCTAGCATCGTACATAAGTATGATGCTAGGAGCCCGGCTCCCTGCACTGTGTTCGGTCCACTACTTGCGGCCGAAATACGTCCGTCAATTACGGACGTAATTAGTGTGTGTGCACATACCCTGAGAGGGCTGATTTCCCCTGTAACTGGGGCTGCTGTGCAGCTCCAGTTACAGTGGAAAAACATGGTGTAAAAGAAAGAAAAAATATATATAAAGTTCCCCAAAGGTCTTTTTTGACCTTTGAGGATCAGACCATAGTAATAAAAAAATTGTAAAGTAAAGTGCAAAAAAAAATTAAATAATAAATACACATAAAATACCCACCCCAAAAAAAACGTTCCTCCCGCCAATCATTGTTGTAACGCTAGCGCTGACCCAATTACCCTAATATAGACATGTAATATATAAAAATTTACGGTAAACAATGACGATTACAAATAAAAGGTCTATTTTAGGGTAAAACTATATTACCAAAAAAAAATTGCTGAAACGTAAAAAAGCTTATTTTTTTAGTATTATTTTCAAACTTTATCAATAAAAATTCTAAAATAGCAAAAAAGGTGTGTATAAAAACAATAAAAAACGAAACCTGCCTTGTCTACGGAAAAAACATCGAAAAAATCACGTCGGTTTTATTTTTTTTTAATAAAAATGTGTGTTTGGTGCAACTTTGTAATTACGTTTTATGAAAAAATATTTTCACTTTTTGAGATACAGCTGCTTTGTATCCGGTTTCCGTCAGGTCAGCAGGACTGACGGGATCAGTGAAACGGGCCCTGCGCTAAATTATAATCGTAGATGTGATAGATTTGAGGTGGATCCTGCGTGTCACTGATCCTGTCAGATACAAAGCAGCTGTATCTCAAAAAGTTAAAATATTTTTTAATAAAATCAATCAATCACACTGATAAACACACATACTAATATATATATATATATATATATATATATATATATATATAGTGGTTTAGGTGGCATTAGTGTCGCAGTGTGCTGTCGCCATTCTATGTCTGCTGTATATCTGCAGTCACAGGTGTTCTTGCACCTGCATACATTTTGTATCATTTAGTTGGAATGTGCTGTACAAATTTTTGTTGTGTTTATGGGATCCATATATGTGGGGTTAGTGACTGCCTCCACTTGTTGTTCTTGCACTCCTCCCATTCTGCCCTGGGTGATTTTAATCAATTCAATGCTGGATCCTACCATCCCCAGGTATATATGTAGGCTTAGTCCCAGTTCTGGGTGTATGTGCAGCGTAGGTTCCCACCTTACAGAGGTCGCCTTGTCGTGGCAGGTGGGCTAACACTTTTTGATCAAAATGTGCACTAAGAACCTCCCTATTTGTAAGTAGATTTAGCTTTAGTGCATATTTATTTATATTTAGTGGTTTAGGTGGCATTAGTGTCGCAGTGTGCTGTCGCCATTCTATGTCTGCTATATATATATATATATATATATATATATAATATAAAGATTTTAAATGTGTACGTAACCTTGTGGCACTATATACAAGGGGGAGCGCTGTGTGGCACTATATACAAAGGGGGAGCGCTGTGCGGCACTATATACAATGAGGGGCTGTGTAGTGCTATCCACAGTGGTATGTGTGTGGCGCTCTTTATAGGGGGGGCTTTTTGGTGCTATTTACAAGAGGGGGAGGGCTGTGTGGCGCTCTCTACAGGGGGTCTGTATGGCACTATCTATAGGGGGCTGTGTGTAACGCTCTCTACGGGGGGGTGTGTGATATATAGAGGGGGCTGTGTATGGCGATATCTATGGGGGTGTGTAATATCTACAGGGGCTATATGTGGCACTATGTACAGGGGGCTGTGTGTATGTGGTGTTTTACAGTGTGTGGTATTATTATATTCAGGCGCGCAGTGTTTGGTGCTATTATATTTAGGGGTACAGTGTGTGGCACCATGATAGCTTTATTTTCGTTTATAGGTGTGGAAATGTTGGAAAAGTGAGGAGACGTCTGAGTGGCAAATTCTGCAAAAATTAGTCATGGCCGGGAGAAGTCGTCATGAGCGCTGGACCGGATGGAGAAGAAAAGAGGAAAAAAACTACTAGAATCTGAGACGTCGTCACCTGTGAGTCACTAGATTTATAGAGAATCTGTCACCTCTCCTGACATGTTTATTATAGGAATCCTTGTATTTCACAAAAAGTCTTTCTGCAGTCCAGGACTGATAGACAATTCCCCTTGTCAGGAGGTTGTGTCCCTGCACAGTGTGATACTGTCAGTATGTAGGGACACCGCACTGCGACAAAGGAAATCGTAACACTGTTAATGCTTGCCCAAAAAGGTAGTGTTAAAAATAGTTACGGCGCGGCAGGGCGGCGGTGGTGAGGAAGGGGGGCCCAAGTTTGGGTAACAGCCCAGGGCCCATGGTCTACTTAATCCGCCACTGGTGATAAGTTATCACGCTACAGCAAGTTATCAGAGTCAGGATAAGGATTCCTACATCCAAACAAAGAAACAAGAAGTTCATCTGCTCACCAGGCCGTCCATGTGTCCAATAAACTCTCGGTGCGCGGATAATAGTCTGGTAACTTTATGGAGCATTAAAATGGAGGCGATCCAGAGCTTAGGCTACATTCACATGACAGTGAAAAAAAAATGGCCATTAAAAACTGATCACACAGCCTCCCTGTAGATGATGGCACACAGCCTCCCTGTAGATGATGGCACACAGCCCCCTGTAGATGATGGCACACAGCCCCCTGTAGATGATGGCACACAGCATCCCTGTAGATGAAGGCACACAGCCCCCTGTAGATGATGGCACACCGCCCCCTGTAGATGGCACACAGCCCCCTTGAAGATGATGGCACACAGCCCCCCTGTAGACGATGGCACACAGCCCCCCTGTAGATGATGACACAGACACCTCTCCGGAGAAAGCACCACACCCCTTCCCGCCCTCCCTGTAGTAATCTTCCAGGACTCTTTCTGTAAATTCAGGACAGTCCCGAAAAATTTTCTACAGTTGACAACATTGTCCCCTGTACTAGCGCCATCATACCCTTGTAGTGGGCGCAACAATATCCAACATTTTTGGTCTGCCTGAATGCCTCACATACTCACCGATGCATGACCCATGAGACTAGAGACCACACCTGTAGAGGACGGCGCTGCATCGGTGAGTATGTGTCATTGCGCCGCCGACAGCCAGCAAGGGAGCCAATAGTTCCCTTGCCTCTAGAATCCCCATATCACAGAACCGTTTTTAACGGCTATTACATGTATTGACAGCCGTTAAAAATTGATTCATTGACTCCTATGGGGGCCGTCTGGCCGTGAAAGCGGCCAAAAATAGGACATGTCCTATTTTTTGAAGGCCAATATTCACGGGTGGTTAAAAAAAGGCTGTGTGAATACACCCATAGAACATCATTGATTTTTACTGTCGTGTGAATGTAGCCTAAAACGAAATTCAATAAAATGTATCCTTTATTAGTTCAAATGTTGCCATCTTTACCTTGACTTTTAACGCATTAAATAAACAATCCCTTACCTTGACTTTTTCAATGGCTTTTGTTGTGTGATATAACGCTGCAACAAATGATATTTTATTTCACATCTAGCGAAAAGTAGTAATCAGAAAATAGGTTTTTAATGTTTCGGTCTAAACTGCTAAGAGATCGAGCAGATTACACACTCAATCCCTCAGGTGATTGGAGACCTAGTTCCCTACCCATCTCTCACAAAAACCTCAACATGCCCGAATTTAATATTGCCCCTAAAGGGAACAATTTTATTCAGGCAGACCCCACCACTCCACGCGAGTTAACCACTACCTATGGTCGATCCTTCAGGAACAGTTCAAAAATTAGACCTACCAATCGAACCAATGGGTCAATCTCCCTAACAAATCTCTATGACATTGTGGTGAACAAAAACCACCTTCCGAATAGTATCCCTAACAAACCAGTCGATGATACCACTCCTATTCTCGCAATAAACCAACCTTGCTCTCGAGGACACTTAATTCACCAAGTACCTATCAATACTTTCAAATCCTCAGATTTGGAACTCCATCTTTCCAGACTACTCTCTACAACTGAACCAATGGAAATACCCGCCATTAACAATTCTTCCATTTTTTCCTTCAACGACTCTATAGAGGATGGTATCTCGTCCCTACTACAATTATCAATTCACAACTCTCCCCAGTCCCCCATCTCAACGTCACCCAATATTTTATTTCATGAACCACTAGAGGCTTCCAGTCTACCCCAAAAGTACACTACCATCAACTCCGACACGAACTTAGCCCTATCTGCCCTAGACTTCACTTATGCGGCAGCATCTTTTTTAGGTCTCCCCTCACAGTTAGTCAGGCCACCCTTAACCCCTACGATCATGAGTCAAGACATTTTGATCCCCTTCATTATGAGCCCCAAAGCCCAATCAATCACCAACTTTTTCCCAAAGTTACAAAAAATCTCTACGAAAAGAAAACTGGCTATAGACCTAGAGGACGGAGAGGGGGAAAAAAATGAAACAAACCAACACCCATCCCTCAGCAAAAAGAGAAACTTTGTCCCACAATAAAATTATTTAATCTATCATCTTATACATTAAACACCCACGAATGTAGTCTATTGAACAGAGGCCTTTCCTTCTGCCCAACAGCAGCAATCGACACCTTTGAACTGTTTATGGACCTGAATAGGTTTATACAAAAACTTACCCTGACAAGACATTTTGCTATTGCTAAGCACACCACCTCTCCAGTTTATAATACCGAAGAACCCCCAAATAGCGCCTCCCCACGCGCCATTCCAGTAGAGGTTCACCCCAAATCAACTTTCTACCCAACCTACCACCAGGGGACCTATGCTAGAAACCTTTTCTACCTTGGTGACCAACGAATTTAGGTCAATTGAAGCACCATCACACTACCCAGACAACCTGACCTCATATGAAAGAAGGGCTTTAAAAACCCTTCAGAACAATGCAGACATAGTTATCCGCCCGGCAGATAAGGGAGGGGGCATAGTCATCCAGGATAGAACCGAATACCTAGGCGAAACTATGAGGGTTTTGAGTGACACCTCATTCTACCATAGACTCACCACCAACCCACTTTCCTCCTATATATCTGAATACCAAAATCTCATTGAATCCGCTGCCGTTGAACGTTTAATTACTAAAAAAGAAAAACTGTTTCTGTCTGTCCCATTCCCAAATATGCCCTTCATATACCACCTACCAAAAATACACAAGTCACTCACAGACCCCTCAGGACGTCCAATTATCTCTGGGATAGGTTCACTTACCAGTAACCTGTCCCATTTTGTTGACCTTCACCTCCAACCCCTTGTATTGACCCTACCATCATATCTAAAAGATTCCACACAATTAATTAGAGACCTGAACAATCTGAATATTGACCCCTCTACACCCCAAATTTGTTTCCTTACAGCAGATGTAACCGCGCTGTACAGCAATATCCCCCATAACAAAGGCATAGAAACAGCCCATTCTTATCTTTCATCCAATACCTTAATTCCTGAGTCACAAGTCCACTTTCTAATCAATTGCATCAAATTCATCCTTCACCATAATACATTCAGCTTTAACAACAATTTTTACAACCAGGTCAAAGGATGCGCCATGGGCACCCGGTTTGCACCATCATACGCAAACCTTTACATGGGAGCATTTGAAAACACATACATTCATGGCACACACCCATTCAAAAACAATATACTACTATACAGACGCTATATCGACGACCTATTTCTAGTTTGGAGAGGAAATATTGATGAAGCTTCCCTTTTTATTGAGACCCTAAATAATAACAATTATGGATTTACATTTACGCATACCTTCTCTCCCGTTTCCATTGAGTTCCTAGACCTCACAATTAGCCACAATAGCAATTGCAATAAATTTATCACCCAAACACATTTCAAACTGGTAGATGTTAACAGTTACATCGATTTTAAAAGCGCTCACTACCGCCCTTGGCTGAAAAATATACCATTCGGACAATTTAGGAGGATCAGAAAGAACTGCAGCACAGACATCCACTATCATAAAGAGTGCAATGTCCTTGAAAAACGTTTTAAAGACAAACACTTTCCTCTAAAACTAATAAAAGGTGCAAGACATAAGGCCACTGAACTAACGCAAAACTCCTGCCTTAACCCGCCTCCTAGAAATCCTGGACCCAGCAAGAACTTCAATACCAACTTTATCACTACTTACAATAAAGGTAGCAAGATAATCAGAGCTATCTTAGGGAAACATTGGCACATCATTAAAAACGACCCATACCTGAAAGACCTGGTCCCAATGAAACCCAGTATTACCTTCAGGCGGTCTTCAACTCTTAAAAACCTCCTAGCTCCTAGCAGAATTAAGAAGTGCCTAACACCCAGCACTAACTTCCTCTCAGATCTAAAAGGATCATACAAATGTGGTCGCCCACGTTGCCTATGCTGTAACATTATCAACCATAACAAACACACATACACATCCTCCGTTACCGATGAAACCTTCCCAATCAGAACGTTTCTCAATTGCGGCAGCTCGTATGTCGTTTACCTTATCGAATGCCCCATGTCAACTACAGTATATAGGCAGGACCACCCAATGCCTACGAACCCGGGTCAACAACCACCGCTTCAATGTTACACTGTGTTTTAAAAAACCAGTGTTATCTCGCCACTTTGCTCAAATACACAAATGTCAGTTTAATGAAATCCGAATTACTCCTATTGAACATATTCACCCAGATGTCCCAAATAGGTTTAACAAGTTGAAACAAAGGGAAAATTATTGGATATTCAAAATGAATACACTACATCCCAGAGGCCTGAACGACATCTCAGAGTCGTCTTTAGATTAGCCATATCAACATCGATTAATCCTCTTAATTAGGAGATATCATGACCCTTCTAGCCTACACACTAAGACGCACATAGACACATCTACATGATTTTCCTATTAAAACCTACCAATTAAATACACAATAAACTATTGTCCTCCTTAGACATTGATACCCGGAGACTTTCTAATCAACATTCATATACAAAAATCCCCCAGTGTAAAACCATCCGAATTGCTTCAACCCAAAATTTCGTATTTATGTCCTTACACACACCAACACGTACCGTTAATTTTTAAAACCCCCAAAAAATATTTTTCTTTACATAAAAGATCTTTTTATGAGACCATAAAGAGTTCACCATATTCTCTTTAAACTAACCATTTTCCTAGCCGCTAATAAACCTTTTGAATACATACTGTTTGAATTAAATTCTTTTCATACACACATTCGAATATTTCTACTTACCTCCTCAGCAGCTGTCCTTGCCCATCCCTCTCCTTAATGACGTCTCACGCGAACCCCCGGAGTTTGCGTGCCAATATGCGTGCCACCATGCGTTCCACCGCATGCTGCTCTGGCCCGCCTCGGCTTCCGTAGTCAAAACGATCACCTTGACTACAGCCCGGTTTTACCCAAACAAATCCACATTCACTGTACTAACCAATACACTGAATAAAAGAAACACAACAACGCTACATTACTACCTTTTGCCGCCCGCACTATGAGATGAACTTTCTATACTGTAAATGTTTAGTCTCTCGGATCCGCTACAACCTTTGACATGTAACATCTCGCAAACATCCCCTGTTCTGTATTTTATTATTCTAATGTTTTACCTAACTACATGTTCTTTGTCCAATCGTACAATAATCTGATTATTTCTGTTATTGTACCTGGTAATTTTGTGAACTTTGACCCGCCATGTTTTGGGGGTTTGCTTTCCACTTTTGCTCCATCTGAACTGGGCCAATCATCAGCCAGTGTTGTGTATATATATACCAGCCTGTTTTAAACAAAATTTTATGCCTGATGAAGACGCCAGTTCGGCGTCGAAACGCGTTGCAATAAAGCACCCTTTTAAATTAGAAGAGACTACTCGTTTCTCCAGAGACTACTATTTCTCCATTTGACTTGGTCCACGCAGCAGCGCCGTTATAGATCCCCTTTTTTCTACAATTATCTACTATACACCAGCGGTTACCTTTGGAAACCGGTCCGGATCTGGCAGCAGCACCCGTGGATTTATTTCGCGCATTACCTATGGCTTTCTGGTGAGCATGGTATCTTCATTCTTCCATTAGCCTACCCTACTGAACTGCACTATGTGGCGCCGTGGTCTTTTCTCTCTCTCTCGGTCTATACATTCGACCTTCTTGAGACACGGATTACGACCGTGGATACAGATATGCGGCGCTTGTGACCTCGGTCGCTATTGGGTAATGGCGCCATTATTTTTGGATTACTACTTTTCGCTATATGTGAAATAAAATATCACTTATTGCATAATACCTTGGAGTGCTGAGTTCCCATTTTTTATACATTAGCGTGGAAGCCTACTCACGCACCCTTGAAAAACGGAGTGCTGTGGGATCAAGAAAGTATCACGCTGCAACAAGATATCAGAGTCAAGTTAAAGATGGCTACATCTGTATAACAGTATAAAATCCATCTAGTAACAGATTACATGTTTCATACATTACATGTTCTTAGTCGTAGCCCCTATAATAACACATGTATCTTTCTTCCATGTTTATAAAACAGCAGCCCCATGTAACGCCTATATCCAGTGTATACACAGACAGTCTATCCAGGCAGTAGGAGATAATCGATGATGTAACTGATACTGCAGCCATTTATGATGTCACTGATGATGTCATAGACAGTACTAGTCGTTAGGTTCTATGTGCAGCTGGATTACATATTTTCTACAATTTCTGCCAATGATATCTGGACCAGGACTGTGATTGACTGTGTGATTGACAGGTAAGATGCAGCATTTTATCATTAATTCTACATGTTACTGGATACATGAAATATATACGCTCTAGAAATCTCATATAAGGCCAGATTCACACTGGACATTACTGCAGCAATTTCTAACCACACGAACACCTCATCACAACTATATGATTTTAGAAGGATTTTTTTCTGGTGATTGTCGGGAGTTGGGGTTGCTTAATGCAACTAACAACTGAACATGTGGATTTTACATTCAGATTTCAATGTTTCATATTTTCTCATTAAAGTTACAACTTAGTACAACACAGTATGTTCACACAGCCTATTTTCAGACGTTTCTCGGGCCGTAAACACCCCGAAAAATAGCTGAAAATACAGAGGCTGAACGCCTCCAAACATCTGCCCATTGATTTCAATGGAAAAAGCGGGCGGTTTGTTCCGATGGTGCATTTTACGTGGGCGTTTGATAAAGTCAATAGAAAAAAGCTGTCTGTAATGTGGAATGTGACTTCTCAAGTATTTTCTAGAACAGACATGTCCAGAGAGATGTCAGATCCTCTATAATTTTATAGTTTTTCAGTTTTCAATATGACGTCTAATTTTTCTGCTAAGTCTTTGTTTACATCTGTGTTGCAGGCTCTGTTAGTGGTTCTGCTCCTATGATAAAGGAGTACAGCGAAAATAGCAAGCACATGTGAACAGAGCCTTAGTTGGTAGAGGGAACTCATTTATATTATCTTCACTGTTTACATATTTTATTATATTGTAATTAAAATGAGATATTATTTGTATTTTCTCAGTTACAATGGAGAATTTGGGGAGAGGTGATTCTTCTGACTGTCTTCCATCTAGATAATTGTAGCTTATTAAACAAGTTTACATGTGTGTACAAAAAGCTCATCTCTAATATATAAAACTATTATTAGACTAATATATCACCTATAAAGAATAACATTTTTCCAAATAAAAAAACATATCTTTGTTAAAAGTATACAAATATAAAAGAATAATCGATGGAACAAACCGGATTCAAGTTGGCATCAGCTGATCACATAAATACACACTCATAGATGTGACTCATACAAAATCCTCTATAATAGCTACGGGAGAAAAATAGGAATATTTACCAGATGGCTGTGAATAGTCTTAAAAAGCTACCGTATATTATCCTAATAAGGCTCAGCAGTAGCCAGGGCCGGCCTTAGGGGTGTGAGACCTGTGCCATTACATAGGGCGCATCCCTCGAGCAGGTGGAATCTGGCGCTGCGCTGGCTCCCTTCCACTGCTTGTGTTTTAGAAGCGGCCAGGCAACTCAGCAGCTGCCTTTCCGCCTGGGCGCTTCTCTCACTGGCGTGGCGTCTCTAGCAGCGACAGCGGACATGAGGGTGCCCATCATGGCCGGTGTCGCCGCTAGCAGCCGCTGTGGCTGCTACAGGGGTAGTGATGCCACATTTAATAGTATCTGCATCTTTAAGACGCAGATACTATTGAATACTATAGCAGAGCGGAGAGTATCTGTCACAAAGTATTGCAGTTTTTTATGCATTTTTTTAATGCATTTTTACCATACAACAATTATAGGCCATGTCCCTAACCATTCTGAAACTATCAGCACTGATTGTATAGTATCAGACCATGGCCATGGACAAAAGGAAATAGCAGCACCCGGTTGTCAATTTCTGCTTACATTTCCAGGAGTAATAAAAGAGGAACGGCACAATGAAGCGCTCTATCATGGCCTCAGGTCCAGGTGTAGGAGGGCTGCTCAAAGAATAAGGAGAGCGCCCAATTAATGCCCAGCATATAAAGTAGGAGAGTCCAAGGTAAGTGCCGAATATTTATTGTATCTCTACACAAGTTATATCACATATTTACTGGCTGGATGCTTTTTAGTAATCATGGATATTTTCTCTGGTACCGAAATCCAAGAAACCAATTTCAGTTTTTTCAAATTGTCCCTCAGAAAATAAGGTTGTACTTCCTAATATTCCTCGCTTCAATGCTAAGGGTGGAAGAATAGAAAAAATGCCCCTTGCAAAATGTACTGAGCGCTTATTACTGACAAGCTACAAACCTGTAATATATTAGGAAAAGAGACCAAGAGCCTGGAAACCCGATGTGGTCAACTATGGATCCAGACTAAGCTGCCACCTAAACTTATTTGTTGTCAGCAAACTTGGTGCATGCCCAGTATATTCATTACATGTATCCAAATTATGGCTATGTTCACACGGGGTCTTTTGCCGAGTTTTTTGACGCGGAGACCGCGTCGCAAAACTCGGCAGAAACGGCCCGAGAACTCCTCCCATTGATTTCAATGGGAGGCGTCGGCGTCTTTTTCCCGCGAGCAGTAAAACTGCCTCGCGGGAAAAAGAAGCGACATGCCCTATCTTCGGGCGCTTCCGCCTCCGACCTCCCATTGACTTCAATGGGAGGCAGGAGAAAGCGTGTTTTATGCCCGCGGCGCTCAATGGCCGCGGGCGAAAAACGGCGCGATAATTGCTATTCACACGGAGTATTTTGGGGGAGGAATATCTGCCTCAAAATTCCGTTTGGAGCTTTGAGGCAGATATTCCTCCCCCAAAATACTCCGTGTGAACATAGCCTATATGTGTCCAGAGACGCCACAAAACAAAAAGAGAATCAGAAACTCCACATTTCTACATGGTTTTCCTTTTAAGGTTTGGTTTATATAGAGTCATAACGTTTAGCTCCTTGGCCTTGATGTCAAATCTATACCAGGTCCCGCCAATCACCATATACCATATATAATCTGGACACCACAGACACAATAGGCTGGTTTTATGGAAAATGTGGTCCTAGGCAACAAGCAAATTAGACTCGCACCCACCCCCATCCCACCACAAAATCTTTTTATACAGTTTTTTTTTATTTATCTGGTGGTCTAGGGCAGTGAAAGGGTTCAGTGTAAATTCACTGGTGGTTTAACCCCTTCCCGCACCTTGGTGTAACTGTACGTCCAGATAAGCAGTAACTTCGCGCACCTGGGCGTACAGTTACGTCCGCGCTTTAAAAGTTAACCGCCGCGCGGCGCTACACCGCAGCGGCGGCTAACTGTGCAGGGTGTCAGCCCTGCTTTCCCCGTTGCCGATCAGCGGCCTGTCGCCGCTGAAATCGGCAATTAACCCCTTCGATGCGGTGGTCGATTGCGATCACCACATCGAAGAGGTTTACAGCGGATCGGCAGCCCCCCACATGTATTTGCGGGGGCTGGCGATCCTTATCATGGCAACCAGAGGCCAGACAATGACCTCCGGGTTGCCATGTACGGAAGCCTCGGAGGATCAGCCTCCGGCCGTTCCTCCTCTGCTTCCTGTCAGTGTGACAGTTACGTCACAATGACAGTTAGAACACATTACACTACGTGTGTAGTGTAATGTGTTCCAGCAGCGATCAGAGCTGCCAGTCTAAGTGTCCCCTAGTGGGACAAGTAAAAAAAGTTAAAAAAAGATAATAAAAATGTTTTGAAAAAGTGTAAAAATCAAAGTTAGAAGTGACATAAACAAAGAATGCTTTTTTTCCTATAATAAGACTTTTATTATAGGAAAAAAATTAACACGTTAAAAAAAGTACACATATTTGGTATTGCCGCGTTCGTAACGACCCCAACTATAAAACTGTAATATTAGTTTTCCCGCACGGTGAACACCGCGAAAAAAATAAACGAAAAACAGTGCCCGAATCACAATTTTTTTGGTTACCAACCCTCCCAAAATATACAATAAAAAGTGATCAAAAAGTCGCATGTACGCCAAAATGGTACCAATACAAACTACATCCCGTCCCGCAAAAAACAAGCCCTTACACCGCTTTTTTGACTGAAAAATAAAAACGTTACGGCTCTAAGAATATGGTGACACAGAAAATAATTTATTTTATAAATAAGTGATTTTATTGCACAAACGCTGCAAAACATAAAAAAATTATATACATCTGGTATCGCCGTAATCGTATCGACCCGCAGAATAAAGTAAAATGGTCATTTATAGCCCAGGGTGAAGGCCATAAAAAAACCAAATAAAAAACATTGTCAGAATTGATGGTTTTTGGTCACCTTGCTTGCCAAAAAATGGAATAAAACGTGATCAAAAAAATTTCTGGTACCCCAAAATGGTACCAATGAAAACCTACAGATTGTCCCGCAAAGAATAAAGCCTCACACGGCTCCGGTGGAGAAAAAATAAAACAGTTCTGGCTCTCAGAATATGGCGATGCAAAATGTGCAGCGTGTCCAAAAGCGGATAAGATCGGGCACCATTTATAAGTGCGACACCGGCCACATATCTGCGAATTATTATTTATTTACTGCATTATTATACCCTCTTATTATACCCTGATGTACCCCGCACAGATAACATGTACCCTGATGTACGTCGCACAGATTACATATGCCCCCACATTATAAACTGAAACACCAGTAAAACCCCAAACAGAACAACTACCAAGCAAACTCTGTGCCCCAAAAGCCAAATGGCGCTCCCTCCCTTCTGAGCCCTGCAGCATGCCTAAACACCAATTTACGTCCACAGATATGGCATCGCCATACCCGGGAGAACCCGGTTATTATTTTGAGTTATTTGTCTTCAGTGGCACAAACTGGGCATAACATATAGTGCACTAAAATGGCATATGAGTGGAAAATTGTAATTTTCACTCCGCACCATGCGCTGCGCATTAACCCCTGCGCGCACCATGACATAGCATGTCGTAGTGTGGGGGGTGATGTATGGAGCGTCTCACGTAAAAAATAAAGAATTTAGAACGGCAAAATCGCTGTTTTTTTGGTCACCTTGGCTCTACCTAAAAATGTAATAAAAAGTGCTCAAAAAGTTGTATGTACCAAAAAGTTGCACCAATAAAAACGACCGCTCGTCCCTCAATAAATAAGCCCTCATACCGCTCTATTGACTGAAAAATAAAAAAGTTGTGGCTCTTGGAACGCGGGGAGGAAAAAACTAAGAAGGAAAAGAAAAAAATGGATCACTCCAGAAAGGGTTAATTACTTTCTAATGAAAAACCATTTATGACCACACGTGGGGTATTGCCGTACTCGGGAGAAATTGCTTTACAAATGTTGGGGTGCTTTTACCCCCTTTATCCTTTGTGAAATTGAAAAAAATGCAACATTTTAGTGGAAGAAATGTCGATATTCATTTTCACGGCCTAATTCTAATAAATCCTGCAAAAGACTTGTGGGGTCTAAATGCCCACTATATCCCTAGATAGATTCTTTAAGTGGTGTAATTTCCACTTTTGGGGGGTTTCCCCTGTTTTGGCCTCTCAGGGGCTTTGCAAATGCGACATGGCACCCAAAAACCATTTCAGCTAAATTTGAGCTCCAAAAGCCAAATAGCGCTCCTTCCCTTCTAAGCCTTGCTGTGGGTCCAAACAGCAGTTTATTACTACATATGGCATATTTCCGTAATCGGGAGAAATTGTTTTACAAATGTTGGGGTGCTTTTTCTCCTTTATTCCTTGTAAAAATTAAAAATGGCTACCTTTTTTCAGAAAAAAAGTCGATTTTTACCTTTACAGAATAATTCCAATGAATTCAGCAAAACAACCGTGGGGTCAAAATGCTAACTTTACCCCTAGAAAAATTCCTTGAGGGGTGTAGTTTCCAAAATGGGGTCACTTTCTGGCGGTTTCCACTATTTTGTTCCCTCCAGTACATTTCAAACGTGACACGGCACTGAAAACCATTCCAGCAAAATCAGAATTTCAAAATCCAAATGGTGCTCCTTTCCTTCTGAGCCCTGCCGTGGGTCCAAACAGCAGTTTATTACCACATATGGGGTATTGCTATAATCAGAAGAAATTGCTTTACATATGTTGGGGTGTTTTTTCTCTTTTATACCTTGAAAAAATTAAAAATTTCTACGTTTTTTCAGAAAAAAGTAGATTTTCATCTTCACAAACTAATTCAAATAAATTTAGCAAAAAAACTGTGGGTTCAAAATGCTAACTATACCCCTAGATAAATTCCCTGAGGGGTGTAGTTTCCAAAATGAGGTCACTTTTGGGGGTCTTTATTGTTTTGGCCCCACAAGACCTCTTCAAACCTGACATGGTACCTAAAATATATGCTAAAAAAAGAAGGCCCCAAAATCCACTAGGTGCTCCTTTGCTTCTGAGGCCTGTGTTTCAGTCCATGACCGAACTAGGGCCACATGTGGGGTATTTCTAAAAACTGCAGAATCTGGGCAATAAATAATAAGTTACATTTTTTGGGAAAAACCTTCTGTGGTATAGAATTTTTTTTATTACAAATGAATTTTGTATAAAAAAAATGAAATTTGTAACTTTCATCCCTACTTTGCTTTAATTCCTGTGAAACGCCTAAAGGGTTAATACACTTTCTGAATGCTGTTTTGAATACTTTGAGGGGTGCAGTTTTCAAAATGGGGTGATTTATGGGGACTTTCTAATATATAAGACTCTCAAAGCCACTTCAGAACTGAACTTGTCCTTGTAAAAATCGCCTTTTGAAATTTTCTTGAAAATGTGAGAAATCGCTGCTAAAGTTCTAAGCCTTGTAACGTCCTAGAAAAATAAAATAATGTTCAAAAAACGATGCCAAACTAAAGTAGACATGTGGGGGATGGTAACTAGTAACTATTTTGTGTGGTATTACTATCGGTTTTACAAGCAGATACATTTAAATTTAGAAAAATGCTAATTTTTGCAATTTTTCGCTAAATTTTGGTGTTTTTCACAATTAAATACTGAATCTATCGGGCAAATTTTGCCAGTAACATAAAGTCCAATGTGTCACGAGAAAACAATCTCAGAATCGCTTGGATAGGTAAAAGCATTCCGGAGTTATTACCACATAAAGTGACACATGTCAGATTTTAAAAATCGGCTTCGTCCTGAAGGCCAAAACAGGCTCAGTCCTGAAGGGGTTAAGGATGTTACGGGATTATTTTTAAATTATCTGGTCGTCTAGGGCAGTTAAGGGGGTGAAAAGTAAAATCAGGATTCCTCTAGGAGATGGGGCATTTGGGATTGGCATTTGTAAATTGCCCAGATTGTGTGTGACCCCCCTAATACCAGTCATGGACACCAGGGCCTGGGTGTGACTGCAACCTCTTCACCCCTATAGTTGTGTTCTCTGGGTTTACACTAACATTACAAAATGTTTTCAATGTCTGACTCGTCCTGTGATAGAAAATGAAATGTGTGAAAGTAAATATATTATTATTCATTCTAGATATGGGGTTATTTTATGTTTATTCCATTATGTATTTTACAGACATTTATAACATCTGATTATGTGGCACCAGTGACAGCCGACATGCTAGGATATATACTGTATATATGTAAGTATTATAGCAAATAACAACCTATATAAATTCTATAACCTGATGTCATCCAGAATGTTCCTATAGAGACACATGACAAGACTGTGGGAACTAATTCCCCAATGTTGTTAAACCAGGGCCGGTCTTAGGGGTGTGCGACCTGTGCGGTTACACTGGGTGCATCACCTGTCACTACTGAATGGGGCGCCACTGGTCTTGATCTCTGGGGCACCCATTGCTTGAACTCTCAATCCCACTCTTCATGTTAAAAAAATAAAGGGCACTGCTCAGGGTGCAGATACATTCCCTTAATAATGGATTACATTACAGTGTGGCAGACAATATCTGTCTGGTGGTGTTATTTGGGCACTGTATGATTGCATTATTTGAGTACTATATTCTACGGCATAAAGCTGAATTCACACGCTGCAGATTTGCTGCGCAGCAAAATTCAAAGGTGTTACAGGTGAATAGTTACAGTTTCAAAAACTCATCCACATGTAGCAAAAGTAAACGCTGGGAATTTTGCTGCAGCTCTATATTATTATTATTATTATTATTATTATTATTATAGACATGCTACATAAAGAGGATATTATGGTATTAGTAATATAAAGGGGACTTGTTATTTATGTAATTTCCTAATACATTGTTGGAATATGGAGGCAGTACAGAGCGCACACAGTGTCTACATTACCAGTACTGCAGTCTGTGCGCCACATACAGGTCCGTTCACATGAAATTGCTGTGTACATGAGCCCCAGTGTATATTTCCTTCATTGTTGGGTTGTCTATACTGAGCATACATCTGTCTGGAGAAATAAAACGACACAATTATTGATTTTTCCAGAACACCTTAAGATCGGCTGCCTGCTGCCAGGGGGACTCTCTGAAGCAATATTTCATCTATGCAAGGTGCGTCTATTATTAGTTACTATATGCAGTATACACCAATACACTCCACAGTTAGAATGACACTTTTTGTATGTGCTGGGTCAGAATGCCCCTTTTGTATGGCCCCACAGTAATGAAGCCCCCTTTTGTAAGCCCCGACTCAGTCCTTTTATTCCTCATATTAATAGTGCCCCCTTTGCGCCTATAAAATAAAAAATGCTACTCACCTAATAGACAACCAACCGGGTTAGACATTCTGCTTCCTACAAAATCAAAGGCCTGGTGCAGACGGAGTGATTCAGTGACATCATCATGCTGGGCCTCTGATATCATTAGTATACTCCGGGTGCCTAGTTGGCTATAGTTCTGAATTAGGCCATGGCCTACGAAATCATACGGCAGGGCAGGAACCCAATGGCTCCCTGCGCCGTTATTGTTTGTCCAATTTCAGGGGCGTATGGAGCCCCAGAGCTGTGGGCCACCCCAAATCCCTGGACCCCTATATACCCCTTTGGTAATCTTACACTGGTTGGGGACTGGACTCTGTTCTAGATGAAAATGTTGCCATTGATTGAGATTTGTCCTAATACATTGACTTTCTTTCTCCTAGAATTAATTCCTCATAAGAGTTAATGATAACCACACGTCCCAGGAGGCCAGATCAAAGATTAAGCAAAGCCCTCCTCCTCACCTCACATAATGTTCTACATTCAGCCGGACAAATTCAGTAGGAGAGTCCGAGGTCAGTGTATTTTATTATCTGTATCTCTAAATGATCGCATAGGGCGTATTACTGGTCAATACTGAAGAGAGCACTACCACCATTGATGGCCTGGTCACCCTCAACTTACACTCCCGATCCGGCATTTAGGGCCCAAACCTATAATATAAAAAAACAGAAAGATTCAATCCCTAGTTTATTGACTGGGTGATGTTATTTGAGCACTGTATGATTAAATTATTTTGACACTACGTGGTGCATCATAAGGGGGAGGACGTCACAGATACTGCACATGTCACCAATAAACCTAAGGCCGGCCCTGGATGTGACACAATAGCTGCCACGTGACATGCCATCCACACAGACATGACCGCTGTGGCCTAGTAACTAAAGACAACAGAACCACCAGCGCAGGAGCAACAGGGAATTAAAAAAATTAGTAAGGGCTATTTGTTATTTTTAGACATATGTGGCTCATACTAAGGTTTTTGAAACTGTCAGAAAATCAATTTAATAATTATTTTGTCTGTTGAATCCAGAAACACAATTTACCATTTTCTACTATCTCTACTACAGTCCAAAAGACTCCACAAAAGACAAATTAGAAGTTTTCCACTAAGGATAAGATTATATAGAAGAATAACGATAAGCTCCTGGTCCCTGATACAAAATCTATACCAGGGTCCTCCAACTATTATGTGCCATTATACTGCTGGTGTTATTTGTGTGGCAGGGGGGCATTGGACTCGCCCTGTGATAGAAAATGAAATATGTGAAAGTAAATATATTATTATTCATTATAGATATGGGGTTATTTTATGTATGTGCATTAAACCCATTATGTATTTTACAGATATTTATAACATCTGAATATGTGGCACCAGTGACAGCCGACATGCTAGAAGATCCACTGTATATATGTAAGTACTATAGCAAATAACAACCTATAGAAATTCTATAATCTGATGTCACCCAGAATGTTCCTATAGAGACACATGACAAGAATGTGGGAACAAATTCTCCAAGGTTGTCAATAGGCAGATCATATATTTGTTGATATGATGAACCATACTAAGCGCACGTCATAATATCTTTACAGTTTATACTTTTTGTTCCAGAAATACTTATGATCGGCTGCCTGCTGCCAGGGGGACTCTCTGAAGTAATATTTCATCTATATGCGGTATGTCCATCATTAGTTACTATATACAGTACCCACCAGTAGCTCTGTACATTGAAAAAGTGATGAGCGGGCAAAATGCCAAGAAAGGCATAGCAGTGGGGAACTTTGGATAGTTGGTAGGAATAGGCATAATGTAAGTTAGGGGTATCTTTGTCCAAAATGCTGGCCACATTGGGACTGAACGTAGGTGTAAGGTAATTGGATGAGGGGACTTAGGGTAGTGTAGTGGAATTTTAGACAGCTTTGGTCTGCCAAGAACATTTGCGATGTGTGAAGGCCTGGTTAAAGTATCTGCAATGGCTTCAGTAAGGGAGAGTAGTAACTAGGGGGCCCGTCAATGACCTCGATTTCACGGCGCCACAGGCTGGAAGTTCAGTAGGCCTAAATTAGGCCTAATATTTTGGTGTGAAACTGGAGGCGGCCGTACCACTTTGATGCAATAGAAAAGGACTTAAGTGAGTTGCATTACACAGTCATGATCTGCAGGCATAGGTGATAATGGACACTGGCAGAATGTTTTTATATTTACAGCTCTCAAGCGGAAAGCAATGGAAGGTGCTGGGATATTGCCACGTATAGAGCCCCCACAAGTCATGTAGCACAAGAACCTGGACTTGGGGTATACTGGATTGTTTGGAGCCGATGGCTGGAAGTAAGAAGTATCCTGGCATCAAGGAAGCAAGGCAGGTATCCTCAATGGTATCATTGTAGCAAAAATTTGAGGGAACATGGCACAATGATGGGCCAAGTGCCAGGGTCCTTGCGCAGGGTTCCTGGGTCGGTGAGGGCAACATTATCCCAGGAGGGCCTCATAATCTCAACATGGGAGAGGGACATCTTGGGGGTTGCCAAAATGTTTATAACATGGAGTACTGGCACAATGTTTGGAATTACAGGAGCAGCGCATCTGGATGTAAAGAGAAGCAGAAGAAGGCAACAGTAAAAGGAAGAGGAAACAGTAAGAGGAAAAAGAAGCAGAGCAGGTTATTAGGAATTGGATGAAGAGATTTTGTTTAGTATTGCAGCGTTATGGTGGTGAAGCAGGACCCCCTTATTGATCAGGTGACAATAAAAAGGGATGGTGCCTGTGAAGCAGGCTGGTAGGAAAATAAAAATACATCTGTCGCATCTAAAAGAGGCATCAGTAAACGATGCAATAGACAAGGAATTGAGTGAGTTGCGTCATTAAAGCAGAATCTGCAGGTACGGGTGACAATGGATACTTGCAGAATGTTTTTGTGCCTACAGGACTGAAGCGAGAAGCAGTGAAAGGGACCCGGATATCGCCATGGATAGGGCATCCATGAGTCATGCAGCACAAGGAACTGGAGTTGGGATGTAATTGACTGTTTGGAGGAGATGGCGTACATTTGCAAAGAACGTAGTTGGCTTTCGAAGCGCGTAAGCGGTCTTGTATCATCGATTCAACATGCCGTGTGGTTTATAAAATGTTTTTCGAATAAAGTCATCACATTGTCATGAGGATTGTTGGCCCGTATTTTCTTCTGTTTGCTGTAAATTTGTTGGACAGTGTGGTTAGGGGGTCATGAAGATTGGTCAGGGTGATCATTGGCTACCTGTGTAGGGGGACAGTTGGGTGCAGGTAGCCACGGCTGGCCCTAGAAGTGGGATTGGATGCCTGATGGTGCAGAACAAGGATGGGTGTGGGAAGGGTGGAGAGCAGTGCGACTTGCATAGCACGCCATGGCAAATTATCCGGCTATTGAAGACAAATCCTAAATACAATAGTTTAGTGTACAAATACAAAATCAGATTCAAGCATAGATACGTATAGCATAGAGCAGGGGCGTAGCTAGGGGGGGGGGCAGGCGGGGCATTTGCCCCGGGCGCAACCCGGAGGATAGGGAAGGGGGGCGCCGAAGAGCAGCTGATCGCTGCTGACAGGCGCCCCGTATGTGGGACACCTGCAGCAGCTTAGGGAAAGCCAGGACATTACGGTGTTCTGACTGGGGTCTGTGACGGCCAGGGAGTGGACCAGTCCAGTCACCTGACCTCACGTCAGTGACATGAGGTCAGATGACTCAGGTCAGGGGACAGGTCCACTCCCGTGCTGCAGCCTCCCTGCATCTGCCTGTGCTCTGTGCTCTGCCGAGAAGCAGAGAGGAAGCTCCGCCCACACACAGCCCGTCCTGACCTGTCAGCAAGAAGACATGGTGAGTGTCTCTCTGCGTGTGTGTGTGTGTGTGTGTGTGTGTGCGCGCGCGTGTGTGTCTGTGTGTCTATGTGTCTCTGCGTGTGTGTGTCTCTGCGTGTGTGTGTCTCTGCGTGTGTGTGTCTCTGCGTGTGTTTGTCTCTGCATGTGTTTGTCTCTGCATGTGTTTGTCTCTGCCATCTACTGCATTATCTGTACTCAGAGAGTTATCACTGTGTTATCTGTGGTGTTACATAGGACTGCAGGTAACATCTACTACATTATCTGTGTTGTGTACATATGTGCCTGTGTGCGTATATATGGGTCTGTTTGTGAATGTGTCTTTGTGCTTGTATATTTGTGCCTTTTATGTATTTGTAAATGATCCTGTCTGTGTATTTATCTGTGTGTGTGTGTGTGTGTGTGTGTTTGTATATATGTGTTTGTACGTCTATATATTTACCTGTTTGTATATATTCCTGATGTGTGTATGTATATTTGCCTGTATGTCTAAATATCTGTGTCTTTATGTATGTACAGTATATATGTTCCAGCGTGTCCATATATGTGGTTAATTTTTGGTTTGTGTAGGGGGCGGCAATAGAGAGACCCGCACAGGGTGCCATCCAACCTAAGGCCGGCCCTGGCTGTCACCAACCCTAGTCAGAAGGAACTCCGCCGCTGCCTGCACTGCATGACCTCCTCGGCTTCTCCGGTAAGTCACACCAGGCAGAGCGGAGAGTGGTAGCGGTAGGCTACCGCTCACCGCTCTGTTCACAGTGTGGCGCTAAGTACAAGGGGGGAGGAGTGTGGCGCTAAGTACAAGGGGGGAGGAGTGTGGCGCTAAGTACAAGGGGGGCTGTGTGGCGCTATTTACAAGGAGGGCTGTGTGTGGCCTCTTAATTTATTTTCTTTTAATTTATTTTTATGTTAATTACATTATAGAACTATATCGCTTGTAAAATGTAGAAATGCTTTTATACTCGAGTTACATTAAAAAAATTGTGAACAAAAAATTACATCTCATTGATTGGTAGGGAAAGAAAACATGGCGAGGGGGAAGGAGATGTCGGGAAATAAGTTGGGGGGGGGGGGGGGCGCCAATCTGAATCTTTGCCCCGGGTGCAGAAGGACCTAGCTACGCCTCTGGCATAGAGACGGGGCTAGAAATAAGCTCAGTTTATATATAAAGCACCAAAAAAAAGCTCAGTGTTATGGCTACGGACTGCTGCCGCTCACCCTCTGCAAATGGCCGCGACCGCAACTTCCTGGCCGCCTACCGAAGTCCTCCTACCCAGAGACCACGGCTGGCGCGACCTTCGCTTCCTGGAGTGTGCGAGGAGTGCATTAAAGGGTCAGCACGCGCACTTCCTAAAAGTTTCCTATCCTAGCCCAGTGCACCCTGGATTATAAAAAGGGCTCTGCCCTCCGACTCCTTGCTTGAACGTTGTTTGTACTTTTCCCATGTTTGTATTACAAGTGGTCCCTTAGGGTATTCCTGCTTGCTCCCAGTGTTCCCGTTCCCTGCATCCTATCTCTTGTATCTTGTGCTGTTTCCTAACTGTGCCTGCCTTGTATCGGAGTCGTGTGGTACGGCCTGCTGTATAACCACAACTGTGTGTCATCTGCCATCCCTGCTGCCATCCGCCTCGACTGGCGCAACCTGCCACATCTAGCCCTATCTGTGCCGGAGCCTGCTACGGCGGAGCGGCCTAGTGAGTCCACATAGGGATGTAGCCATCTTTAACTTGACTCTGATAACTTGCTGCAGTGTGATTTCACACAACAATAACCATTGAAAAGTCATTGAAAAAGTCAAGATAAGGGATCGTTCCACTGTGTATTTAATGCGTTAAAAGTCAAGCTAAAGACGGATACATCTGTACCCTAGATCGTGACAGTACGCTCAGGCCATGGAACCTGCTGGCCAGCCTAAGACCACAGTTCAGGTCATACGGACGGATATGCGTGACCTACATGCACGCCAGGATCAACTCCTCGTGGCTGTAAACTCTATCATCACCCGACTGGATCAACTCCCTGTTCCTTCCCAAGAGACTGCTGCCGTTCCACTGCCCGTTACTCCTCATGTCTGTTCCATATCCACAGTTGCACTGCCTCTTCCTTCTCGCCATGACAGTGATCCTAGAGCCTGAGAGGGTTCATCAATCAATGTACCATGCATTTTAGACTGTGTGCTCGCACCTCTTGTCCTCTGATGAGGCCAAGATAGCGTTCAATATTTCCCTCCTCGCTGGCAAGTCCCTCGCATGGGCGAACCCCATCTTGGAACGTCAGGGGCCAGAAATTTCGGACTTATCCCTGTTCCTACAGACTTTTTGTGCGGTGTTCAAGGAGCCGGATCTAACATCCTCAGCAGCATCCACTCTGCTAACCCTCAAGCAAGGGGGGTCCACAGTAGGAGAGTATGCCATCTCCTTCCGTACCCTGGCAGCAGAGTTGGCATGGAGCAATGAAGCATTGGTAGTGACCTTTTTGCAGGGACTGTCCTCACACATCAAGGACGAGCTGGCAGCCCACGACCTCCCACCTACCCTTTATCCTGTTGGCTACCTGGATCAACATGAGGATCCAGGAACGTGATCGGGAGGTTTGGGGGAGAAACATTTTCACAGATTGGCACCCTCATTCAAGAGACCACTACTGCCCCCTCCTATTGCTCTACCTGAGGAACCAATGCAGGTAGACAGAGTCAAGTTGTCCGAGCAGGAGAAACAGAGCCAATGCTATTCAGGTCTGTGTTTGTATTGCGGACTTAAAGGCCGTTTCGTGCACCAATGTCCACAAAAGCTGGGAAACTCCAGCACCTAGAGAGGCAACTCTAGGTGGGATTCAGTGCTGCTGTGAACTCTGCTCTTACCATTACATAGCTCTCAGTCTGTTACCTCTCCTCCACTCCTGTCCTCAATAACACCTTCACATGTTTGGCAAGTCACCACGTAATGGTAAGAGTAGAGTTCACAGCAGCACAGAGTATTTCAAGAGATGAGCGTGCGGATCTTGTGCGGGGTGGTGACTTGCCAATCATGTGAAGGTGTTATTGAGGACAGGAGTGGAGGAGAGGTAACAGACTGAGCTACGTAATTTTAAGAGCAGAGTTCACAGCAGCACAGAGTATTTCAGGAGAGGACCGTGCAGATTCCTACAGACTTCTCGTGCGGTGTTCAAGGAGCCGGATCTAACATCCTCAGCAGCAGCCACTCTGCTAACCCTCAAGCAAGGGGGGTCCACAGTAAGAGAACATGCCATCTCCTTCCATACCCTGGCAGCAGAGTTGGCATGGAACAATGAAGCATTGGTGGTGACCTTTTTGCAGGGACTGTCCTCACACATCAAGGACGAGCTGGCAGCCCGCGACCTCCCACCTACCCTGGATGCCCTTATCCTCTTGGCTACCTGGGTCAACATGAGGATCCAGGAACGCGATCAGGAGGTTCGGGGGAGAGACATTTTCACAGATTGGCACCCTCGTTCAGGTCTGTGTTTGTATTGCGGTCGTAAAGGAAGTTTCGTGCACCAATGTCCACAAAAGCTGGGAAACTCCAACACCTAGAGAGGCAACTCTAGGTGGGATGATGCCAAACGTCAAAACCTCTTCCAAATTATCTATTCCTGTGACCATCATCTCGGGAGAGACATCACACTTCTCATCTGCCTATCTTGACTCCAGGGCAGCTGGAAATTTCATCCAGCAGGATTTAGTGGACCGACTACATCTACCCACAGATCTTCTAGAGAGACCCCTTGCTGTTGCTTCTGTAAATGGACTACCATTGCCCGATCCTATTGTGGCTATCATAAAACCACTGACGTCACAAATTGGAGTCCTTCACTCTGAACAGATCACCTTCCTATTCCTGCCTAAAGCCATCAATCCGGTTCTGCTGGGTCTGCCTTGGCTTCGTCTACACGCCCAGGTCCTTGACTGGAGTTCTGGAGATGTCCCCCAATGAGTGCACAGATGAATTAGCCGCTGCCTGCAACAGGTCCACCCTGTTTTGCCTCCACTGCCTCAGTCACTCTCCGATCTACCATCCCATTATGCTAGTTTTGCGGATGTCTTCAGTAAGAGCAGGTAGATAAAAACAGTGGGAACCATGTGGGATCCATTGTAAAAAAGAGACACCATACAGGCGCAATACTTCAGGGAGTCCAAACATTTTTGAGAAAAAAATATATATAATTCATTCTCTAAACCAATAGATCATAATAAAACATACATAAAAAAGAGAGATAGAGGGTCTCTTGAGGTACAACGCGTTTAAGGGAAACAGAACCCCTTTATCAAGTAAACATGAGACCATAACGTTTTTTCCAGAGAACCCCTTTAATGACCGCCGTGAAAAGGCGTAATATCATTAAGGGGTTTTATTCGCAGTGTTTGGCGGTCATCTCCAGTTTACTGTAGTATCATTATTATTATTACACCGAAATTTATATTATATTATATTATATGATAATAAATTATATAATATATATATTATTATATTATACCTGTTAGGAGATGTTACAAATCCTAAAGATTGGAGTCTGACACACCAAAAATGAATTAAAGTGATATAAATTTATTAGATCAATTAAAATTAACAAAACACATTAAAAACAAAGAGATGATTGCCACAGTGCGGATAGACAACCAGATGATACAGTACAGAAAATGGTGCTGTATAAACCAGAAAGGACAAGACTATAGCACATTACACCTAAGTATATATATTTATCACAACGTAAAGGAGTAAGCAAACGTACTCAGCATTTTGTATATGGACTATATTTGAAAGGTAATTCCAGCAGCCAAATGTATATAAACATATGGTGGTTCGATGATGGATGCAACAATGATATATTCACCATGTGTGGCCTCTACATGATGCATATGAGAACTTGCCCATAAGGCTGGGTTCACACGACCTATTTTCAGACGTAAACGAGGCGTATTATGCCTCGTTTTTCGTCTGAAAATAGGGCTACAATACGCCGGCAAACATCTGCCCATTCATTTGAATGGGTTTGCCGACGTATTGTGCAAACGACCTGTAATTTACGTGTCGTCGTTTGACAGCTGTCAAACGACGACGCGTAAATGGACTGCCTCGGCAAAGAAGTGCAGGACACTTCTTTGCCACGTAATTTGAGCTGTTCTTCATTGAACTCAATGAAGCACAGCTCAAGATTTACGAGCGTCTCAGACGCCTCGCAAAATTCGAGGAGGAGCATTTACGTGTGAAACAAGGCAGCTGTTTTCTCTTGAACAGTCTGTCTTTTCACACGTAAATGACAGCTAGCGTGTGCACATACCCTAACAGTAATAAATGAATTTAGGAGAGGTGTATACACACCATATATAAAGGTCTGTTATAATGCACAAGAGGATCTCTTACCCATCTCAAATGTCACCGTATCTGGCGTCAACCACGACGCGCGTTTGGCCCGGAAGCCTTCGTCTGGGTGTGGTGTCAAGAAGAAAACCCAAGCCCTTTAAATACCCATCAACCAATCACAGGTAAGGAGTTTTGAAAGGTATAATAAAATATCATATCATCCACGGCGTCACAGTCCGATGCATCAACATCCGGGGCACGGCCCCGGAAGCAGAAGACATCAGAAACACGTGTACCGCAATCTGGTCCGGCCTGGGAGGTGGAGACACGGACAGCGAGACCGCACATGCGCATAAGGTAGGAAGCAGGGGATCGTTCGTGATACAGAAAACATTTGATGGATACATACATAAGAAAAGAGGGAATGCAAGAAGGTGGGAAAAAGGGACTTGTTATTGTATATTTATGGATCTATAATCTATCCCTAACCTATCCCTATGCTCATTATAAAAGGGGAAAGAAGGAAAAGTATATAGATTAAACAAACCCACAATAAAAATTGGTGTTGCATATCATTATTGCATAAAGCATCTATACATATTCAATAAAGAGTAACATAGTCAATTGAATCAACTGAACATCCAAATCAATACGTTGTTGCCAAAAAATATATATTTACACATCTATAACACATACATAATGTGACAGTACATAGAATTAAGGAAAAATAACATTGTTATAAGTGCACATGAAAGTGCACATACATTTTTTTTAATTTAAGATAATTAAAGTAATAGAGAATATAAAAAGTTACACTTAAAAACAATATATGTAAAATATATATGCATTCTCATACTTGTGCGCTGCATATCTGAGCATATCAGACTATGAAAGTGAATGAATAAATATAATGAGGTGACAAACTGAAAAACATCAATAAGGAAAAATAATTCAATGTAGTGACAATCCGCTGCCGGAGGAAAGGAATTTATTATTAATGCAAAAAGTGAGATAACCAAAGATAAAGATAAAATATGAGTAAAGAAGACCACAAAAAACATCGCAAAACTGTGTAAGACGACGAAAAGATAGTCGCTAAAAGTGGAATAATGTGATATATGATTATGTACATCAGAGGATATATATATATATATATATATATATATATATATATATATATATATATATATATATATATATATATATATGCATGTATACCTGTGTGTAAATAATTAATTAGTTGTGTCAGGTATGTGACTAAGACTGTGAAAAATTATAAAACACGTAAGAATATAGATAATAAAATCATAAAATAATAAACTCATACATATTATTGAAAAAAGAGTGAATGTCGTGCAAGAACTACTAATAATGTAGCTAAAGTGATGATTATCAAAAAACCATGTTAAAGAAGCATTTACAAAAAATATAATAGATTCAAAAAAATAGATATCTATCCAGTACATACTAGGAGATTGTGTAAATGCACAAGCAATGATAAAATACACACATTTACGCACAAATACACATACATACATACATACATACATATACATACATACATACATACATACATAAATACATACATACATACATGCATACATACATACATACATACATACACACATACATACATGCATACATACATACATACATACATACATACATACATACATACATCCACTGAAAATTAAATACAAAATTGACATAAAGTGCAAAATAGCAATTACAAAATTCATGATGTAGTGAAAAACATATATATACATATATAATATAATAATGTTAAAAAGTGAAAGATGATGCTAGATAAAGAAAGAAAATGAAGAAGCAACACCAAATGGATGAATCCATCTATATGCTGTATCTGGATCCAGATAACCACTGTCGAGGTAGGTAACATGGAGTGCATCCCCTAATAAGCTATTCGTTAATTCGATGAGGAGGATGAAGAATTATTACAGGCTCAGGAGGACATCAGAGTATTAGGTCACAGCAAATTCACAAATAAATTGGATGACAATCTGCAGGAACTAAAAACAGATAAACATTAAAAAACGGCCTTTGCTAGACACATAAACAAACATCTTAAAAACAACACCATGAAAAATCCTAACACCCTCACAGGAAAGCTGCAAAACCAAGGTTTTCATTCAAACCCTTGGGTTGTACTGTCTTCAGTTTCCAGATCCATTTGGATTCTACTCTCAACAGTTTTTTCATTAAAGACCCCCCTCTCAGGTCAAGTTCCACATGATCAGTGCCTTTCATTTTAAGGTCTTTAGATGCGCAATTATGATGCAGGAGAAAATGTCGTGGCAGAGTTTTCAAAAGATCTATATTATCAGGAGCCGTTCCCCTAGCTGCCTCAATACTATTTACATGTTCCCTCGTCCTTGAGTTCTCTTGTAGTGAGACCAATATAGATTTTTGGGCATGGGCAACATGCATAATAGATTACTCCCTTAGTGTTGCAGTTAATATGCCAGGTAATCTTGTATGTTACCTGGCCAGATGAGTCCACATAGTCATCACTGCTAACAATGTTTGGGCAGGCTATACATCGGCCACATTGGCGACAACCCCATTTCGGTTTAGATGCTCCAAAGATAGGTTTAATCGCTTGGGGTTGGTGGTAGCTGTGAACTAATGTATCGCGAAGATTCCTTGCCCTCCTTTACGGTACTGCAGGTTTAGTAGGTAAAATTTCAGATAGAATACCATCAGTTTGTAAGATGGGCCAGTGTTTAGACAGACATTTCCGCATTTCCCCCCATCTGTCGGGATAGGTGGTGACATACCTTATTTTAATGTCGCCACTTTTCTTGATGGCAGGGTGGAGTAGTTGGGCCCGTGTGGACCTGCATGCCCTCTCATATGCTTTGTTGACACATCTTCTTGTGTAGCCCCTATCAGAGAAACGTTGTTTAAGATTTATTGCCTGTTTCTCAAAATCCTCTTCGGATGAACACAATCACTTTATCCTTAAAAACTGTCCAACTGGGATGGAACGGATCATATGTCTAGGGTGCGAGGATGAGGCATGTAAATATGAGTTGACTGACGTGTCTTTCCTATGTACATATGTCTGGACAAAGCCAATGTTGTCACGCTTAATTAGTACATCCAGAAAGTCAATGGACATTTCATTTGTTTTCCAGGTCAGTCGGATGTTGAGATCATTGACATTCAATTCACCCATAAAAGAAGTGAATTCCTCTTGAGTGCCCTGCCAGATTATAAAGATATCATCAATGAATCTGGTCCAAAGGACCACCTTATTCATTGACATTATCCGGTCGGACAAGAAAAGATCCCTCTCCCACAACCCCAGGAATAGGTTGGCATATGAGGGTGTGCAAGCTGCCCCCCATCGCCATTCCCTGGAGCTGTAGATAGAAGGATCCATTAAATGTAAAAAAATTGTGTGTGAGCACAAATTCCATACGGATGAGAATGAACTGAGACATGGATGGGTCAATGTCAGTCATCCTCAAGAAATATGCCACTGCCTGGAGACCATCTTGGTGTCTGATGTTCGTATACAATGATTGAACATCACAAGTGGCCAACAGCATGTCGGGTTCAAGCTGAACCCCCTTCAATTTTTTAAGGAGGTCCGCCGAATCTCTGAGGTATGATGGCAATGTCTCTACTAGTGGTTTTAGGGTTGCGTCAATATACTTACTTATGTTGTCACAAATATTCCCTCTCCCGGAGATGATGGGGCGTCCTGGTGGTAGTTTGGAATTCTTGTGGACCTTTGGCAGCAGATACAGACTCACTACCATAGAGTCCTGTACCATAAGACATTCTGATAGAGCAGTAGAAATGGTGCCCACATTCCAGGCCTCTCTTAGTATGTTAAGAAGCGAGGTACTAAAAGAAGAGAGGGGATTAAAAGTCAACTTCTTATAACAAGTGGGATTCCTTAGTTGGCGATACACCTCCCTTTCATACATGTCTCTTGGCCAGACCACTATATTACCACCCTTGTCAGCTGGTTTGTATACAGTGTCTTTGAGAGATTTTATTCTTTTCAAACTGCTCCGTTCAGCCACAGTCAGATTGTCATGTCTAATACCCGTAGATATCTTTTACAGATCTTGGGAGACCAATTTGACAAATAGATCAACCGCCGGACATATAGCGAATGGAGGAAATCTTGTTGATCGTTTCCTTATTGTTTGCGAAATCATACCTGTATCAGGGTTCTTTTGTTCATTAAGTAGTTGTACCCGTTAGTGACCGCCAATACGCCTTTTCACGGCGGCCACTACCGGGCTTTACTCTGAAGCATACGCCTTTTCACGGCGCTGCATCAGAATAAAATTGCGGCGCCGTGAAAAGAGATAGCTCCCTGCTCTCAGCTACCGGAGGTAGCTGAGGGCTTGGAGCACAGTCTTGGGACTGTTGTTTGAGGTTTCAACGAATACCGGCGACCGCCGTTACAATGTATGCAGCTGTGGAAAAGTAACATTTTTATCTCCTCTCACCATGAATGTTTGGTGAGAGGAGATAAAAAACTAACCTGAAGGGCCTCCGATGCCCGCGATCGTGCCCCCCCTCTCTTCTCCCCCCGCAGCTGCCGGGAAGAGAAAAAAAATGGCGCCCGCGCATGCGCACACAATCTAATTAAGATTGCGGCGCCGTGCAGAGGGATAGCTCCCTGCCCTCAGCTACCAGAGGTAGCTGAGGGCTTGGAGCACAGTCTGGGGACCGTTGTTTGCGGTCCCCAAACCGGCGATCGCCGGTATTCAACGAATACCGGCGATCGCCGTTACAATTAGTGCAGCAGTGTAAATCTAACTTTTTATCTCCTCTCACCATGAATGTTTGGTGAGAGGAGATAAAAAACTACTTGTTAGGCCCCCGATCATGCCCCCCCCTTCACCCCCCCCACCCCCCAAACGCCGGGAAAATGTAAAAAAAAAAATGGCACACGCATGCGCTGTCAGTGAAAGGCAGCTATTCTGCCTGTAAATAGAAACTGATCAGGGACCGTTATAATTGGTCCCTGATCAGATGGTCACTGTGATATACCTATCACAGTGACCATAGTCTCATATTTACACAATACAGCACAGGATTTGTGCTCTTTCCCTCCCTCCTCTCACTGTAGTTGATCTGTGAGAGGAGAGAGAGAAATACTATACAAATCTTGTGCTGTATTATACTGTAAAATACACCACATACTCGCCAGTGTTCCGATATTATCCGAAAATTGTCCGTAATTACCCCAGATTACCCGTAATCACCCCAGATTACCGTAATCACCCCAGATTACCCGTAATTACCCCAGATTACCCGTAATTAACCCAGATTACCTGTAATTACCCCAGATTACCAGTAATTACCCCAGATTACACGTAATCATCCCCGTTTTTTTGTTTGTCTTCTAAAAAACAAACAAAAAACAATTATTAGTGTAGTGAACATGAACCGCAGAAGCCGCAGAATGTTCTCTGCAGAGCAGGCATACGCCATGCTGTGCTCTAGCGGTTCCAGCAGTGATACGGATACTACGTCAGAAGCAGAACTTGGCTCAGAAAGCGACACAAGTTCTGCTTCTGCCACTGGACCCCCCAGCCCTATGGTGGTGGACACAGCGGTCAGCGGTGAAGCGTCAGGAGACGGGCCTAGTACTGAAGTCCCTTCCGCAATTTGGGATCCTGCAATTGCTTTCTCCCCCCAAGTTTTGCCATTTACAGCGACTCCAGGCATCAACGCAGATGTCTCAAATTTTAGTCCCTATAATTTTTTTCATTTGTTTATAAGCGATCAGGTCCTGGAACTAATCGTCCAGCAGACGAATTTATACGCCAGGCAATTTGGCACCCAAAATCCCAGGTCTTGCTATGCCAGAGGATGGATCCCCACAACTGTTTCTGAAATAAAAATTTTTGGGGGAATTACCCTAAACATGGGCATAGCAAAAAAAAACCTCTATCCGCTCCTTTTGGGCTACCAGCGCTATCCATAGCATGCCTGTATTTGCAGCCGTTATGGCCCGAACGCGCTATGAGACTCTAATGCGTTTCATGCATTTTTCTGACAATACACAAATCCCCCCAAGAAGTGACCCAGCCTATGATCGCCTCACCAAACTGAGACCCCTAATCTCCCTCCTAAGTGACTCATTTTTCAATTTATACACCCCAGGCCAAAAACTAGCGGTAGATGAGTCCCTTATGTCCTTCAAGGGCCGTCTATCGTTTCGCCAATACATCCCCTCCAAAAGAGCCCGATACGGAGTGAAACTCTATAAGGTGTGCGAGAGCACAACGGGCTACACCTGTGGCTTTTTCATTTATGAGGGCAGGGACCGCCACCTTAATCCCCCAGGATGCCCAGAGGATATTGGCATTAGTGGGAAAATTGTCTGGGAACTCATGGTGCCATTCCTACAAAAAGGGTACCATGTGTACACCGACAATTACTACACCAGTGTCCCCCTGTATAAGTCCCTCCATGCTGCGAATACAGGGGCCTGTGGGACGGTACGAAAAAATAGAGTCGGCTTCCCTCAACGACTGGTGTCCAGGCGACTAGTAAGGGGTGCGTCACTCTCATTTGCAAGTGACCAGTTGCTCGCTGTCAAATGGAGTGACAAAAAGGACGTGTACATGCTCTCCACCGTGCACGAGGACACCACAGTGGCAGTATGAGAGAGGGGCGCTACACCTCTGATAAGAGGAAACCGGTCTGCGTGGTGGACTATAACAAGTTCATGGGGGGAGTCGATCTATCTGACCAGGTCCTACAACCGTACCAGGTCAAGCGCAAAACTAGGGCCTGGTATAAAAAGGTAGTGATCTACCTTATCCAAATGGCCACTTACAACAGCTATGTGCTCTACAAGACCCAGGGAACGCTCAGTTTCCTCCAGTATCAGGAGAAAATTATAGAGCACCTCCTGTTTGACTCCCCCACACCTACAGACTCCTTCGAGTCAGAGGATGTCAAAAGGCTCACTGAGCGCCACTTCCTTCACCCCGTCCCTGCCTCTGTGAACCAAAGATACCCCCAAAAGAGATGCCGGGTGTGCAGTAAACACGGAAGGAGGAGCGATTCCCGGTTTTACTGCCCCATGTGCCCTTCAAATCCAGGCCTGTGCAACTACCCCTGTTTTGAGACCTACCACACCGTTTCTAATTATTAATTTTATCTATAATTTAGGGAAAACCAAAAAGGGTGGGGTGGGGGGGATTCTTTTTAGGGAGTCAATTTCATTTATGCATATTTTTTTGTTTAGTTTCTGGGCTTTCCAAGGGAGGGAGGGATTCTCATGGGGAGGTTTATTTATTTCAGACTGTAAAACTAAATTTCCCCTTTATGATTTTTTTTATACAATTCTTGGACAATTAAATCCTGGACTTGATCACTCACAAATGAATACTGTTTATTGTGCAGGAGCCCACATCTGTCTATTCAGAACATGGACCCCACAAGTGTTCTTGAAATAAAAAATAAATGTGGGCATTGCATTTATTAGTAGATAAATCCAACACCTGCGGCCCGTGCCGCCCCTGAATTAGTGGAAGTCGTGCATTTTAGAAATGGTTACAAGAATAAATTGGGGATGTATTTCCTTTTTCTTATGACTATGTCCTGCCACATACGGCTGTTACATTCCTAATTCTGTACCGTGATACGGGCATGATATTTTTTTTTTGGAGGATCTCTAATAATCGAGCTGTTCCTTATCAATACACCATGGGCTTTGTTACGATTCTTATGGAAATACTGACATCATTTTGGGGATTAGTGATCCTTTACTGTTCCTATAGATGGTTTTGGACATTGCCCCTCTATATATTCTGTAGGTGATTGGTTGTTTTGTGCACATAGCGGTTCCTACCTTGCCGGGCAGGGGTATGTTATGGTGTACCGCGTCACTTGGCACGTTCGTCCCTCATATAAGGATTGATGGAGCTAAAGAGACGTTGTACAACCAGTCACTGAAAAAAAAAACCTTGTCATGACAGCCCTGCAGGTGTTCTTCTATCTAGTGAACAGACTCGAGTTTGCAACATAGTTGGATACATTTTCCTCCATTTGTTTGAAGATATTGCCCATCACTCCAGTACAGTTTCTTTTTTCCTCTCTGACTGATTTTATATTAGGACAGAATTCTGTCCACAATGACATCATAATGGCACCAACTGCTTCTTCAGCAAGACATAGTCATAAGTACAGGCAAATACGTCTATAGCGACATGTATCCGTTATGAATACACGGCTTCACTTCTATTCTGTATGCCGCACAAATTTATTAATGTGGCATATTTCTAACAAAATAACCTTCTACCACGTCTCCTCTATTTTATCTGGAAACGTAATAAGAATTTGAAGAAAACATTATATACCCATAGTGTCTGAAATAATACCCATTATTTCCTCCTTTAAAAAATTTTTGGTCCACATGCCCACTACACCACTAGATGAATACCTTTAGGGGTTTAGTTTTTAAAATGGGGTAATTTCTTTGTGGTTTTTTTTTTTTTTGTTCAGGCTGCTCAATGCCTCAAAATACATGATATGGGGCCGAGAATTTATTCAATTGTGCCCTGAAAGCCAAAGGGTGCTCCCTCTCTTTTTGGCCCAGCCACACGTCTAATAAGCAAATTGGGGCAACAATGAGAGTATTTTTGAAAACAGGAGAAACCGGGTGATAGATTTTGGGGTGTGTTTCTTCATTTTCATGTTCCGCTTTACACAGAAATCGGTCTTCAAAGTGATACTTTTATGAAAAAAGTGAAGTTTAATTTTTTTTCACCTGCTATGTATTAAATTTAGCAAAAAACTGTGAGGTCAAAATACTTACTATACCCCTAGATAAATACCTTAAGGAGTCTAGTTTTCTAAATGGGGTCATTTATGGGGAGTTTCTATCGTTCTGGCAGCTCAAAACCTCTCCAAATGTACATTGGGGCCTAAAACATTTTCAAGCAAAATGTGAGTCCTGAAAGCCTCCGGGTGCTCCCTTCCTTTCGGGCCCTGCTGTGTGTCCAGGCAATGCATTAGGGTCACAATAGGGGCATTTTCGAAAACCGGAGAAACAGGGTCATAGATTTTGGGGTGTGTTTCTTCATTCTTATGGTCGCTTTACACAGAAATCTGTCTTCAAAGTGATACTTTTATGAAAAAAGTGATTTTTTATTTTTTGTCAGCTGCTATGCATTAGATTTAGCAAAAAACTGTGGGGTCAAAATACTCACTACACCCCTAGATAAATACCTTAAGGGGTCTAGTTTTCTAAATGGGGTCGTTTATGGGGAGTTTCTATCGTTCTGGTAGTTCAAAACCTCTCCAAATATACAGTGGGGCCTAAAACATTTTCAAGCAAAATATGAGACCTGAAAGTTTCCGGGTGTTCCATTCTTTTCGGGCCCTGCCGTGTGTCCAGGCAATGCATTAGGGTCACAATGGGGGCATTTTGAAAACAGGAGAAACAGGGTGATATATTTTGGGGTGTGTTTCTTCATTTTCATGGTCGCTTTACAAAGAAATCGGTCTTCAAAGTGATACTTTTATGAAAAAAGTGAGATTATATTTTTTTACGCCTGCTTTGCATGAATTCTTACAAAAAAACTGTGGGGTCAAAATACTTACAACACCCCTTAAAAAAATACCTTAAGGGGTGTAGTTTGCAAAATGGGGTCACTTGTGGGGGTTTCCACCATTCTGACACCTATGAGCCTCTGAAAACCTGGCTTGGTGCAGGAAAACCAAATGTACTTCAAAATGTCTAAAATTATTACTAAACTTGTAAGTCTTCTAAATAGCTAAAAAAAATAAAAAAAATTTCAAAAGTGCTGCCAAAATAGAGTAAAGAGATGGAAATATTTATTTAATAAAAAAAATTGTAAAGTATGTATGTACATATGTGACATATTGCCGTTAAAAATAGGGAAAAATTATAATTTTTACAAAATGTCTTCATTTTTTCTATTTTTTTATTAATTTCCGCAAATCGTATCAGTCTACTTTTACCACTAAAATAAAGTACAACATGTGACGAAAAAACAATGTCAGAATTACTTGGATATTCAAAACTTTCGCAGAGTTATTCTCTGATAAAGTCACACATACCAGATTTAACAAATCTGGCTTGGTCATTAAGGCCCAAACAGGCCCGGTCATTAAGGGGTTAAACTATTTTTAGTAGCAGCTAAATTTCCACGGGTGTCAGGATCTCCCACAAGATACTGCACATGTCACCATTAAACCTAAGGCCGGCCCTGGATGTGACACAATAGCTGCCACGTGACATGCCATCCACACTGACATGACCGCTGTGGCCTAGTAACTAAAGACAACAGAACCACCAGCGCAGGAGCCACAGGGAATTTTAAAAATTAGTAGGGACTATTTGTTATTTTTAGCCATATGCCTCATGCACACATCCTTCACCATTTTCATGTCCGTTTAAAACGGATCCGTGTGCCGTTGTGACATCCGTGTGGTTTTCGTTGTCACTCCGCATCTGTTCCGTTGTTCTATTTTAAGTGGATGCTGTGCTTCAGTTTATCTTTCGTTTTAAACGGTCTGTTAAAATCCATCTTGTGTGTTGAATGCAGGGAACTTTGGCATGTACTACCGTTGCCTAGCAACGGATCCGTGAAAAACGGGCGGCACACGGATGCCGTCCGTGTGCCGTCCGGTTTTTTGGACGGACCCATAAACTTCAATGGGCCCCACGGTCACTGAACGATGGACAAAAGTAGGACATGCACTTATTTTGACGGAATGGACGAACAGAACCGTCAAAACAACTGAACTGTGCCTGGCCCCATAGAAATGAATGTGTCAGGGTGTTATCAGTTAAAAAAACATATAGCACCCTGAATAAATTACTGAAGTGGGCATAAGGGCTTTTAACTGAAGTGGGCATGAGGCCTAAGGCCTCATGCCCACTTCAGTTATTTTCTTCAGGGTCCTATCCGTTTTTTTAACTGATAGCACCCTGACACATTAATTTCTATGGGGCCATGCACACTTCAGTTGTTTTGACAGTTTCGTTCGTCCGTTCCGACAAAAGTAGTGGCATGTCCTACTTTTGTCCGTCGTTCAGTGACTGTCGGGCCCATTGAAATCTATGGGCCCGTCAAAAAAACGGACGGCACACGGACTCTCTATTCTCTACTCCAGTCCAAAAGACTCCACAAAAGACAAATTAGAAGTTTTCCATTAAGGATAAGATTATATAGAAGAATAACGATAAGCTCCTGGTCCCTGATACAAAATCTATACCAGTGTCCTCCAACTATTATGTGCAATTATACTGCTGGTGTTATTTGTGTGGCAGAGGGGCATTGGACTCGCCCAGTGATAGAAAATGAAATATGTGAAAGTAAATATATTATTATTCATTATAGATATGGGGTTATTTTATGTATGTGCATTAAACCCATTATGTATTTTACAGACATTTATAACATCTGAATATGTGGCACCAGTGACAGCCGACATGCTAGAAGATCCACTGTATATATGTAAGTACTATAGCAAATAACAACCTATAGAAATTCTATAATCTGATGTCATCCAGAATGTTCCTATAAAGACACATGACAAGACTGTGGGAACAAATTCTCCAAGGTTGTTAATAGGCAGATCATAAATTTGTTGATATGATGAACCATACTAAGCGCACGTCATAATATCTTCACAGTTTATACTTTTTGTTCCAGAAATACTTATGATCGGCTGCCTGCTGCCAGGGGGACTCTCTGAAGTAATATTTCATCTATATGCGGTATGTACATCATTAGTTACTATATACTGTACCCACGAATATGCTCTCTACACTGAATAAGTGATGAGCGGGCAAAATGCCAAGAAAGGCGTAGCAGTGGGAAACCTTGGATAGTTGTTAGGAATAGGCATAATGTAACTTAGGGGTATCTTTGTCCAAAATGCTGGCCACATTGGGACTGAACGTAGGTGTAAGGTAATTGGATGAGGGGACTTAGGGTAGTGTAGTGGGATTTTAGACAGCTTTGGTCTGCCAAGAACATTTGCAATGTGTCAAGGCCTGGTTAAAGTATCTACAATGGCTTCAAGAAGGGAGAGTAGTAACTAGGGGGCCCGTCAATGACCTCGATTTCACGGCGCCATAGGCTGGAATTTCAATAGGCCTAAATTATGCCTAATAGTTTGGTGTGAAACTGGAGGCGGCCGTACCACTACGATGCAATAGAAAAGGACTTAAGTGAGTTGCATTACACAGTCATGATCTGCAGGCATAGGTGATAATGGACACTGGCAGAATGTTTTTATATTTACAGCACTCAAGCGGAAAGCAATGGAAGGTGCCGGGATATTGCCACGTATAGAGCCCCCACAAGTCATGCAGCACAAGAACCTGGACTTGGGGTATACTGGATTGTTTGGAGCCGATGGCTGGAAGTAAGAAGTGTCCTGGCATCAAGGAAGCAAGGCAGGTATCCTCAATGGTATCATTCTAGCAAGAATTTGAGGGAACATGGCACAATGATGGGCCAAGTGCCAGGGTCCTTGCGCAGGGTTCCTGGGTCGGTGAGGGCAACACTATCCCAGGAGGGCCTCATAATCTCAACATTGGAGAGGGACACCTTGGGGGTTGCCAAAATGTTTATAACATGGGGTACTGGCACAATGTTTGGAATTACAGGAGCAGCGCATCTGGATGTAAAGAGAAGCAGAAGAAGGCAACAGTAGCTGGTTGAGTCTGATTCTGATCTGTCAGATGATTATGAGTGGTCTGATGTTGGGGAAAGAAGGGCTGATGGGCAAGACGTTTAAGGTGCTGAAAAAAAATGTTTAAGCAGGATAAAGTAAAAAGGTAAAAGCGAGGAGGCGTGATACCGAAAGCCAATCCTTTACTGGAAAGAGGGGGTAAAATTTGGGGCCAGGAAACATGTTTGTTGATTTCTACCTACACATACTTGTCCCAGTAAATGTTGGGAACGATAAGGGGGAAAGGCTTGTCTAGTTTTTGAGATGTCTATGGAAGCCGTTGCAGCTTAAAGAGGCTCTGTCACCACATTATAAGTGCCCTATTTCCTACATAAGGAGATGGGCGCTATAATGTAGGTGACTGCAGTGCTTTTTATTTAAATAAACAATCTATTTTTACCACTTTATTAGCGTTTATAGATTTATGCTAATCAGTTGCTTAATGCCCAACTGGGCGTATTTTTACTTTAGACCAAGTGGGCGTTGTACAGGGGAGTGTATGACGCTAACCAATCAGCATCATGCACTCCTCTCCATTCATTTACACAGCGCATAGGGATCCTGTTAGAACCTTATGTGCTGTCTTATACTAACACATTAACAATACTGAAGTGTTTAGACAGTGAATAGACATTCCACGGGATGTCTATTCACAATCTCTGCACTTCGTTACTGTTTCTATGGTAGTTATAGCAGAGAAAGCGTGATCTCGTTGTAACCTGTCATTTACCGCGTAATCTTGCGATCTCTGCATGATACTGATTGGTCAGCGTCATACATTCCCCTGTGCAACGCCCACTTGGTCTAAAGTAAAAATCCGAACATGATAAATTCGAAAACAATCTTTCATACAGAGCCCTGGTTTTTCGGGACACGTGTCGAATTGGTATGTTGTGTCCTTCCTTATCCCTCTCTTATAGTAGACTCTGCACCTCTTTTGACTTTTTCCCTTCTTGCCAGGTGGGGAACTTCTCCTGGAAGGTGTTGCCCTGGTACGATGCGTGTGGCCCCGCTTCCAGAAGTACTGGGTGCCCCCCCTTCTTGGTCCCTGAAGATTAGGTTCTTGATAACCACCTCTTGAAATTCCAGGAAAGTTCTCCTCTGGCCTGCACATCGACGTGGCACGTACGCATTGTACAATGTCATCTGTATGATGTGCACGGCCAGCTTCTTATACCACACCCTCGTTTTCCGCATGGCGCTGTAGGGTTTCAGGACTTGATCTAACAAGTCCACCCCTCCCATGCACCTATTGTAGTCCAGGATGCAGTCTGGTTTGGGCGTCTCTGTACTGGTACCACGTACAGATACTTGGGTACTGGTGTGGCCATGTATTGTTGTCAATACAAGGACAGCTCTCTTGTCCTTGTACTTGACACACAATATGTTGCTGCTAGATTGTGCCCTGCTCTCACCCCTTCTGAGTGTTTGCCCAAGCAGAGTCTTAGGGATGCCTCTCAGATTTTTTTCTAGCAGTGCCGCATGCCGCAGGACTTCTGGAAGCGAGGCACTTGAAGAGTGGGACACTGGTATAAAAATTATCCAGGTAGAGGTGGTAACCCTGGTCCAGCATTGGGTGCACCAAATCCCACACAATTAATGCATTAATTCTCAGTAAGGGGGGGCATTCTGGTGGCTGAATACTGTCCTTCCCTTCATATATCCTAAATTTGAAGGTTATCCGTATAATGTAGGAAGCAAAGTATTGCCTCATAACGCATCCTGGACCTGGCCATACTGTACATCGGGGTGTGGTATAAGATGTCCGTGCTCCAGTAGGTCCTAATGGACAGCTTTTTCAGAAGCCCCATGTTCAAGTGAAGTCCCCAGAACTTGCCCAACTCTGCTGCATATACAGGGGTCCACCTGTGGGATTGGGCATAAAATTATGTGGGGTTCTTAGTAATATACTGTTGGGCATATAAATTCGTCTGGGTGACCATAAGATCTATAAAGTCATCAGTGAAGAACTTGAAAAAGTCAATTTCACTGAGCCCTGCCATATTACATTTTATCCCTGAGCTGCCTGTGTACTCTGGGATTTGGGGCTCATAAATGTCTGGTGTGGGGGTCCAAATGGGGTCACTTCGCTCGGGGGCTTGAACTGCGGCGGGGTCATCTCACTCGGGGGCTTCAACTGTGGTGGTGGTCCTGGGGCGTCTCCTAGCGGGTTCCTCTTCTTCATCACTGGATGAGGAGGTGGATAAATAAAACAGAGTCTCACCATCCGACGACTCTGTGTCGGAGGCAAGAAATTAATATGCCTCTTCGGCACTAAATGTCCGTTGGGACATGTTTGATTGCTTCCCTAACTAGGAACAATAGGCTGCTACCTAAACCAGCCCAAAAATGTTTTTGTTTTTATAGAACGAGTGGGCTTCCCTGAGACTAAACCTAACTAGGGCGAGGGTTCCTAACACTAAACCTAACTAGATTTTATTTGAACTTCCCTGAGACTAAATCTAACTACGGCGACTATTCCCTGACACTAAACCTAACTAGATTATTCCGAGCTTGCCTAACACTAAACCTAACTACGGTGACGGGTGCCTGACACTAAACCTATCTAGATTATTCCGAGCTTCCTTGACGCTAAACCTAACTACGGTGATGGACCCCTAACGCTAGATCTAACTACGGTGACGGATTCCTGACGCTAAATTCCCTGACGCTATACCGAACTACGCTTTTTGACGGTTCCCTGACACTAACTAACCCTAATACTAAACTAACCAGTTAAATTGTCTAAATTAACTGTACTTTTAATTTTTTTATTTTTATATTTTTGTTTGTTTTATATGTTTTTTATAAAGAAAAAAAAGAAAAAAAGAATCCCCAGGGACCAAGAAATTGGTCCTGAAGACTAAGAAGTGGTCAGTGATAGGTGATCACTGACCAAAAACGTGGGCGGAACCCAAGGAGGAAGCGTACAGGAATGGGTAGTGGATGGGAGAGGTGGCATGCCGAAAAAAATAGTTTTTTAGACTTTTTTTAACCTTTTTTTTACTTTCTCTTCTCTCTCTCTTTCTCACAACCGCTCTGAACGCCTCACTATCTCCAACAGAGGTGTTCAGGGTGGGAGCGGCAGGATGTTATGTCAGGGAGAGGAAGTGAAGAGACCGATCACCCCTATTGGACAGTTACTCACTAACTGACCAATAGTGGCGATCGTGGAGGTGGGACCATCACAACAAGTCCCGGCGTATTGAGCTGTGATAGCCTGCTGTCGGAAACAGCAGCTGTCACAGCTCGGGCACGCGCCGGTGGAAAATGGCGATGCATTTTCCCTGCAACATACTATTCCGTCGCTGAGCCCGAACGTGCTGGTCAGCGCGACGGAATAGTACATCGCTATAGGCCTCATAAGGCAGGATATGCAGGCCATGAGGGAACGTATGTCCCATGCTAAGGAACGCATTTCCGACCTGGGTACCCAGGGTCTTAACAGCATTGGAAGAAGCTGCAGAATTATGGAAGCAGAAATCTGACGACTTGGAAAATCGTCTGCGCCGAAATAACATCAGAGTTTTGGGATTGCCTGAAAAAGCGTAAGGTCAAGATTCTATTGCCTTTATAGTTGCATGGCTGCATGAGCTGTTTCCTGATGCAGTGTTCTCTACTGCTTTCGAGGTGGAGAGAGCTCATAGAGTACCGGCACGACCCTTACGACCGGGATCACCCCCTACATCTATGCTGGCACGCTTATTGAATAGCAACGACCGGGACTTGATCCTTCGTCTGGCTCGCAAAAAGCAAGATATTAGATACAATGGAGCTGCAGTGTCTATATTCCCTGACTTCAGTGCGGAGTTACAGAAAAGTTGTGCTACTTTTATGTCGGTGAAAAGGAGGCTTAGCGATCTACAAATCCCATACTCCATGGCGTATCCTGCAAGGCTACGTATTGTGGATGGAGATTGGTCACTGTTCTTTGCGACCCCAAAAGATGCCGATGACTGGGTGAGTCACCAGAGCGGAACTGAGACTCTCTGCCGCATCCTGCGTTGATGCTATGCTGACCACTTTAAAGATGGCTGCGTGATTCCATGCGTCCTGCTGTTTTTTTTTCCCCTCTACATGTATCCTTGAACTTGCAATATGTATATATATCAGATGGACGCTACGCTGTATCTTTGACATATTGCTTCTTTCTGGCAAACTCTGGATAATGAACACGGCTTTCCGTGGTTCAGATAACAGTCATACATGCCTTTTTCTTATGTCTTGATTAGATAGATACTAGGTATTAACTCATATACTAACACATGGGTTCTTGCCTCGTATATATGAAAAGCCACTATGGCGAAGGCAATGTGTCGTCACTGTTGATGCTTAATGGCTTTACTGAATGCTATATTAATATGTTACATGGTACATATGTTCCCCTTTTGTACCAAAGACCTGAAAGGTTTCATGTTTTAAGTCTTACATACCTACAATGGATCAGCTTGCAGTATAGCTATACGTATATCAGGGACTATAAGAAAGGGAGTAATCCTCCAGCTCACCTGGTTGTAGACGTCACACTGTCTTTAGTGCCCGGGTCCTCGTGTCGGCACACGTAATGGATATAGCAATGAGAAGAAAGGAAGGATCCAGCGTTGAGACCAGGTGATCTGTTAAATTTGGAAACTTCTTCCAAGTTTTATTGACGACAAAGGGTGATTAAAATAGACATTCTGTGATAGTTCAAAGTCCAAACGGCTAGTTTGAAGGGGAGAGGCGGGTGCCTACGCGTTTCAGACGTGGTCTGCGTCCTTAGTCATGGCTTTCTGTCCAACTCTGACTGGTGCAGGTAGATTTTGTATCCGGTCAGCCATGTGGAATTGATTGCGGTCCAAAGTAATTGTTCTGATGGAACGCTTCCCCATTTTGCATCCGGGAAGCTAATTGGATGAATCTGAGGGCAATAGCCGGACATCGCTGATCAGGTAAGATACATATTTTTTATAAATATAACTTATATTGTGACATTCTTATGATTGTAACATGGATCTTGCTATTTTGTTAGGCAGATGAGAGGACCAGTTGACAGAGTTTGTCTGATTGTGAACACGGTGTGTTAAAATGTATACATGTGAGAGGAAAGTGTGTGGTATAAAATAATTTAGTCATGTTTATACTGGAGATGGATAAGAATATTGATACAATGTATATGTATTATTGTACTTCTTTAGTTTAATTAATTAATTTATTTATTTGTTCCTTAGTATGTAGCAAGTGTTGAATTGAGTACAAATGGTACGTCCTTGGGTTCATTTCAGATTTGTATCGAGGGGTTCATGTCATATTATATGCTTTCATTATTCCTTAGAAATAGAGAATAATATTTATTATTTAATCCTGTAGTACTATTTGGAGAATTAAAATTGGACATGTTAATTTTGAGTGTAAATCAGAGCGTGTAAAAGATATATTGGATATATTGGATAGAATGGTCTTGTGCTGCACTTTTGCCCAGGGCAAATGGATTAAATAATAAATATTATTCTCTATTTCTAAGGAAATTAACCCAAGGACGTACCATTTGTACTCAATTCAACACTTGCTACATACTAAGGAACAAATAAATAAATTAATTAATTAATTAATTAAACTAAAGAAGTACAATAATACATATACATTGTATCAATATTCTTATCCATCTCCAGTATAAACATGACTAAATTATTTTATACCACACACTTTCCTCTCACATGTATACATTTTAACACACCGTGTTCACAATCAGACAAACTCTGTCAACTGGTCCTCTAAATGCCTAACAAAATAGCAAGATCCATAATACAATCATAAGAATGTCACAATTAGAGATGAGCGAACTTTTCAAAAGTTCGGTTCGGCTAGTTCGCCGAATTTCACAAACAAGTTCGATTCGGACCGAACTGGTTCGGACTGAACCTGTCACTTCCGTGCGCCGAGCATGCTACTGTCCAGGGTGCTGATAGAGTTAATGGGCTGCACTAACTCTTTCAGCAACCTTGACAGTACATGCTCGGCGCGCGGAAAATAAAATTTTAATGTAATAAAAAAATTAAAATAATACGTTCGTACTTACTTTCCTCCTGTCCGGCCTCCAGCGATGACGTTTCATCCCTTTCGCCGCTGCAGCCAATCACAGGCTGCAGCGGCGACATGGATGAAACGTCATCGCTGGAGGCTGGACAGGAGGAAAGTAAGTATGAACGTATTACTATTTTTTTTTGGCATGTGTGTATGTTGGCATGTATGTATGTATGTATGTATGTATGTTGCCATGTATGTATGTTGTCATGTATGTATGTATGTATGTATATATGTGCATGTATGTTTGCATGTATGTTGGCATGTATGTATATATGTGCATGTTTGTATGTATATTTTCATGTATATATTTACATGTATGTTTGCATGTGTGTATGTTTGCATGTATGTATGTTGTCATGTATGTATGTATGTATATATGTGCATGTATGTTTGCATGTATGTTGGCATGTATGTATATATGTGCATGTTTGTATGTATATTTGCATGTATATATTTGCATGTATGTTTGCATGTATGTATGTTTGCATGTATGTATGTTGTCATGTATGTATGTATATATGTGCATCTATGTTTGCATGTATGTTGGCATGTATGTATATATGTTCATGTTTGTATGTATATTTGCATGTATATATTTGCATGTATGTTTGCATGTGTGTATGTTTGCATGTATGTATGTTTGCATGTATGTATGTTGTCATGTATGTGTATATTTGCATGTATATATTTGTATGTATGTATGTATGTATGTATGTATGTTTGCATGTATGTATGTTTGTTTGCATGAATGTATGTTTGCATGTATGTATGTATGTATGTATGTAGTCATGTATGTATGTTGTCATGTATGTATGTATATATGTGCATGCATGTATGTTTGCATGTATGTTGGCATGTATGTATACATGTGTATGTATATTTGCATGTATATATTTGCATGTATGTATGTTTGCATGAATGTATGTTTGTATGTATGTTTGCATGTATGTATGTTTGCATGTATGTATGTATGTATGTATGTTGTCATGTATGTATGTATGTATGTATGTATGTATGTATGTATGTATGTTGTCATGTATGTATGTATATATGTGCATGTATGTTGGCATGTATGTATATATGTGCATGTTTGTATGTATAATTGCATGTATGTGTGTATGTTTGCATGTATGTATGTTTGCATGTATGTTTGTATGTATGTTTGCATGTATGTATGTTATCATGTATGTATGTATATATGTGCATGTATGTTTGTTTGCATGTTTTTATTTTTGCATGTATGTTTGCATGTATGTTTATATATATGTGCATGTATGTAATTATGTTTGCATGTATATTTGTGCATGCTTGTATGTATGTATCTTTGCATGTTTGTTTGTATGTATGTTTTCATGTGTGTGTGTATGCATGTATGTATGATAGTTTGCATGTATGTATGTATATATGTGTGTATGTTTGCATGTATATATGTGCATGCTTGTTTGTATATATGTGTGTTTGCATGTATGTTTGTTTGTATATATGTCTGTATGGCCATGTATGATACTGTCTGCTGGCACCCTGTATCTAAGTCAACTTCACGGCAGGCTTCTATACATGGTATAACAGTCAGTATCACACATTAAACTGAATCTAAGCCTACGACATGTTTTATTTCATTTTTTTTTTTTTACAGGTTTGGTGTTTGGACTACGTCGGTTACGAGGACTACTTCGATGACTGGTTTTTTTTCTACAATAAAATGGTTAATGAGGGTTGTGTTGGGGGTGCTTTATTTCAATAAAATATTTTATCTATATCTTTGTCTTTTCAAATTTTATTACTACCACTTTAGTAATGGCCGCTGTCAACATCCATTACTAAGGCGAGGCTTAGTGTTAGCCGGTGCAGAGGCTAACACTAACCACCATTATTACCCCGGTACCCACCACCACCAGGGGTGCCGGGAAGAGCCAGGTACGATCCAGTACCCGACCATCTGTTGCGATGGTCGGGCTCTGGGGCGGCCGCAGGCTGGTATTATGAGGCTGGGAAGGGCCAAAAACAGTGGACCTTCCCACCCTTGTAATGCTAGGCTGCTGCTGCTGTGTTGTATCTGGTTATAAAAGTGGGGGGGACCCCACGTAATTTTTTTAAATAATTATTATTTTTTTTTTTTTTAAAAAGACATGGTGTTCCACCCAATTTATCATAACCAGCCACAAACAACACAGTGTTATTAGCCTGGGAATGCCAGACTGCTGCGGCCTTGTTTATGGCTGATTATTAAAAATGTGGGGGACCCGTCTATTGTTAAACTTAAACGACGTGGTGTCCCCCCCATTTTTATAACCAGCCCGATACAACACAGCAGCAGCAGCCTAGCATTACAAGGGTGGGAAGGTCCACTGTTTTTGGCCCTTCCCAGCCTCATAATACCAGCCTACGGCCGCCCCAGTACCCGACCATCACAACAGATGGTCGGGTACTGGATCGTACCAAGCTCTTCCCGGCACCCCTGGTGGTGGTGGGTACCGGGGTAATAATGGGTTGTTAGTGCTAGCCTCTGCACCGGCTAACACTAAGTACCGCCTTAATAATGGACGCTGTCAATCAGCCAACTGCCATTATCTAGGCACTAATAACGTTTAAAAAAAAACACAAAGACAATTCTTTTTTATTGAAATAAGAAATCCCCAACAAAACCCTCGTTAACCATTTTATTAAAATTTGAAAAAACGTAGATCTACGCAGTAGTCCAACGAATCGAAGATGTAGTCCAATCGGTACATCAAAATCTGCAACAACATAAAAAAACAGTTATCAATGTGAACAATAACAATACTTCTACTCACCTACACACATATATACACGCACACACAAACAAACAACCATACACAAACACACACATATACACAAACACACACATATACACAAATACACACATATATACACACACACATAAACACACACCCATATACACACATATACACAAACACACACATATACAAAAACACACACACACAAACATCTACACACAAACATATACACAAATACACCCATATATACACCCACATATACACAAACACACCCATATATATACAAACACACATAAACACACATATACACAAACACACATATAAAAACAAAAACAGACAAAGACACATACCCAAACACACACACTCTTTCTTTTAAATGCTGCTGGGGAACCCGCTCGATCCACTATATAAGGCTGCGCTATAGTGCAGCATTTAAAAGAAACAGGATCCTGACCTGTCCATAGAGTTTAAGGCAGCACAGAGTATTTCAGGAGATGAGCGTGCAGATTCAGTGCTGCTGTGAACTCTGCTCTTACCATTACGTAGCTCTCAGTCTGTTACCTCTCCTCCACTCCTGTCCTCAAGAACACCTTCACATGATTGGCAAGTCACCACGTAATGGTAAGAGCAGATTTCACAGGTGCACAGAGTATTTCAGGAGATGAGCGTGCGGATCTTGTGCGGGGTGGTGACTTGCCAATCATGTGAAGGTGTTATTGAGGACAGGAGTGGAGGAGAGGTAACAGACTGAGCTACGTAATGGTAAGAGCAGAGTTCACAGCAGCACAGAATCTGCACGCTCCTCTCCTGAAATATTCTGTGCTGCTGTGAACTCTGCTCTTACCATTACGTAGCTCTCAGTCTGTTACCTCTCCTCCACTCCTGTCCTCAAGAACACCTTCACATGATTGGCAAGTCACCACCGCGCACAAGATCCGCACGCTCATCTCCTGAAATACTCTGTGCTGCTGTGAACTCTGCTCTTACCGTTACGTGGTGACTTGCCAATCATGAAGGTGTTATTGAGTACAGTAGTGGAGGAGAGGTAACAGACTGAGAGCTACGTAATGGTAAGAGCAGAGTTCACAGCAGCACTGAATCTGCACGCTCATCTCCTGAAATACTCTGTGCTGCCTTAAACTCTGTGGACAGGTCAGGATCCTGTTTCTTTTAAATGCTGCACTGTAGCGCAGCCTTATATAGTGGATCGAGCGGGTTCCCCAGCAGCATTTAAAAGAAACAGGATCCTGACCTGTCCACAGAGTTTAAGGCAGCACAGAGTATTTCAGGAGATGAGCATGGCCGGCCACAGGCAGCCGGTCGTTTTTCCGAGCCGTGCTCCCATTATGCACACGACCGTAAAAACACCCGTTATTGCGGGTCGTAATTACGACCCGCAATAACGGGCTCATAGACTTCTGTTACCCACGGGTACCTTCCCGTTTTCTCACGGGAAGGTGCCCGTGCCGTTAAAAAAATAGAACATGTTCTATTTTTCTATTTTACGGGCTGTGCTGCTATAATTAGGGTATGTTCACACGACAGCGTCCGTAACGGCTGAAATTACGGGGATGTTTCCGCCTGAAAACATCCCCGTAATTTCAGCTGTAACGGCATGTGTAGGCGCTTGAACGCCGCGTCCATTACGGACGTAATTGGCGCTGCTATTCATTGGAGTAAATGAATAACGGCTCCAATTACGGCCAAAGAAGTGACCGGTCACTTCTTTGACGCGGGCGTCTATTTACGCGCCGTCATTTGACAGCGGTGCGTAAATATACGCCTCGTGTGAACAGACAAACGTCTACCCATTGCTTTCAATGGGCAGATGTTTGTCAACGCTATTGAGGTGCTATTTTCGGGCGTAATTCGGGGCAAAAACGCCCGAATTACGTCCGTAATTAGTGCGTGTGAACACACCCTTATAATGACAGCACGGCTCGCAAAAGCGGCCGGCTGCCCGTGGCCGGCCGTGCTCGTAATTACGAGTCGTAATTACGAGCACGGCCCTTAAAATAAAAAAATAGAAAATGTTCTATCTTTTTAACGGCACGGTTACCTTCCCGTGAGAAAACGGGAAGGTACCCGTGGCTAACAGAAGTCTATGGGCCCGCTATTTCGGGTCGTAATTACGACCCGTAATAACGGGTGTTTTTACGGTCGTGTGCATGAGGCCCCGTAATGACGGGTGGCTACATGTGTGCACCCGTCATTACGGCAGCGTTGCTAGGCGACGTTAGTAAATAGTCACTCTCCAGGGTGCTGAAAGAGTTAACTGATCGGCAGTAACTGTTTCAGCACCCTGGACAGTGACTACCGATCACAATATAGTGTACCTGTAAAAAAAAAAAAAGACGTTCATACTTACCGGGAACTCCCTGCTTCCTCCAGTCCGGTCTCCTGGCCGTTGCCTTGGTGACGCGTCCCTCGCGACATCCGGCCCGACATTCCTTGATGACGATGCAGCCCATGTGAGCGCTGCAGCCAATCACGGGCTGCCGCGTCAGAAAAGAAGGTTGGACTGGAGGAAGAAGAGGGACTCGTCACCAAGACAACGACCGGGTACGTATGAAATGCTTTTTATTTTATTTTTAATCAGCAGCCTCTTTTCTCTATCAGTGATTGATAGAGATAAGTGGCTGCCGATTTGTATAATATTTTTGACCGGGTTCGGTCAAAACGGGTTCGGCCGAACCCGGTGAAGTTCGGATTCGCTGCGAACCGAACTTTTCCGGAAGTTCGGACCGAAACCGGGTTCGGTTGTCCCGGTTCGCTCATCTCTAGTCACAATATAAGTTATATTTAGAAATAACCGGAAAGAGGAAGCAGAGCCAGAAGCAAGTAAGGAAGGCCAGCAGGAAGGTTAACAATAATTTTGCAGTTTTTAATTTGTTTGTTTTTTTGTACTGAATGGTTGCTTTTTAACCAGTAAGCAGCAGCTCCAATGTGCGTCTAGCTGTGGTGTATTTACGTTGCTCAGGGGTCTCATGCTGCAATCTAGCACATCTTGATGTCACGCTCACAACGTCATAAGCGTTAACTCTAAAGTTTAAAACTCTATAGAACTAATGACGAAGCTATTTATAATGTTTATATATATTTATTTTTTCTTTTACTTAATAATTTTTATTATTGCTGAATGTCCAAAGCGCTGAAGAGCGATCCCAGTGACACCAACTGCTGTGTCTGGATAGGGCAGAGGGAGCGGCTCAGCTTCAGTGTGTGGTAAGCACTTGTGAGCTTGATGCCCCCCTGCTGTAGAGAAGACTGCAAAGGTAAGCGTAAAATGAATAAATGGGTTACATATAGAACTAGAATAATATTTACACACAGGGGTGTAACTACATTGTGCTGGGCCCCATGCCACACTTTTGAATAGCCTCATCCACCTTAAGCATGGACCCCAGAACAGACATAAAAATGTAAACTGATGTACTCCCCACTACTCGCTCCTCTTGCCTTCATGGCCTGGTACACAAGGCCCACTGCCACATCCGGCCGGGCAGCATTAGTAAATTATATAAGACGCAGCATACACCATCCTAACGCTTCGTTAAATACGTTGATCCAATTTGAAGTGGGGCTCGCCCATTCCAGGTCGACCCACCCCGCCCCCCGGTGACCACAATTGTTATGCCACTGTTTTAACAACCTTTTTCTCCTTTGCTCTTATGCATCTATTTTTGATCATAGATGGGGTTTTAAGATTGTACCAAAACAAATCCTGTATCTTCTATTTTGTTTAAGTGAACCTGTTGGCCTGTTAATGTTGCCCTAGCTGCGGGCAGTATGATATAGTGACAGGTGATTAAACTAAACTATGTGTTACTCTAAAGTGCTGTGACATTTTAGAGAAATCATAGCTTTAGCACTGGCATGTGTCCATTGTTAGGGCAGCATGAGTGTGCTAAAAGGTTCCTTTTAAAGGGGTTTCCAGTCCTTAAAAATTGATGGCCTATTTGGACCCCGACCCATCAGCTATTGATGGTCTATCCTTCCGGTACCATCGGCAAGATGGCGCCGGCTCAGCTTCCGGCTCAGACGCTGAGCCGGCGTCATCAGCAGTTTGGTTGTGTGTTGCCGTTGTTTGACCTGCCCGGTCCCGCCCCCTATAGCGCACTGCGCATGTCCGGGATCCCTGTACGCGTCGGGGACCCGGATGTGCGCTACAGCGCTGGGGGCTGGAAGTGGGGCATGCCTCACTTCCGGTTTCGGCAACAGACATGCGCCGGATTCTCAGTGCACAGAGAAAACGAGCAAGTACACCTGGGTCTGATCCTAGTTAAAGCTTGACTGCATTTAGACACTATGCACTCCTTGAGGAAGCACACCGCGAAATGCGCGTTGGGGTCCTTTGCATGGTATCCTGACTTCCATGAGCACTAATATGGGTAAGGTTTATTGAAGGGGAGGGGGGGATACTATTCATCTGTGACCTACTGTCTCTTTCATATAAGTGTTTGAAATTTATTTGACTACTATATTCCATAACTAATTGATATTATATGATGATTCAGTGTTCACCAATTTTCCCACCACCCATCCTCCATACTCCTTTTTAGGATATATTACATATTCCCATAAATGATACAGGGAGTCCGCCTCCCATGTTTACTGGAACACTATAGAGTCTTTTTGTACCTTTTTTAAACGGTTTATCCAAATTTATGTGATCAATAAAGATTGTTATTTTTTATACATATATGGCTTCTATGCTCCGTCCTGTCTCTTTTGTTTAAATGTTTTTTAATTCACAGCCCAATTCAAATAAATTTTGTGAAAAAACTGTGGGGTCTAAATGGTCACAACACCCATAAAATAATTCCTTGAGGGGTTTAGTTTCCAAAATGGGATCACTTCTGGTGGGTTTCCATTGCTTTGATACCTCTGGGGCTCTGCAAATGCAACATGGCACCCGAAAACCGATCCAGCAAAATCTGGACTTCAAAGAACACATAGCGCTCCTTTCCTTTTGAGCCCTCCCATGGGCACAAACAGCAGTTTATAGCCACCAATGTGGTATTGCCGAATTCAGGACAAATTGGGCAACAAAATGAGATAATTTATTCCTTGTGAAAACAAGAAATTTTGAGCCAAAACGACATCTTATTGGAAAACATTTCATTTTTAAAAAAATTCCCAGCCCAATTTAAATAAATTCTGTGAAAAAACTGTGGGGTCTAAATGGTCACAACACCCATAAATGAATTCCTTGAGGGGTCTAGTTTTCAAAATTGGGTCACTTCTGGTGGCTTTCCATTGCTTTGATACCTCTGGGGTTCTGCAAATGCGACATGGCACCCGAAAACCAATGCAGCAAAATCTGCACTCCAAAGACAACACAGCGCTCTTTCTCTTCTGAGGCAAGAAATTAATATGCCTCTTCGGCACTAAATGTCCGTTGGGACATGTTTGATTGCTTCCCTAACTAGGAACAATAGGCTGCTACCTAAACCAGCCCAAAAATGACGCTATACCGAACTACGCTTTTTGACGGTTCCCTGACACTAACTAACCCTAATACTAAACTAACCAGTTAAATTGTCTAAATTAACTGTACTTTTAATTTTTTTATTTTTATATTTTTGTTTGTTTTATATGTTTTTTATAAAGAAAAAAAAGAAAAAAAGAATCCCCAGGGACCAAGAAATTGGTCCTGAAGACTAAGAAGTGGTCAGTGATAGGTGATCACTGACCAAAAACGTGGGCGGAACCCAAGGAGGAAGCGTACAGGAATGGGTAGTGGATGGGAGAGGTGGCATGCCGAAAAAAATAGTTTTTTAGACTTTTTTTAACCTTTTTTTTACTTTCTCTTCTCTCTCTCTTTCTCACAACCGCTCTGAACGCCTCACTATCTCCAACAGAGGTGTTCAGGGTGGGAGCGGCAGGATGTTATGTCAGGGAGAGGAAGTGAAGAGACCGATCACCCCTATTGGACAGTTACTCACTAACTGACCAATAGTGGCGATCGTGGAGGTGGGACCATCACAACAAGTCCCGGCGTATTGAGCTGTGATAGCCTGCTGTCGGAAACAGCAGCTGTCACAGCTCGGGCACGCGCCGGTGGAAAATGGCGATGCATTTTCCCTGCAACATACTATTCCGTCGCTGAGCCCGAACGTGCTGGTCAGCGCGACGGAATAGTACATCGCTATAGGCCTCATAAGGCAGGATATGCAGGCCATGAGGGAACGTATGTCCCATGCTAAGGAACGCATTTCCGACCTGGGTACCCAGGGTCTTAACAGCATTGGAAGAAGCTGCAGAATTATGGAAGCAGAAATCTGACGACTTGGAAAATCGTCTGCGCCGAAATAACATCAGAGTTTTGGGATTGCCTGAAAAAGCGTAAGGTCAAGATTCTATTGCCTTTATAGTTGCATGGCTGCATGAGCTGTTTCCTGATGCAGTGTTCTCTACTGCTTTCGAGGTGGAGAGAGCTCATAGAGTACCGGCACGACCCTTACGACCGGGATCACCCCCTACATCTATGCTGGCACGCTTATTGAATAGCAACGACCGGGACTTGATCCTTCGTCTGGCTCGCAAAAAGCAAGATATTAGATACAATGGAGCTGCAGTGTCTATATTCCCTGACTTCAGTGCGGAGTTACAGAAAAGTTGTGCTACTTTTATGTCGGTGAAAAGGAGGCTTAGCGATCTACAAATCCCATACTCCATGGCGTATCCCGCAAGGCTACGTATTGTGGATGGAGATTGGTCACTGTTCTTTGCGACCCCAAAAGATGCCGATGACTGGGTGAGTCACCAGAGCGGAACTGAGACTCTCTGCCGCATCCTGCGTTGATGCTATGCTGACCACTTTAAAGATGGCTGCGTGATTCCATGCGTCCTGCTGTTTTTTTTTCCCCTCTACATGTATCCTTGAACTTGCAATATGTATATATATCAGATGGACGCTACGCTGTATCTTTGACATATTGCTTCTTTCTGGCAAACTCTGGATAATGAACACGGCTTTCCGTGGTTCAGATAACAGTCATACATGCCTTTTTCTTATGTCTTGATTAGATAGATACTAGGTATTAACTCATATACTAACACATGGGTTCTTGCCTCGTATATATGAAAAGCCACTATGGCGAAGGCAATGTGTCGTCACTGTTGATGCTTAATGGCTTTACTGAATGCTATATTAATATGTTACATGGTACATATGTTCCCCTTTTGTACCAAAGACCTGAAAGGTTTCATGTTTTAAGTCTTACATACCTACAATGGATCAGTTTGCAGTATAGCTATACGTATATCAGGGACTATAAGAAAGGGAGTAATCCTCCAGCTCACCTGGTTGTAGACGTCACACTGTCTTTAGTGCCCGGGTCCTCGTGTCGGCACACGTAATGGATATAGCAATGAGAAGAAAGGAAGGATCCAGCGTTGAGACCAGGTGATCTGTTAAATTTGGAAACTTCTTCCAAGTTTTATTGACGACAAAGGGTGATTAAAATAGACATTCTGTGATAGTTCAAAGTCCAAACGGCTAGTTTGAAGGGGAGAGGCGGGTGCCTACGCGTTTCAGACGTGGTCTGCGTCCTTAGTCATGGCTTTCTGTCCAACTCTGACTGGTGCAGGTAGATTTTGTATCCGGTCAGCCATGTGGAATTGATTGCGGTCCAAAGTAATTGTTCTGATGGAACGCTTCCCCATTTTGCATCCGGGAAGCTAATTGGATGAATCTGAGGGCAATAGCCGGACATCGCTGATCAGGTAAGATACATATTTTTTATAAATATAACTTATATTGTGACATTCTTATGATTGTAACATGGATCTTGCTATTTTGTTAGGCAGATGAGAGGACCAGTTGACAGAGTTTGTCTGATTGTGAACACGGTGTGTTAAAATGTATACATGTGAGAGGAAAGTGTGTGGTATAAAATAATTTAGTCATGTTTATACTGGAGATGGATAAGAATATTGATACAATGTATATGTATTATTGTACTTCTTTAGTTTAATTAATTAATTTATTTATTTGTTCCTTAGTATGTAGCAAGTGTTGAATTGAGTACAAATGGTACGTCCTTGGGTTCATTTCAGATTTGTATCGAGGGGTTCATGTCATATTATATGCTTTCATTATTCCTTAGAAATAGAGAATAATATTTATTATTTAATCCTGTAGTACTATTTGGAGAATTAAAATTGGACATGTTAATTTTGAGTGTAAATCAGAGCGTGTAAAAGATATATTGGATATATTGGATAGAATGGTCTTGTGCTGCACTTTTGCCCAGGGCAAATGGATTAAATAATAAATATTATTCTCTATTTCTAAGGAAATTAACCCAAGGACGTACCATTTGTACTCAATTCAACACTTGCTACATACTAAGGAACAAATAAATAAATTAATTAATTAATTAATTAAACTAAAGAAGTACAATAATACATATACATTGTATCAATATTCTTATCCATCTCCAGTATAAACATGACTAAATTATTTTATACCACACACTTTCCTCTCACATGTATACATTTTAACACACCGTGTTCACAATCAGACAAACTCTGTCAACTGGTCCTCTAAATGCCTAACAAAATAGCAAGATCCATAATACAATCATAAGAATGTCACAATTAGAGATGAGCGAACTTTTCAAAAGTTCGGTTCGGCTAGTTCGCCGAATTTCACAAACAAGTTCGATTCGGACCGAACTGGTTCGGACTGAACCTGTCACTTCCGTGCGCCGAGCATGCTACTGTCCAGGGTGCTGATAGAGTTAATGGGCTGCACTAACTCTTTCAGCAACCTTGACAGTACATGCTCGGCGCGCGGAAAATAAAATTTTAATGTAATAAAAAAATTAAAATAATACGTTCGTACTTACTTTCCTCCTGTCCGGCCTCCAGCGATGACGTTTCATCCCTTTCGCCGCTGCAGCCAATCACAGGATGCAGCGGCGACATGGATGAAACGTCATCGCTGGAGGCTGGACAGGAGGAAAGTAAGTATGAACATATTACTATTTTTTTTTGGCATGTGTGTATGTTGGCATGTATGTATGTATGTATGTATGTATGTTGCCATGTATGTATGTTGTCATGTATGTATGTATGTATGTATATATGTGCATGTATGTTTGCATGTATGTTGGCATGTATGTATATATGTGCATGTTTGTATGTATATTTTCATGTATATATTTACATGTATGTTTGCATGTGTGTATGTTTGCATGTATGTATGTTGTCATGTATGTATGTATGTATATATGTGCATGTATGTTTGCATGTATGTTGGCATGTATGTATATATGTGCATGTTTGTATGTATATTTGCATGTATATATTTGCATGTATGTTTGCATGTATGTATGTTTGCATGTATGTATGTTGTCATGTATGTATGTATATATGTGCATCTATGTTTGCATGTATGTTGGCATGTATGTATATATGTTCATGTTTGTATGTATATTTGCATGTATATATTTGCATGTATGTTTGCATGTGTGTATGTTTGCATGTATGTATGTTTGCATGTATGTATGTTGTCATGTATGTGTATATTTGCATGTATATATTTGTATGTATGTATGTATGTATGTATGTTTGCATGTATGTATGTTTGTTTGCATGAATGTATGTTTGCATGTATGTATGTATGTATGTATGTAGTCATGTATGTATGTTGTCATGTATGTATGTATATATGTGCATGCATGTATGTTTGCATGTATGTTGGCATGTATGTATACATGTGTATGTATATTTGCATGTATATATTTGCATGTATGTATGTTTGCATGAATGTATGTTTGTATGTATGTTTGCATGTATGTATGTTTGCATGTATGTATGTATGTATGTATGTATGTATGTTGTCATGTATGTATGTATGTATGTATGTATGTATGTTGTCATGTATGTATGTATATATGTGCATGTATGTTGGCATGTATGTATATATGTGCATGTTTGTATGTATAATTGCATGTATGTGTGTATGTTTGCATGTATGTATGTTTGCATGTATGTTTGTATGTATGTTTGCATGTATGTATGTTATCATGTATGTATGTATATATGTGCATGTATGTTTGTTTGCATGTTTTTATTTTTGCATGTATGTTTGCATGTATGTTTATATATATGTGCATGTATGTAATTATGTTTGCATGTATATTTGTGCATGCTTGTATGTATGTATCTTTGCATGTTTGTTTGTATGTATGTTTTCATGTGTGTGTGTATGCATGTATGTATGATAGTTTGCATGTATGTATGTATATATGTGTGTATGTTTGCATGTATATATGTGCATGCTTGTTTGTATATATGTGTGTTTGCATGTATGTTTGTTTGTATATATGTCTGTATGGCCATGTATGATACTGTCTGCTGGCACCCTGTATCTAAGTCAACTTCACGGCAGGCTTCTATACATGGTATAACAGTCAGTATCACACATTAAACTGAATCTAAGCCTACGACATGTTTTATTTCATTTTTTTTTTTTTACAGGTTTGGTGTTTGGACTACGTCGGTTACGAGGACTACTTCGATGACTGGTTTTTTTTCTACAATAAAATGGTTAATGAGGGTTGTGTTGGGGGTGCTTTATTTCAATAAAATATTTTATCTATATCTTTGTCTTTTCAAATTTTATTACTACCACTTTAGTAATGGCCGCTGTCAACATCCATTACTAAGGCGAGGCTTAGTGTTAGCCGGTGCAGAGGCTAACACTAACCACCATTATTACCCCGGTACCCACCACCACCAGGGGTGCCGGGAAGAGCCAGGTACGATCCAGTACCCGACCATCTGTTGTGATGGTCGGGCTCTGGGGCGGCCGCAGGCTGGTATTATGAGGCTGGGAAGGGCCAAAAACAGTGGACCTTCCCACCCTTGTAATGCTAGGCTGCTGCTGCTGTGTTGTATCTGGTTATAAAAGTGGGGGGGACCCCACGTAATTTTTTTAAATAATTATTATTTTTTTTTTTTTTAAAAAGACATGGTGTTCCACCCAATTTATCATAACCAGCCACAAACAACACAGTGTTATTAGCCTGGGAATGCCAGACTGCTGCGGCCTTGTTTATGGCTGATTATTAAAAATGTGGGGGACCCGTCTATTGTTAAACTTAAACGACGTGGTGTCCCCCCCATTTTTATAACCAGCCCGATACAACACAGCAGCAGCAGCCTAGCATTACAAGGGTGGGAAGGTCCACTGTTTTTGGCCCTTCCTAGCCTCATAATACCAGCCTACGGCCGCCCCAGTACCCGACCATCACAACAGATGGTCGGGTACTGGATCGTACCAAGCTCTTCCCGGCACCCCTGGTGGTGGTGGGTACCGGGGTAATAATGGGTTGTTAGTGCTAGCCTCTGCACCGGCTAACACTAAGTACCGCCTTAATAATGGACGCTGTCAATCAGCCAACTGCCATTATCTAGGCACTAATAAAGTTTAAAAAAAAACACAAAGACAATTCTTTTTTATTGAAATAAGAAATCCCCAACAAAACCCTCGTTAACCATTTTATTAAAATTTGAAAAAACGTAGATCTACGCAGTAGTCCAACGAATCGAAGATGTAGTCCAATCGGTACATCAAAATCTGCAACAACATAAAAAAACAGTTATCAATGTGAACAATAACAATACTTCTACTCACCTACACACATATATACACGCACACACAAACAAACAACCATACACAAACACACACATATACACAAACACACACATATACACAAATACACACATATATACACACACACATAAACACACACCCATATACACACATATACACAAACACACACATATACAAAAACACACACACACAAACATCTACACACAAACATATATACAAATACACCCAAATATACACCCACATATACACAAACACACCCATATATATACAAACACACATAAACACACATATACACAAACACACATATAAAAACAAAAACAGACAAAGACACATACCCAAACACACACACTCTTTCTTTTAAATGCTGCTGGGGAACCCGCTCGATCCACTATATAAGGCTGCGCTATAGTGCAGCATTTAAAAGAAACAGGATCCTGACCTGTCCATAGAGTTTAAGGCAGCACAGAGTATTTCAGGAGATGAGCGTGCAGATTCAGTGCTGCTGTGAACTCTGCTCTTACCATTACGTAGCTCTCAGTCTGTTACCTCTCCTCCACTCCTGTCCTCAAGAACACCTTCACATGATTGGCAAGTCACCACGTAATGGTAAGAGCAGATTTCACAGGTGCACAGAGTATTTCAGGAGATGAGCGTGCGGATCTTGTGCGGGGTGGTGACTTGCCAATCATGTGAAGGTGTTATTGAGGACAGGAGTGGAGGAGAGGTAACAGACTGAGCTACGTAATGGTAAGAGCAGAGTTCACAGCAGCACAGAATCTGCACGCTCCTCTCCTGAAATATTCTGTGCTGCTGTGAACTCTGCTCTTACCATTACGTAGCTCTCAGTCTGTTACCTCTCCTCCACTCCTGTCCTCAAGAACACCTTCACATGATTGGCAAGTCACCACCGCGCACAAGATCCGCACGCTCATCTCCTGAAATACTCTGTGCTGCTGTGAACTCTGCTCTTACCGTTACGTGGTGACTTGCCAATCATGAAGGTGTTATTGAGTACAGTAGTGGAGGAGAGGTAACAGACTGAGAGCTACGTAATGGTAAGAGCAGAGTTCACAGCAGCACTGAATCTGCACGCTCATCTCCTGAAATACTCTGTGCTGCCTTAAACTCTGTGGACAGGTCAGGATCCTGTTTCTTTTAAATGCTGCACTGTAGCGCAGCCTTATATAGTGGATCGAGCGGGTTCCCCAGCAGCATTTAAAAGAAACAGGATCCTGACCTGTCCACAGAGTTTAAGGCAGCACAGAGTATTTCAGGAGATGAGCATGGCCGGCCACAGGCAGCCGGTCGTTTTTCCGAGCCGTGCTCCCATTATGCACACGACCGTAAAAACACCCGTTATTGCGGGTCGTAATTACGACCCGCAATAACGGGCTCATAGACTTCTGTTACCCACGGGTACCTTCCCGTTTTCTCACGGGAAGGTGCCCGTGCCGTTAAAAAAATAGAACATGTTCTATTTTTCTATTTTACGGGCTGTGCTGCTATAATTAGGGTATGTTCACACGACAGCGTCCGTAACGGCTGAAATTACGGGGATGTTTCCGCCTGAAAACATCCCCGTAATTTCAGCTGTAACGGCATGTGTAGGCGCTTGAACGCCGCGTCCATTACGGACGTAATTGGCGCTGCTATTCATTGGAGTAAATGAATAACGGCTCCAATTACGGCCAAAGAAGTGACCGGTCACTTCTTTGACGCGGGCGTCTATTTACGCGCCGTCATTTGACAGCGGTGCGTAAATATACGCCTCGTGTGAACAGACAAACGTCTACCCATTGCTTTCAATGGGCAGATGTTTGTCAACGCTATTGAGGTGCTATTTTCGGGCGTAATTCGGGGCAAAAACGCCCGAATTACGTCCGTAATTAGTGCGTGTGAACACACCCTTATAATGACAGCACGGCTCGCAAAAGCGGCCGGCTGCCCGTGGCCGGCCGTGCTCGTAATTACGAGTCGTAATTACGAGCACGGCCCTTAAAATAAAAAAATAGAAAATGTTCTATCTTTTTAACGGCACGGTTACCTTCCCGTGAGAAAACGGGAAGGTACCCGTGGCTAACAGAAGTCTATGGGCCCGCTATTTCGGGTCGTAATTACGACCCGTAATAACGGGTGTTTTTACGGTCGTGTGCATGAGGCCCCGTAATGACGGGTGGCTACATGTGTGCACCCGTCATTACGGCAGCGTTGCTAGGCGACGTTAGTAAATAGTCACTCTCCAGGGTGCTGAAAGAGTTAACTGATCGGCAGTAACTGTTTCAGCACCCTGGACAGTGACTACCGATCACAATATAGTGTACCTGTAAAAAAAAAAAAAGACGTTCATACTTACCGGGAACTCCCTGCTTCCTCCAGTCCGGTCTCCTGGCCGTTGCCTTGGTGACGCGTCCCTCGCGACATCCGGCCCGACATTCCTTGATGACGATGCAGCCCATGTGAGCGCTGCAGCCAATCACGGGCTGCCGCGTCAGAAAAGAAGGTTGGACTGGAGGAAGAAGAGGGACTCGTCACCAAGACAACGACCGGGTACGTATGAAATGCTTTTTATTTTATTTTTAATCAGCAGCCTCTTTTCTCTATCAGTGATTGATAGAGATAAGTGGCTGCCGATTTGTATAATATTTTTGACCGGGTTCGGTCAAAACGGGTTCGGCCGAACCCGGTGAAGTTCGGATTCGCTGCGAACCGAACTTTTCCGGAAGTTCGGACCGAAACCGGGTTCGGTTGTCCCGGTTCGCTCATCTCTAGTCACAATATAAGTTATATTTAGAAATAACCGGAAAGAGGAAGCAGAGCCAGAAGCAAGTAAGGAAGGCCAGCAGGAAGGTTAACAATAATTTTGCAGTTTTTAATTTGTTTGTTTTTTTGTACTGAATGGTTGCTTTTTAACCAGTAAGCAGCAGCTCCAATGTGCGTCTAGCTGTGGTGTATTTACGTTGCTCAGGGGTCTCATGCTGCAATCTAGCACATCTTGATGTCACGCTCACAACGTCATAAGCGTTAACTCTAAAGTTTAAAACTCTATAGAACTAATGACGAAGCTATTTATAATGTTTATATATATTTATTTTTTCTTTTACTTAATAATTTTTATTATTGCTGAATGTCCAAAGCGCTGAAGAGCGATCCCAGTGACACCAACTGCTGTGTCTGGATAGGGCAGAGGGAGCGGCTCAGCTTCAGTGTGTGGTAAGCACTTGTGAGCTTGATGCCCCCCTGCTGTAGAGAAGACTGCAAAGGTAAGCGTAAAATGAATAAATGGGTTACATATAGAACTAGAATAATATTTACACACAGGGGTGTAACTACATTGTGCTGGGCCCCATGCCACACTTTTGAATAGCCTCATCCACCTTAAGCATGGACCCCAGAACAGACATAAAAATGTAAACTGATGTACTCCCCACTACTCGCTCCTCTTGCCTTCATGGCCTGGTACACAAGGCCCACTGCCACATCCGGCCGGGCAGCATTAGTAAATTATATAAGACGCAGCATACACCATCCTAACGCTTTGTTAAATACGTTGATCCAATTTGAAGTGGGGCTCGCCCATTCCAGGTCGACCCACCCCGCCCCCCGGTGACCACAATTGTTATGCCACTGTTTTAACAACCTTTTTCTCCTTTGCTCTTATGCATCTATTTTTGATCATAGATGGGGTTTTAAGATTGTACCAAAACAAATCCTGTATCTTCTATTTTGTTTAAGTGAACCTGTTGGCCTGTTAATGTTGCCCTAGCTGCGGGCAGTATGATATAGTGACAGGTGATTAAACTAAACTATGTGTTACTCTAAAGTGCTGTGACATTTTAGAGAAATCATAGCTTTAGCACTGGCATGTGTCCATTGTTAGGGCAGCATGAGTGTGCTAAAAGGTTCCTTTTAAAGGGGTTTCCAGTCCTTAAAAATTGATGGCCTATTTGGACCCCGACCCATCAGCTATTGATGGTCTATCCTTCCGGTACCATCGGCAAGATGGCGCCGGCTCAGCTTCCGGCTCAGACGCTGAGCCGGCGTCATCAGCAGTTTGGTTGTGTGTTGCCGTTGTTTGACCTGCCCGGTCCCGCCCCCTATAGCGCACTGCGCATGTCCGGGATCCCTGTACGCGTCGGGGACCCGGATGTGCGCTACAGCGCTGGGGGCTGGAAGTGGGGCATGCCTCACTTCCGGTTTCGGCAACAGACATGCGCCGGATTCTCAGTGCACAGAGAAAACGAGCAAGTACACCTGGGTCTGATCCTAGTTAAAGCTTGACTGCATTTAGACACTATGCACTCCTTGAGGAAGCACACCGCGAAATGCGCGTTGGGGTCCTTTGCATGGTATCCTGACTTCCATGAGCACTAATATGGGTAAGGTTTATTGAAGGGGAGGGGGGGATACTATTCATCTGTGACCTACTGTCTCTTTCATATAAGTGTTTGAAATTTATTTGACTACTATATTCCATAACTAATTGATATTATATGATGATTCAGTGTTCACCAATTTTCCCACCACCCATCCTCCATACTCCTTTTTAGGATATATTACATATTCCCATAAATGATACAGGGAGTCCGCCTCCCATGTTTACTGGAACACTATAGAGTCTTTTTGTACCTTTTTTAAACGGTTTATCCAAATTTATGTGATCAATAAAGATTGTTATTTTTTATACATATATGGCTTCTATGCTCCGTCCTGTCTCTTTTGTTTAAATGTTTTTTAATTCACAGCCCAATTCAAATAAATTTTGTGAAAAAACTGTGGGGTCTAAATGGTCACAACACCCATAAAATAATTCCTTGAGGGGTTTAGTTTCCAAAATGGGATCACTTCTGGTGGGTTTCCATTGCTTTGATACCTCTGGGGCTCTGCAAATGCAACATGGCACCCGAAAACCGATCCAGCAAAATCTGGACTTCAAAGAACACATAGCGCTCCTTTCCTTTTGAGCCCTCCCATGGGCACAAACAGCAGTTTATAGCCACCAATGTGGTATTGCCGAATTCAGGACAAATTGGGCAACAAAATGAGATAATTTATTCCTTGTGAAAACAAGAAATTTTGAGCCAAAACGACATCTTATTGGAAAACATTTCATTTTTAAAAAAATTCCCAGCCCAATTTAAATAAATTCTGTGAAAAAACTGTGGGGTCTAAATGGTCACAACACCCATAAATGAATTCCTTGAGGGGTCTAGTTTTCAAAATTGGGTCACTTCTGGTGGCTTTCCATTGCTTTGATACCTCTGGGGTTCTGCAAATGCGACATGGCACCCGAAAACCAATGCAGCAAAATCTGCACTCCAAAGACAACACAGCGCTCTTTCTCTTCTGAGGCCTACCATGGGCCCAAATGGCAGTTTATCACCACAAATGGGGTATTGCACTCAGGAGAAATTGGGCAACAAAATGGGGTATTGTAATGTCGGGGTAGGGAGACAGAAAGGTGAGCCCTAATCTACCCGCCACTCAGTCCCCGCCTACTTGCAACGACCCACCGTAGGTGACGGGGTACAACTGGGCGACGGTCCCTACACTCAATAGGTGCATGACAGACAAACAGACAAGGGTGCAAAGAAGCCGGGGATTATACCTGGAGGCAAAACACAAGCAGGATCTTCCTCCGAAGGAGGGCTGGCCATGAAGCTACGCGGCAGTGCATCAGCCTTAATATTTTTAGACCGAGCCCTATAGGTGACCAAAAAGTTGAAAAATAACGCCCATCGAGCTTGTCTCGGGTTTAGCCTCCGGGCAGATTGTAGGAAAACCAGATTCTTGTGGTCGGTAAGGACCGTTACCTGGTGCCTAGCCCCCTCCAGGTAGTGGCGCCACTCTTCAAATGCCAATTTAATGGCTAAGAGTTTGTGGTTGCCAACATCATAGTTACTCTCAGTGGGCGAAAACTTCCTGGAGAAGTAGGCACAGGGACGGAGATGGGTGAGGGACCTGGTACCCTGGGACAAGAAAGCCCCCACTCCCACCTCGGACGCGTCAACCTTCATGATAAATGGCTCCATTTGGTTGGGCTGAACCAGCACAGGGGCCGAGATAAAGCACTTCTTAAGGACCTCAAAAGCCTGGACAGCCTCAGGAGGCCAGTGGAGGAGATCAGGACCTTTGCGAGTGAGATCCGTAAGAGGCTTAGCGATGACTGAGAAGTTAGCAATAAATTTCCTGTAATAATTAGCGAACCCCAGGAAGCACTGTAACGCCTTCAGGGAGGCAGGTTGGACCCATTCCGCCACAGCCTGAACCTTGGCGGGGTCCATGCGGAATTCATGAGTGAGGATTTGACCCAAAAATGGTATCTCCTGTACCCCAAACACACATTTTTCGGTCTTAGCAAACAGTTTGCTTTCCCGACGGGCCTGGAGCACCTTCCTGACATGCTCAATGTGGGAGGACCAGTCCTTGGAAAACACAAATATGTCATCAAGGTACACTACAAGAAATACCCCCAGGTAGTCTCTTAAAATCTAATTTATGAAATTCTGGAAGATCGCGGGAGCATTACACAACCCAAAGGGCATGACGAGGTATTCGAAATGACCTTCGGGCGTGTTAAACGCAGTCTTCCACTCATCCCCCTCTTTGTTGCGGATAAGGTTATAAGCCCCCCGTAGATCAAACTTAGAGAACCATTGGGTCCTCTGAACCTGATTGAAGAGATCAGGAATCAAAGGAAGGGGATACTGGTTCCTTACAGTGACCTTATTCAAGTTTCGGTAGTCAATGCATGGCCTAAGACCACCATCCTTCTTCCCTACGAAGAAGAAGCCAGCACCTACCGGAGAAGTAGAGGGGCGAATGTAACCCTTGGCCAGGTATTCCTGGATATACTCTCTCATGGCTTCACGTTCGGGACAAGAGAGATTAAATATCCTACCCTTAGGGAGCTTAGCTCCTGGTACCAAATCAATTGCGCAATCGTATTCTCTATGAGGAGAATGGGTAGTTGCCCATGGGAACACCGTGAGCAACAAGCGAGGTGAACGAGCCAAGTCAAACCAGGAGATGAGCGAGGTACAAAAACGCAGAGCAGAAGAGTGGTCAGTAAAGCCAAGGTTAATAACAAGCAGAGGGTCAGTAGTTCAAAAAGCTGCAGCAGGGCCAGGAAACCAACAGAGAAGAATCACAAGCAAAGGAAAGGCAGGTATAAATAGACAGAGGGCGGGAGCTAGCTCCGTCTGGCCAGGTTGTGATAGGCTCTCCCACTCCTAAGTCTGCCATCCTGAGTGGTGGAAGATGGAGTCAGTCTCACAGACATAGAAGCAGGTGCAGACTGATTACCTATGGGCGTTGACATAGAAGCTGTGTCTGGCAGATCCTTTACAGGTATTTTGTTTCCTGTAAAAATAAGAAATTTTGATGAAAAATTAAATTTTATTGAAAAAAATTTCATTTTTTTTATTTCACAGCCCAAGTCAAATACGTGCTGTGTAAAAACTGTGGGGTCAAAATGGTAACATTAACTATAAATGAATTCCTTGAGGGGTGTAGTTTCCAAAATGGGCTCACTTTTGGGTGATTCCTACTGTTTTGGCACCTCAACACCTCTTCAAACCTGCCATGCTGCCTAAAATATATTCTAATAAAAAGAGACCCCAAAATGCACTAGGTGCTTTTTTGCTCCTGGGGCTTGTGTTTTAGTCCAAGAGCGCACTAGAGACACATGTGGGACATTTCTAAAAACTGTGGAATCTGGACAATACATATTTAGTAGTGTTTCTCTGGTAAAACCTTCTGTGTTACAGAAAAAAAATGGAATAAAATTGAAATTCAGCAAGAAAAATGAAATGTGCAAATTTCACCTCCACCCTGCTTTAATTCCTGGGTTAAAAAAACTTTCTAAATGCTGTTTTGAATACTTTGAGGGGTCTAGTTTTTAAAATGGCATGTTTTATAGGGGTTTCTGATACATAGGCCCCTCAAAGCCACTTCAGAACTGAACAGGAACCTTAAAAAAAAGGTTTTTGAAATTTTCTTCAAAATATGAGAAATTGCTGTTTATGTTCTAAGCCTTGTAACGTCCAAGAAAAATAAAAGATTGTTAAAAAAACGAAGCCAATCTAAAGTAGACATATGGGAAATGTGAACTAGCAACTATTTTGGGTGGTATAACCAACTGTTTTACAAGCGGATGCATTTAAATTCAGAAAAATATAATTTTTTTCTACATTTTCTCAAAATTTTGCAATTTTTCACAAATAAACACTGAATATATTGACCAAATTTTACCACTAACATAAAGCCCAATGTCTCACGAGAAAACAATCTCAGAATCGCTTGGATAGGTTTAGGCATTCCAAAGTTATTACCACATAAAGTGAATTATGTCAGATTTGAGAAATGGGCTCTGAGCCATAAGACACAAACTAGGCTCTGTCCTTAAGAGGTTAAACGGACATGAAAATGGTGAAGGATGTGTGCATGAGGCCTGAGGGTATCTTCACACGTAGAGTCAAAAACGTCTCAAAATACAAAGCTGTTTTCAAGGGAAAACAGCCCCTGATTTACAGAAGTTTTTTGAGCAACTCGCTTTTTTTGCAGCGTTTTTCGCGGCGTTTTCGCTGTGTTTTCGCAGCCTTTTTTACGGCTGTTTTTGGACCTGTTTTCATTGGAATCTATGAGAAAACGGCTCCAAAAAGTCCCAAGATGTGTCCTGCACTTCTTTTGACGAGGCTGTAATTTTACGAGCCGTCTTTTGACAGCGACGCGTAAAATGACAGGTCGTCGGCACAGTACATCGTAAAGACCATTGAAAGTAATGGGCAGATGTTGGAGCCGTTTTTTCAGACGTAATTCGAGGTGTAAAACGCCTCCATTACATCTGAAAATAGGTCGTGTGAACCCAGCCTAACAATGTGGTATCACTATACCTGGAGACACTGTAGCTGTCGCTGTATTTGTGGACTTTGTGGCTGTCGCTATTTTTGCTTTCCTACCTGCCCCGAATGAAGTTTGTAGGCCAAAGCCAAATAACAAGGCGATTTTATAATTGTACAGGTATAATGTTTAGTGTAGGGACCCCCTGAATGAAGTGACCTTGTAGTGGAAGTTGGGCTCACGCAAGTGGATTATATTCAGCGCTACAAATCTCACAATTATAAGTATGGTAGATATAGCAGTAATGCAAATTAAATAAATCCATATACCATGTTTGCGTATATATTAGTTTCCGCATTATACTGCTGTAATTTTGTGTTTTTTTGCTATATTTGGGGACACTGTGGCTTTCACTGTATTTGGAAACACTAAAGTTGTGGCTAAATTTGGGGATATGGTGGCTATCACTGTATTCAAGGACGTCACACCTGCATTTGCAATTTAATTGTTCTGTCACAGGAGCTTCAGTCACCCCTAAAGCCCAGACCCAAACTCCAGTCACTTATATTACTTAGACAAGAAGCCTCAATGACACATATCTGCCATCAACTACTTTACCCACTGATTATTTACTAGGGGTTTAACAAAAATATTGCATTAACTTCTTAATGACCAGCCTATTTTAGACCTTAATGACCAAGCCATTTTTTACGTTTTTTCCATCGTCACATTGGAAGAGCTATAACTTTTTTATTTTTGCGTCGACATAGCTGTATAAGGTCTTGTTTTTTGCGGGACAAGTTGTATTTTTTAACAGCACCATTTTGGGGTACATAATATTTATTGATTAACTTTTATTAACTTTTTTTGGGGGGGGAATAGGAAAAAAACATAAATTTCACCGCTCTTTTTTGCGTCCTAAATCTACGCCTTTTACCTTTGGTATAAATAACACAATAACTTTATTCAGCGGGTTGTTACGATTGCAAAGATACCAAATATGTATAGATTTTGTATGTTTTAGTACTTTTACACAGTAAAAACGCCTATTTAAAAAACAATATTTGCTTTTGTGTCTCCATATTTGAAGAGCCATAATTTTTTTCTTTTTTCGCCCATGCAGTTGTATGATGGCATTTTTTTTGTGGGACGACTTGTCGTTTTTATTGGTACCATTTTGGAATAGGTGCGAATTTTTGATTACTTTTTATCACATTTTTATTTAAGTCAGAAATTCCCAGAAAACAGCAATTTTTCCATTGTTTTTTATTTTATTTTTTACGGCATTCACTGTGCAGCTAAAATAATGTAATAGCTTTATAGTCTGGGTCATTACAGTCGCGGCAATACCAAATATCTGTAACTTTTTTGCTCAATTTTGTTTTTTTAATAGTAAAGCAGTTTGTAAGGGGAAAAAGTGGGTTTTTCAATTTTTATTTCACATTTTTTTTTATTAACTTTATTAAACTTTTTATTTTTATTTTTACTTGTCCCACTGGGGGACTTTAATATGTGATCCTCCGATCGCTTTTATAATACACTGCAATACTTTTGTATTGCAGTGTATTACTGCCTGTCCGTTTAAAACGCCGGGTGCCGGTGGGATGAGAGGGAGCTCCCTCCCTCTCTCCAAAACCGCTCTGATGTGGCGCCCACTATTGAGCACCTCATCTGAAGGGTTAAACGGGTGAGATCGATACTAATATCGATCTCACCCGTTCGAGCCGGGATTCCTCCAGCCCTCAGCTACCTCTGGTAGCGGAGAGCAGGGAGATTTAACGGCTCCCTGCTCTATTTATTCTGATGCAGCGCCGTGAAAAGGCGTATGCATCAGAATAAAGCCCATTAGTGGCCGCCCTGAAAAGGCGAATTGGCAGTCACTAATGGGTTAAGCTTTTAGGAAATACAGCCATTTATTTACATCATCCCTCCATTTTTACATTTAAAAAACAAATTGGATAAATTAACAAAAGATTTTTGAAGCTCTTTTTATTGAAAATTCAGTAGACAATAAGAAAGATACATTACAGCAGAAATGTCACAACAGATTGTATGAATTACTTTTTACGTATGTACTACAATAAATTGTGTACATTAAACATTTTCTCTCCCTGTTTTTGGTACAGAAAAATGTTTCCTACAATAGTAAGACATCATGGGGGTCATAATAGCAATATACAGTATATGCACATGGTACAGATTAAGGAAAAAGAAACCAAGGGAATCCGATTTCCTCATCACATTTCAGAGTTACATCGGATGGGCAGACATTGAAGTCCTAAGTCAGTTCTCAGAGTAAAGTGTGAGTGTGGATGAATAGCTTGTATCCCAGAGTATGGTAAATTTTTGGGGACACCACCTATTCTTGTATACCAAGCACTCATATGGGATTATTGTATGAATCATATTTTTCCACTGCCTAACAGAGAGTGATCGCCTTGCCATCCACCACATAGCAATGGTTTTCCAGACCAAGAGGAGGGCCTCCTGTGAAAGTGATTATTTGTAGTAGGACCAGGCTTCAAGAAGACAAACATCAGGAGTCATAGGAACTGGCTTCTGGGAAATATCAGTCAGTAAGGATACAATTACCTGCCAAAAGTGTGAAATATTGGGGCGTTGCCATATAAGGTGCCAAAAGTCGGCGTTGACTGCCATACATCTATGACAATTGGTAGATGGACTACAACCCCTTCTAAGCAGTGGCATTGGTGTGAGGTAGCAATAATTTCTTATTGTGAACAGCAGGAGATACTAGTAAGGGATACTCCAGTGCATCCAACCAATCCGCATCTTTTAAAGTGGTATTCTCATCTAATAAAAACGAGGTGAAAAGCTTTGATATTAACCTTAAAGAGGATCTGTCACCAGTTTAGAAGTGCCCTATCTCCTATCTAATCTGATAGTCGCTGAGATCCCGCTGTGCTGTCACTTACTCCCACATTAACTTTACCGGACCTACGGGACAATGACCAGACATCGCCTCCAGCCAGGAGGAGATGTCTTTTCATTCTCCCGACAATCCGGTAAAGTTATTGTGGGAGTGACAGCGAGATCACGCTGTGCTGTGAGTACAGCTGAACATGAATGAAGAGAAGTGTATGACTCTTTTAAAAAAAATTAAAAAATAAAACTGATGTTACCTACAATACAGCAACTATCAGATTAGGTAGGAGATAGGGCACATATAAACTGGTGACAGAGTCTCTTTAAGGTTAATATCAAAGCTTTTCACCTAATTTTTTTGGAAGTGTGACTTGGGATATTTTCTTGTCAATAAGATGAGTATTTGGTCTAAAAATAAAACCAGATGATCCCTGCCTATAGAGTCAAACTACCATCACTATAGATATAAGGATTATTGTTAATACTTGGATGTAAGTCACTGGCTGTCGGAAGCCTAAACACATGGACATCACTAAATGATGAGTTTCCTTCCTTGTGATGCTTTGCTGCAGCTGCCCTCAGTTTGGTTTTCAAAATTGGGACAATGTGTCTATCACTGTATCGGGGGAAACTGTGCCTGTCAATATATTTGGGGGACACAGTGATTAACACAATATCTGGGGGCGCTTTGACTGTTAGTATATTTTGAACAATGTGGCTGTCGCTATATCTGTGGACACTGTGGCTGTCATTGTATTTTAAGACACTGTGCCTGTCACTGCATTTGATGACACATTGGCTGTCATTATATTTAGGCACACTGTGGCTGTCACTGTATTTGGGTATCTAATATAGTTTATAACCCCCGCCCCTCCCTGTTGGTATCTCTAACACTGAAAGAAAGGAGGGGAGAGCAGATAATGTCAGTCCCGAGGCAGCAGTGAGCTGTCAGATCTATGACAAAAGCAGTAGCACAGCCAGCTATGTATAGGAATTGCACAGACTCTAGAGCAACAAAATGGTAGAACATTTTTAATAAAGACTATTTAGAAAGTTGTTTCATTTTACAATTTTACAATTTAACTAACGCCCACCCATGAACCTTACATCCAATAAATGCATTTCTTCATTGATTTGTAAATGTCTTCTTTCCTGTAGACTTCTGCTGATGCCTCTCCTGAATGTCGATGATGAGCGGACGTCCCTCATGTAGTGTCAGTAAATTCTCCAGTGCGATCAGAAGGGAGGACATTATCACAAACCCATCACACAGACCACCATATGTCACTTTCATACAAGAAATGACTCAGACAACGTAAGGAGTGTTAAACTATGTGAATTTTATTGTTGTGTGTATGTGTGTGTGTTGTGATTGTGTGTTACCTCCCATCACTCACAAAGAGCGTAGAGCGACACTCAGGACAGGCAAAACCCCCAGTGGAGGAAACCTGCAGGGAAACCATGGCCGCTGTACTGTCCTTCCTCTGGCATACTAAGAGAGGTTAACGCTATATAACGTATGTGCGCGTGTACAGTATACATGTGTATATGTGGATTCCCCCATACAAGGAATAGAGCCAGAAAATGTAAAAAGTGACTGTGTTACTATGTGCAGTGTGTCAGTGAGTATGATTGTGTATAGTTCTGTATGTGTGTGTGTAAGTATTAGTGTGTATGTATTTATTATGTGTTTTTTGTGTGTGTGCATGCATGTGTTATACATTACCTGCTCCTCATGTTTGGTCATCCATCATGGTCTTCATCTCTCTTGTGGATCAGGCAGCAGAACCTCCTGGGTGGGAATAGAGGTACAAGAGAAATTGTTCATCAACATGTGGATTAGAAGATCCATTACTGAATTTTACTTCGCACTTTTGTGATAATTTTTTCCTACCTACTTCTTTATAACACCAACATTTTACTTACCAGCGTTATTATTAGTCAGGGACCACAATCGGTGTCTCCGGGTCCACTGCTGTGTCTATCCGGCTAATGATGTTTCCTTCCACTTTCCACATGCACGGATGCAAAATGATGTTTCTACAACGGGCACAGGACAGCGCGCTCTTCCATGGGCCTCGGGTGTAAAACTCCTCTTTATTTCTCCTTGACGCTCGTATGGCCCAGCTGTGATGGATTTGCCTGTTTCTCATCCATGCCCAGTGGAAAGGGTCTTGTGCCATGATCTAAAATGGAATAGTAAATGAGGTAAAATTGGCTTCTCATCACAGACTCTTAATCAAAGACGGCACTTGTTCTGTTTTTTATTACTGACCAGATCACATGTGGTCCGGGCCACCCACGCTCTAAAGTCCATCCGGCGGAGCAACTGGTCGCGTTGGTGATGCAGCTCTTCTGTCTTCATTTCCCAGTCACTTCCTAAGGCCCACGCGTAGGTCTCGTCTCTGAAGTCCTCGTCCTCCTCAAACTGGTTCGCTAGAAATCTTAAAAAAAGTAATAATTTATTATTGACACATGGAAGAGCAGTGCACTGTATACATCTATATCTCAATGTAAAGGAAACTTGTGTTACTATAAATGATAGCGATGGGGTCCAAGGATGTTAGAATGACCCCTCCCCCCAAAGTCAGAAGGCTACATAGTGTAATCTATAGGTTTGATATTTTGTCTTTTGGATATTAAAATGTTAAAATATTTTTATTTTACTGCTAAAACATGACCATAATTGTTTTGTAACCTATAAGGGATAAAGCTAATGTAAAGCGAATAGGGCCACAATCAGGAATTTCTGGGCCCCATACAGCCAAAGATATTGGGTCCCCCCTTCATTACCGTGGGTGGGCAACGGAAAATGGGGCGCTCACGTTTGTACGTTATATGCAGTTACTGATTTTGTTCAAGTTATAGGGAACGAAACCATGAAGCAGTCAGTGACCAGTTGATACCCTGGATTTTATTGAATTCAGCCAAAACATATGGCACACAATGGGATACGTCGCCTGGGGAACGGCCCTGGGGAAACTCCTGAAGTCACTGTCCATAAATGAACAGAGACGTCAGGGTCTTTATCTGGGCCAAAGTCCACGGGCAGAATGCTTGTGATCCTCTGCCTGGGGACTCCGGCATTGGGAAGCCCCTGACATTGCAGCTTTTTCACCACAAAAATTGCAACATCTGCTATTTGTTGCGGTTTTTACCTCCCCATTAAATCCAATTGAGAAAACTCGCAACAGAAAAGCAGTGATTCCAAAGCATAAATTGACATGCTGCGGATTAAAAAAACGCACCGCAGGTCAATTTATGAACTGTTTTTCTGTATATTTTTAGTCAGCGTATGGATGAGATTTGTTCAAATCTCATCCACTCTGCTGCTGCTACTGTATTACACTACGGATTTTCCAAAATGAAATCCATTGTGGAAAATCCGTAGTGTTTATGCTACGTGTGAATTTACCTTTACAGATTTTGCTAAGGATTCGCAGCAAATTAACCCTTTGCATTGTAAAGGGTGAAATGCGTGCCAATTTTGCAACATAATAGGCATGCTGCTGATTTAACAATCAGCAGATTGCCCTAAAGCCCATGCAGATTTTTTTCTGCTGCATGTGAATGCAGATTTGAAAACCTAATTTACATAAATTGTATTGTAGTTTGTAGTGGATTTTCAGTGTGCAACAGCACCAAAAATAGGAGACATAGGCATTCATATAACGCTCGTTGCCGATAATTGCCCCGTGTAAAGAGGGCAGCGAACACAAGATGAACGATCATCTGCTGGTTGTATCGTTTTAAAAAAGTGAAATATTATCGTTGTCGGCAGCACATCTCCCTGTGTAAATGATAATAACGTATGGGGACGAGGGATCCAAGTAACGACCACTCGTCTCCATCCATAGCTCCGTGTGACAGGAGCAAACGGGCCTTAATTAACGATGTCTCCTTCCGATTATCTGCCGGTAAAACGGCCTTTAGGGTCTATTCACACAGTGCAGTCAAATTCAATTTTTTGCAAAATCTCTGCAAAAACTTGATTTAACTGCACTGTGAAAATATAGCCTAAAAGCACAGTTTTTTTCATGTTTTGTTCCATTATTTTTTTAATCTAATTTTTGTAATTGCGGCACAAATAAGGCAGTTTTGCCGCAATTTTTAAATGTCTGGTGGGCGGCTCTCTCCACACGGAGCTGCTTTCATGCTTCTCAGCAGCTTCCCCTACTGTCCTCTCGGAGTCCCAGCGTTACAGTTACTTCCAAGGAAGGAACTGAAGGGTCCGTTCCTTTCTCCAAGTAACTAACGCTGGGGCCCTGATAGAAATGTTTACAGTTACTAAGACGCGGGCAGACCCCTTTTTTTCAGCATTGTGGCCGGGCCCCTGACTGCCGTACCAGCTGTACTGCCCTGATGGTGACCCTGGAAGCACATGATCCACAACTACTTGAGAGTATTCCTTCAAACATGTGATACGTGAATATACTCACAGGGATGCAAAGAAATTCTCTCTATATTCCTCGGTACGCAGTCCGGCTCTCTTGAAATACACGAGGACCATGGCCAGCAGATACTAGTGGAAGAAGACAAGAAGTTAGAATTTGGAGATAGAGAAATGGTCTCTTCTTATGTCTTATCTTTATGTGGTGATTCTATTTATATGTTTATTAATGTCGGTCCATAATCCTAACACATAAATCACAGGATTATCCTCCTTGTTCTGACTGTAATATTATTATCTTACCAAGGATGTAGATGTAAAGTAGAATATCTCTTAATGCCACATAAACCCTTTTATTCAAATCTGATCTTTCTTGTCAGTCATGTCTATATCTGGCTGATTGTCTATTTGTTTTGTCATTATAAAATTACCTTGTCCGAAATCCTCAAACAGATGTCCTTGGCCAAAAACAGCTGGATGTGCTCATCATCTACGAAAAAAGTTTATTTCAAATTCTTTAAATCCAAAATAGTTTATATACAAAGAATTAAAGGTTAAGTAAATGCTTAACCCCTTAATGACCGCCGATTAGCCTTTTCACGGCGGTCATTAGTGGGCTTTATTCTGATGCAATAGCCGTTTCACGGCGCTGCATTAGGATAAATAAACAGAGCAGGGAGCCGTTAAATCTCCCTGCTCTCAGCTGCCAGATGTAGCTGAGAGCTGGGGCAACCCTGCTCGAATGTGTGAGATCTATATTAGTATCGATCTCACCCGTTTAACCCCTCAGATGCGGCACTAAATAGCGTGCACCGCATTCGAGTGGTTTTGGTCTGAGTGGTTTTGGAGAGAGGGAGGGAGCTCCCTCTCATCCCACCGGCACCCGGCGATAAGATCGCCGAGTGTCTGTGTCTCCGATGGCAGCCGGGGGCCTAATAAAGGCCCCCAGGTCTGCCTATAGTGAATACCTTTTAGGTCATGCCAGAGGCATGTCCTAGCAGATGCCTGTCCGTTTTAAACAGACAGGCAGTAATACACTGCAATACAAAAGTATTGCAGTGTATTATAAAAGCGATCGGATGATCGCATAGTAAAGTCCCCTAGTGGGACAAGTGAAAAACAAAAGTTTAATAAAGTTAATTAAAAAAAAATGTGAAAAAAAAAAAAATTAAAAACACACTTTTTCCCCTTACAAAATGCTTTACTATTAAAAAATACAAAAGGAAGCAAAAAAGTTACACATATTTAGTATCGCCACATCCGTAACGACCCCGACTATAAAGCTATTACATTGTTTAACCCGCACGGTGAACGCCGTAAAAAATAAAATCAAAAACAATGGACAAATTGCTGTTTTCTGTGAATCCTGACTTAAAAACATGATAAAAAGTAATCAAAAAGTCGCATCTACTCCAACATGGTACCAATAAAAACTACAAGTCGTCCCGCAAAAAACAAGCCCTCATACAACTGCATCGGCGGAACAATAAAAAAGTTATGGCTCTTCAAATATGTAAAACATACAAAATCTATACAAATTTGGTATCGTTGCAATCGTAACAACCCGCTGAATAAAGTTATTGTGTTATTTATACCACACGGTAAACGGCGTAGATTTAGGACGCAAAAAAGATGGGCAAAATTTTAGGTTTTCTTCTACCCCCCCCCCCCCAAAAAAAGTTAATAAAAGTTAATCAATAAATTATATGTACCCCAAATGGTGCTATTAAAAAATACAACTTGTCCCGTAAAAAACAAGACCTTATACAGCTATGTCGACGCAAAAATAAAAAGGTTATAGTTCTTCGAATGTGACGATGGAAAACGTAAAATATTGCTTGGTCATTAGGGCCCAAAATGCAAGCAGGGAGAAGGGATAAACAACGGCCCCTTTGTTGTTTACCCACGCATAGCACCATATATATGGTTGTGGCTATGTCTGATACTGCAGATCAGTCCCATTCACTTTATTGGGACTGAGCAGCAGTGAAATGCAGTACCAGGCACAGCCACAACTATATGTATGGCGCTGTGCTTGAGTAAACAGTAAAGGATTCATTAGGGTATGTTCACACGCTTAACAAAAAACGTATCAAAATACGGAGCTGTTTTGAAGAGAAAACAGCCCCTGATTTTCAGATGTTTTTTGAGCAACTCGCGTTTTTAGCAGCGTTTTTCGCAGCTTTTTTTACGGCCGTCTTTGGAGCTGTTTTCATTGGAGTCTATGAGAAAACGGCTCCAATAACGTCCCAAGAAGTGTCCTGCAATTCTTTTGACGAGGCTGTCATTTTATGAGCCGTCTTTTGACAGTGACGCGTAAAATGACAGGTCGTCGGCACAGTACATAGCAAAGCCCATTGAAAGTAATGGGCAGATGTTTGCCGACGTATTGGAGGCGTTTTTTCAGACATAATTCGAGGCGTAAAACACCTCCATTACATCTGAAAATAGGTCGTGTGAACCCAGCCTAACACTCGCTGGAACACTGCAGCTCCTTTACTTTGCTTACTATAGTGGTGCCAGGAGCCAGACCCTCACTGATAAAATATTGATGGCTTATGTTTAGAATAAGTTGTCATATGTTTGTACATGAGAATAAATGTAAATCACACTTTGTGTGATCAAATTCCCCCTCCCCTCCTATCGGACAATAAATCAAAATAATAAAATAAAAATGTATTCACCTCAACGCTCCACTTCGCTTCTCCCCACTTAGGCTCTCCCTGCGGATCACAGCTCGTACAAGGCACTGGCGCAGAGCGTTGTATGTGATGCAGCACTGAGGTAGTTGAGTGCTGCATCACATATATGGCCCTGTATGTTGTATGAGCCGCAGCATGCTGAGAGGGCATAGGGAGAAGATGAGCGGTGAGCATATATATATTTATCTAATGTCCGATCCTGGGAGAAAAGGGATAGGGCTGCGGTCACGTTCCCACACCCTGTGAGTGCAATTGTTACGCCACGATTGTGGTGAATGGCCAGCTGAAAGATGAGGCAAAATTATTATGAGAAATTAGCTTCTTATTAAATGTGTCGCATCCTACTCCAGCGAACTGTTTACTAAGACCGGGGTATGAAACGTCAGTCCTAATAAATCCCCCTCTTTGTGTCTGGTCAGAATCATTGGAAGGTGCAGTGAATCTTACCGAGGAGATTGTAGAAAGCAGTCCGTTCTTCTGGCTGCAGGGTATGCTCCTTCCTCCTCTTCCGGCACTCGTCTATCATGTAGGTCAGCGAACTGTCATAGAAGAAATAGTTATTACAGTCAGCAGTCCAATGTAAAAATATAAAATCTTTATTTTCATGATCGAAAAGGTCCATTTTGTAAAACATTTGGGGTACAGAATTACATAAGAGTACAGAAAGTATAAATGCAGCGTACATATAAAGAACTGCTGTGAAAGCCAATATTCCCACGCAGGAGAGAAGTCTACATGACTCAGGCCCCCTACGAAGAGGACGGATTCAACAGCCGCATAAGAGTACAGAGAACGAAGAGAAAGTTACAAAAAAAAAAGAAATAGAGGAGGGTGAGGAGCAGATTAAAGTGAGTGGGGTGTCCCACCATGACATCCCGCAAAGTAAAGAGCGCTACTCAGGCTGCCGCGCAGTACTCAGCACTCGTATAATGTCTTTATAGGAGTCAGAACCCTGAAAAGCAATCCAAGGAGTCCATGTTTGGCGAAGAAATAGATATTACAATCAGCAGTCCAATGTAAAAATATAAAATACAGACAATTATGTGCTAATAAGTTTACAATGAAATGAATAAATGACAGGGAAATCTTAGTAAAATCCATGTTTAAGAACATTTCCTCGTGGTATGTCTCTGGGGTTAGTACCTCTCAAAGCATTAGTTAAAGGGAAGGTGTCACGAAAAAATTTTTTTTATATGTTATTGCTTTTAGTATGTCATTAAAATCCATTTTATTTATTTGTGTGTTTGTGTTTCTTTTTTCTTTCTTTTACTTCTCTATGGGGGCTGCCATTTTTTTTTTCATCTCTGTATGTGACGATTAACGACACATACAGAGATGGAATACGGCACATACATCCCCATAGAGAAGGCGAACGGGAGCCGTTCCATTCACTATAGTGTACGCCGTCTGTGTGGGAACGGCGGAAGCGCCGCTCCCACACAGACCAAAAGGTAGGTCTTCGGCAGAGCGACATCCGGCGCCATTTTCATGTGGACCGGAAGCCGCGGCCGGACAGTATGACGACTACTTCCGGTCACGGCTTCCGTTCATATGTTAAGAAGCAAGGGCAAGGGGCGGAGGCAGTGGCGGCGACAGCGACGGTGGCGTCAGGAGCAGGTAAGTTATGTTTGTGTATGTTCGTTTTATATTGTGTGATTACCACGGTATCTAATCCTCCTACATTGTGCATTCGCTCAAAAAATGGCGGCACACAGTGTAGGAGATTTGAACATTCAACCCCCTCCTTTCTCCTGGCACTAGCCAGGATAAAGAAGGGGGATTGTTTGGGGACACTAGAAAGAGTGTGTCTTCTCCAATTTTGCAGCATAAGGCAATGAGGTTGCTTTACCACATGCCAATGCTGCAATTTTGGGAATTGCTCCCTCTAGTTACCAGCACATGGAAATGTTATAAATTAGAATCTAATTTATAATATTTCCAGACTTGTGAAAAAATTAAAAAAATTAGAACAATGTGTAATCATTTATATACTAATTGTTTAACTAGAAAAAAATTTTTTTTCTAGCGACACATTCCCTTTAAGCTTTGTATGACCTTGGTAGAAGGACGCGTCACCCTTATAGGGTGTTTATTCCCATGGGTGAAGAGGTTAATAAGAAGCTGATACATTAGATTTGTAATGGTTTGTAACACTAAGTATGGATTTGGTATGTAGTGACTGCAGTGAAATAAAATCTTGTACTGACGTCTCCTCCACATGTAGAGTGACCATCTCTCTCTTCCTCTTCCTCGCCATCTCTTCTCCTCTTCCTGGGAAACTTAAATAGAAGAGAAAATTACCATGAATATTTGGGAATGTGACTGACTGTGCGCATACCTGTACCATGTACAGGCTAGGGTGGATTATACATAAACCATACAAGTAATTTGAACGACACACAACTAAACTTTTAAACGTGGGTTGACACGAGGGTCGGCCACAGCTTTATTTATTTAAGTATTTTCAAAATAATGTTTTCTTATTATACCCGTATGCCAGCCCGATATCTACAAAGGGGGCTGTATGGCATTATCTACAGGGGGGACTCTGTATGGCGTTATCTACAGTGGGGGCTGTATGGCGTTATCTACAGGGGGATGTATGGCGTTCTCTACAGGGGGGCTGTATGGCGTTCTCTACAGGGGGCTGTATGGCGCTATCTACAGAGGGGGCTGTATGGCGCTATCTACAGAGGGGGCTGTATGGAGTTATCTACAGAGGGGGCTGTATGGCGCTATCTACAGAGGGGGCTGTATGGCGTTATATACAGAGGGGGCTGTATGGCGCTATCTAAAGAGGGGCTGTATGGCGTTATCTAAAGGGGGGCTGTAAAAAAGGCACTATCTACAAGGGGGGGGTGGTTGTGTGACACCCAGGGGAGGCGGGGGCCCCAGTCAAAAGTTTGCTATGGGGCCCAGTCTTTCCTAGTTACGCCCCTGGGCGGGTGCCCTCTATCCCTATAGGTCCTGTGGCCCACCTAAATTGATCTTGGACAGACCCACCGCTAGCAGGATATATCCCTCCTTTAACCCCTTCCGTGCCACACAGTCATGGGCCCAATGGCTAATAAGCCTGATGGCCTCAAGTTTCCTGAAGAAGATGTTACAAAAACTTAATTAATATAAACATGTAGTGGGTGTGCTGGACTGACGTTATATAGAGGGTGCAGAGGTAGCAGCCACACCCAGGATCTACTGCCATAGGGGGCCCAAAATCCACTCTTCCATAAGAAGACACCAGTATTATAAATGACACATGGTATAGAAAGGGCCCTGCTACAGATTTTACATTAGAGACCAGGAATATATTTATATATTATAGTAAAAACACAATAAGCACCCCTCTAACATTATCCACATCCCCGGACCCAATTTACACACATTATAGATTAAAGAAAATTTTAAAACTTGGTTGAAAATAAAAAAAGAAGAATCACAGGACAGCTGCACTGCGGTATAAAATGTATACACTATGAATATTAAGGGGGTTTACTCATAATTGAGTGTTATGGCATATTGCTAGGATACGACATAACATTCTGATTAGTGGGGTCTGATCTCCGGGACCCCTGCCGATCCTGAGAATGAAGAGACAGCATTGTGTAATCAATTAAATCAGACTATGTTGTAGTTCCCTGGAAACCGGGGTGGGGGGGGGGATGCCACTGTGAAGGGCAAAACTGAAGAAATGGGGTGATGGTCCTGGCAGACTGATCAGAATATGGTGGCAGATCCTATTGATATCATTTTCTAGAATGGAAACCTCTCTAAATACAGAATAATAATAAGCATACGGTCCTACAGCTTGGGATCCATCAGCAAGATCTGAGGTAGAAGATGATACGTCGGGTTATTTTACTCTTGTCTCCTTAGTTTATCCAGATTTTGGGTATTTAGGTGAAAACCTTTGAGTTTATTAATAAAATACAATCAATTCCAGTAGTGGAAGAAGCATCTGTGTCTGTGTCTGGGATGACGTGGTCATTATGGTTAGTAAATGGCGGCACTTTACCTGTGAAGTCTTGAAGACAGTTGGTGTTGTCTCTCAGAAGACGCAGATACGCAGTAGTGTCTTCTCCTCCGATAAAAGTAAACGTTTGTCAAATCGCTTTAAAGAACAAAATGGAGCCTGTCTTATCTCTGAAAAGAGCAATCACAGACTGGCACCAACTGATGATTTTTCTCTATCTTTAAATTCAAATCCTGCGATTCTATTGGTTGTTGTTGTTTGCGGCACTTGCCATGATGATTCATGCCTCAGCAAGTTTAAAGGGAAAGTACACTGAAATAATGTCATGGTGCGTTTTAATATAAAATTGATATATAATGTATGTAACTTTGGTGCAGGTGCTGGAGTTAGAAGCATGTTGACTGATGTCTGACCTGGCGGAGGATGTCATCTTTACCATTTAACATCTTGCAGGCCTCTCATAAATTTGACGCATCCACAAATCCAAAAATCTGTTGGACGTGGGTAAAATGTGCAAAAACTGAGGACCAGAAGCTTTATAATGTGATCTTATAATTTCTATTCAGATTTACAAGAAATTGACTGGCATTGTTGTCATACATGTGCCCCATATGTCATACATTCATAGCCATATATATTTCTATTATATAAATTCTCTATATACTGTGTATTGTCCTGATCTCTATGTACAGTGACATAACTATTAGTATACTGGTTGCATAGCTAGAGAAATGTAGTGTTACATTGTTACATGGTGTCCATTCAGATGAAAGTCATGCATAAGATATATTGAATTTATTCACAGCCCGCCACACAGGGTCTTGATGTTAGTCACCGCCAGGATGTTGTGTGTTGCGGTACATACAAGGTCTTTGTGCTGGCTGGCATCAGGACCATGTGTGCAGCGGCGCCCAAAAAGAAGAGAAGCCAGCGAGGAACAGTAAGTAAATAGAGCGGTCTGAGTTAATTTCCTTTAGTCTAATCTTGGGTTTTATTAATTTTGGGGTCTGATTTAGGGGTCTTGTCTGGGGTCTGGAATAATTTAAGGAACTGGTCAGGGGTTTGGACTAACTTAGGGGTCTAGTTAGTGTGCCCCTGTGATGCCGATTCTTGCGAGACTCATCATTGGTTTTAATGATTGTTTTGACTGCAGCATAAAAGATGATATATTTTTTTTTAGATATAATTGTGGCTGTTTGGCACTTATTTTATGTACAGTGTAGGTCACTTTCCCTTTTTCTTTTCTTCACATAGCCAAGACCGCCAAGACGACTTCTCATAGCCATGACTTGTCTGCATTTCGACACACTGACATCTTTAGTTTTTTTCCAGAAGAACACTACAAAGTGGAAAAATTATCAACTTCGGCACAAAATGTTGGAGTTTAAAAATATATAAATTTTATTACAAATAGACATGACAGAATAAAAAGATGAGTCACACAATGAGAAGGTGTCAGCCTATGCTAGACCAAAAAGTAAATGTAATGGGCATGTTTATGCATATTTGTAGCAGGATGCAGACACAAATGTATATCAAAGTCCAAGGAGGACAGCCAAGCCGCATGGGAAATGAATCAGATAGTTGATAGATGTGAGATAGTAGTCAAAATTTGCAGTGATAGACAGTACAGATATATAGCTTATAGCCACATGCTAATATTCCCTATACACATCAATAATGGGGCTAATGGTTATATGATGGAAAATCCAAAGGACTGAATGACATCAAACTGCCAACATGAGATAACAGACGAGTGTAAGGAATAAGTACATACCAAAAGTCATGGTCTCACATAGGAAGGACGCCAACACCCAACGTGCGTTTCGGTGAATGCCTTCGTCTGGGGTTGGCATCATCCTAGCGGGATCCCCTCCTACCTGGCCCATGTGTTACAGATCAAAAATCACCGGTCACAAGCGGAAAGAGGACACCGCCGTCAGATAGGGGGTACAAAGATGGCCGCCGCCCCACTTCCGGAAGCCGCGTCATCAGGGAGGATGTGGGACAGCGATGTCTGAGTTGGATTCATTCATGACTAATCTGAATGAGAATACATTAAACCTGAAATTTACCTATAAATTCCACTGCAAACAAATAGAATTTCTAGATATTAAACTTGTCAAGGATATACATGGCTTTCTGCAAAGCGATCTGTATCGTAAGGAGACCTCTGTCAGATTATTGTTACACTCTTCTTCTTCCCATCCCCCACAGACTATTCAGGCAGTCCCCATTGGACAATTTCTGCAGATTAGGAAAATCTGTTCATCAGACAAATTGTAAAATCGTTTCCTTAACCGCAGATATAGTATGAGGTCCATTGAAAAGGCATATCACAGGGCGAAACACACTTCTAGAGATGACCTTCTCTTTCCAAAGAAAAAGACAAACACACAAACACAGGTAAGGTTTATAACCAGCTACCACTCAAGGTGGTTACAAATGAGGGACATTTTTAAACGGTATTGGCCCATTTTATTGACAGACCCTACACTGGAGAGATTCATCACCAGATACCCAAGCATTACAGCAAGACGCTCTAAAAACCTGAGGCACCACCTGGTGAGGAGCCACTACAATCCAATCAAAAGCAAGTATCCTTTTGGGACTAGGGGCCCGAAATGGGTCTGTAATCCTTGTGGACAATGCATTGCATGTCCAAATATAGAGAAGGCATCAACATTCACGAATGCCTCAGGTACAAAAATATACTACATGACCTATTCAATAACCTGCACCACAAAAGCTGTAGTGTATTATGCGGTATGTCCCTGTCCCAAAATCTATGTTGGCCTTACATCCAGAGAATTGAAGGTCCGAGTAAGGGAACATATGTCCGACATCAAGCGAGCGACAGAAGTGGACAATTTGGAAGGTCTCAAACCAGTAGCCCGACATTTCAGGTTACATCATTCCTGTGATCCATCTCAATTAAAGGTGAGAGGGATTGACCACATCATATCGGGTATGAGGGGAGGTGCTGTTAAACAAAAGCTGGCACAATGTGAGATTCGTTGGATATGGACCCTTGGGACAATGTATCCACATGGCTTGAATGAATCTCTGAGCTTCGCTCCGTTTCTATAACCATTGACTCCTAGCGGGTCCGGGTATCACCATGTCAGGTTTGAAGGGCTCTTGCGGTGCCAAAACAGTGAAAATCCCCCAAAAGTGACCCCATTTGGGAAACTACACACCTTAAGGAAATTATCTAGGGGTATAGTGAGCATTTTGACCGCACAGGCTTTTTACAGAAATTATTAGAAGTAGGCCTGAAAATGACAATCTAAATTTTTTCAGAGAAAATGTAGGTTTAGCAAACTTTTTCTCATTTCCACAAGGGCTGAAGGAGAAAAAACACTGCAAAATTTGTAAAGCAATTTCTCCCGAGTAAAACAATACCCCACATGTGGTAATAACCGGCTGTTTGGACACACGGCAGGGCTTAGAAGGGAAATAGCGCTATTTGGCTTTTGGAGGAGGCCAGGTCGCATTTGCAGAGCCCCTGAGGGGACAAAACAATGAAAACACCCAAAAAGTGACTCCATTTAGGAAACTATACCTCTTGAGGAATTCATCTAGGGGTGTAGTAAGCATTTTCACACCACAGATGTTTCTTAGAATTTATTAGAATTGGGCAGTGAAAAAAACAACAATCCTTTTTCTTCAATAAGACGTGGCTTTAGCAAAAATTTTTTCATTTTCTCAACAAATAAAGGAAAAAAAGAACCCAACATTTGTAAAGCAATTTCTCCCAAGTACGGCAATACCCCATATGTGGTCATAAACTTCTGTTTGGGCACACGGCAGGGCTCAGAAGGGAAGGAGGGCCATTTAGAGTGCAGATGTTGCTGGATTGGTCTCTGGGTGCCTGTGGGCCAAAAACAGTAGAAACCCCCCAGAAGTGACCCAATTTTGGAAACTACCCCTCAATGCATTTACCTAGGGGTGTAGTAAGCATTTTAACCCTGCCGATGTTTTGTAGAAATTAGTGTGCACTCGATGTTGCAGAGTGAAAATGGGATTTTTTCCATAGATATGCCAATATGTGGTGCCCAGCTTGTGCCACCATAACAAGACATGCTCTCTAATTATTATGCTGTGTTTCTCGGTTTTAGAAACACCCTACATGGATGGGGCACTAATCTTTTGCCTGGACATTCGACCAGGCTTAGGAGTGAAGGCGTACCATGTAAAATTGAGGCCTAATTTGGCCATTTACAAAGTATTGGTTGACAATTGCAGAGGCTCAGATGTGAAATAATAAAAAGAAACCCCTGAGAAGTGACCCCATTTGGAAACTACACCCCTCAAGGAATTTATTAAGGGGTGTAGTGAGCATTTTCGCCCCACAGGTCTTTTCCATAAATGATTGCACTGCGGATGGTGCATATTAAAAATTTATATTTTTCCCTAGATATGCCATTTCAGTGGCAAATATGTCATACTCAGATTATGCCACTGGAGACACACACGCCAAAAATTGTTAAAAGGGTTCTCCCGGGTATGACGATGCCATATATGTGGAAGGAAACTGCTGTTTGGGCACACTCTAGGGTTCGGAGCGGAGGGAGAGTAATTTGCCTTTTGGAGAGCGGATTTTGCTTGGTACTATAGTTGTTTGAGTATTGCTGGTGTTTCCATTTATAATGTGGGGGTACATGTAAGCGGGTCGGAGTATATAAGGGGCATAGTCAGGTGGTATAATAATGGGGTAAAAAAAAAAAAATCAATAGATGTGTGTTACGCTGTAAAGCAATCCTTTCTGCACAGGCCAGTGTCGCACTGATAAATGGTGTCATTTCTTATCCCCCTTTTGGTCCGCACTCCGCACCTTTGTAGTTTGGGGAATTTTGCTGGGAAAGTGTTGTCCTGGTATAATACGGGCGCCCTCGATTCCAGCAGATATGTTTGGGCCCTCCCCTTCCTGGTTCCCTAATTTTAGGTCCTTGATAAATCGCCTCTTGAAACAGAAGAAATGTTCCCCTCGGGCCGGCACAACTGCATATTTTTTATTTCCTGACTTATTGGAGCCTTAATTAATTTTATTTTTTCAAAGACATGGTGGTATGAGGGCTTTTATATGCGGGACGAGCTGTAGCGATTATTAGTACCATTTTGGGGTAAATGCGACTTTTTGATCACCTTTTATCCTATTTTTTGGGAAGCCAGGTAAACAAAAAATTCTGCCATAGTTTTTCTTAGTTTTTTTTTATACACCATGTGTTATAAACTAGATGTTCACGTTATTCTGCGGATCAGTACGATTCCGGCGATACCTAATTTATAGAACTTTTTTATATTTTACAACTTTTTGCACAATAAAATTACTTTTGTAAAAAGAATGTATTTTTTCTGTCGCCAAGTTGTGAGAACCATAACTTTTTAATTTGTTTGTCGATGGAGCTGTATGAGGGCTTGTTTTTTGCAAGACAAGCGATAGTTTTTATAGGTACCATTTTTGGATAGGTGCGACTTTTTGATCACTTTTTATTCCAAAATTTGTAGGGCAAAGTAACCAAAAAACAGAAACTCTGATATAGTTTTTTACGGGTTTTTTTTACGCTGTTCACCGCGTGCAATAAATAATATAATATTTTAAAACCTCAGGTCGTTACGGTCGCGGTGATACCAAATACGTACGGCTTATTATTATTTTTCAATAATAAAGGACTTGATAAGTGAAAAAGGGCGATTGTGTTTTATTTTATTACTTGAAACCTTTATTGTTCTCAAACTTTTATTTTTTTCACTTTTTTTGACACTTTTTTAATACTTTTTTTTTACACTTTTTTTCAAGTCCCACTAGGGGACTTGAAGTTCCAACTGTCTGATGTTTTTTTTCTAATACATTGCATTACCTACGTAGTGCAATGTATTAGATCTGTCAGTTATTCACTGACAGAAAGCCGATTAGGCTTCGCCTCCCGGTGGGGCCTAATCGGCTTTCGTAATGGTAGAGCAGGATGCCATTGTGTCTCCTATTGCCATAGCAGCAGTCGCCAGTCCCGATTGCCTGTCAGGGCTGGCGATCTGCTAGTAACCGCTACGATGCCGCAATCGCTTTCGATTGCTGCATCGAAGGGGTTAATGTCAGGGATCGGAGCTAGCTCCGGTTCCTGCCGTTACAGGTGGATGTCAGCTGTAACATGACTTTCACTGCTGATGATGCTGGATCAGCTCCTGAGTCGGCGCCATCTTGCCGGCGGCTACGGAAGCCGATCAGGCTCCGCCGCCGGGCAGATCTTGACGGGCTTCCATGCTAGGCAGATCGGGAGGCCAGTATTAGCCCTCCGGTTGCCATTGCAGCCACCGGAACCCCGACAATTTCATTGCTGGGGTTCTGATGAGCTACAAACAGCTTAAATGTAGCGATCACGTTTGAACACTGCATTGAAGGGGTTAATGGCAGGGATCGAAGCTAATTTCGGTCCCCGCAATTACAGCCGGATGTCAGTTGTCAGATACAGCTAAGATCCGGCGATGATCCGGTGCCAAACATTTGTCGTAAGTATAGAACATTTTGCGGGAAGCACTGGCTTTCCATGACGTAAACTTACGACAAATGTCGGGAAGGGGTTAAAGTCAAGTTAAAGATCACTATATCTGTACATAGAAGCTGACATATTGCAGAACAATTATATCAATAGTGTCACTTATATAAATTAATTGTGTAAAACTGTCACTTATGTATTTAAAGGGGTCGTCTCATCATAACAACTTTACCTTGAAACAACGTATTCTTTTTATTCCGGACACTACAGACACTGACCAATAGGCGACTATTTTTCTAGACTGTGCTCCATTTATAATTCAAGTGTCTTCTTTTGGGGCCCCTCAGGTAGCAAGGCACCAGTGAGGCTTTTACCCCTGCAACTCCTATTATTAAGCCCTTGATGATTATACAAAGTTCAGCCATAAAATTAACCCCTTAAGCCTCCATAAAATAAATGTACGTCATGGATTGCTTTACATAGGGCCACCGTGACGTACTATTCCATCATGGTGATTGTGTGGGCACAGGAGGAGCCCGGCTGTGATTGAAACCTCTGATCTTGACCATTTAACCTCTTAGATGGTGTAGTCATTGGCCACCGCAGCATTTAAGTGGGTAGACAGTGGGAGGCGGCTCCCTCTATCACTCCATAAGCGCCCTGTGATTTGATCATGGGGCTGTCAGTACGCTGACTACAGAACACAGTGGAAGGTAAAAACAGCAAAAAAATAATCACAGAGAGGACCACCACTGAAAACTCCTGAGGGTGCCTAGAGTTAATACATTTGTGGTCAGGTCTCTACAGATACAATACACAGCTACCGATGATGTGGTATCCGGCATCTGACACACTTATTGGTTCCCTATCTGTTGACACACGTTGGCAGCTCATGTCATGAGAAGCCTCATGGACTACACTCTGGGCGTTCGATCATGGGAGACACGTGATACTCCCACCAGTGACACATGCTTGATAGACTTCTGCACCGTGCAATGGTACCGCTCATCATCACATCCGGGGCAGTACTTTATGACATCAGATGCTATTTATATTATGTGCAGGGAATACTCCTCTACAGGGCCGCCATCAGGGGGGTATTAGGGGTAGTGGTGTGAGGGGCCCGGCCAAAACTAATTGAAAGGGGGGCCCGGCAACTGCCTCGACATTCTTTTGGTAGGAAAAAACGGGCCCCTGCAATGGGGCCCGTTTTTTTCACCATAAGAATGTCGTGAGCTGCTGCTGCTGCTGCTGCTGCGGGCCCCCTCCCCTCGTCATGGGGGGCCGTCAAACCGTCCGCCCGCGCGCGCACCCGATCGCGCGCACAATGAAACTGCCGCGCGTGCGCACTCGCGAGCGCATCCACGAACGCCCGCACTGGAGACCGCCCGCGCGCGCACCCGCGATCGACCGCGCGCGCACCCGCAAACGAAGCGCGCGCACCCGCGACCGGCCGCGCGCGCACCCGCGAACGAAGCGCGCGCAGCCGCGGACACACATGGACAAAACTTACCTGGAGCCTGGCTGGAGGTGAAGGACTGGACGTCTGGACCGAAGACCTCCCCTGGAAGACATCGCCGGAAGAGGACTGGAGTGGGAGCAGCTCTTCTGACAGTGAGTAAATTATCTCAAAGTGCTGATCATGTATGGCCCTGTTCACACAGTATTTTGCAGGCAAAAAAAAATCTGCCTCAAAATTCCTTAAAGAATTTTGAGGCAGATTTTGCCCTGCCCACACTATCTTGCTGCGTTTTTTTGCTGCGTTTTTTGCTCGCGGCGATTGAGGACAGCAGACAAAAAACGCAGCGAAAAATGCATTTTCTGCCTCCCATTGATTTCGATGGGAGGTCAGAGGCAGAACCGCGGCAAGAAAGGACGTGCTGCTTTTTCTTTTTTCCGCGACTGGCTCCCATTGATTTCAGATTAAATCAATGGGAGGCGGTTTTGGAAGTTGTTTGGTGCTGATTCTGACGCAGTGTCCGAGTCAATATCAAGGCCCAAATACTCTGTGAACTGGGTCTTATTGTTAGGGCTTATTCAGACGAACGTGTAATACATCCGTGCAACGTGCGTGATTTTCACGCGCCTCGCACGGATCTATGTTACTCTATGGTGCCGTGCGGACTGTCAGTGATTTTCACGCAGCGCGAGTCCGTGTGTCCGCTGCGTAAAACTCACGACATGTCCTATATTGGTGCATTGTTCGCGCATCACGCACCCATTGAAGTCAATGGGTGTGTGAAAATCACGCCCAGCACTTCCGCAGCCGTATAAACTATGAATGAAAACAGAAAAGCACCGCGTGCTACAAACATACAAACAGAGTGTCATAATGATGGCGGCTGCGCGAAAATCACGCAGCCGCGCATCATACGCTGCTGACACACGGAGCTGTTATGGACCTTTTGCATGCGCAAAACGCCACGTTTTTTGCGCGTGCAAAAAGCACACGCTTGTGTAAATCCAGCCTTAGGGTAGGAACACACTAGGCATGAACGCTGCGGATTTTATGCAACACATTTTATTGTGGAAAATCCGCAGCGTATCACAGTCGCAGCCGAGTGGATGAGATTAGAACAAATCTCATCCACACGCTGCAAAAATAATGGACCTGCCGTGTGGCTTTGGCTTTTTAAGTCGCATGTCAATGTATTCTGTGGAATCGCCGCTCCTCTGTTGCGGAAATGCTGCGGTTCTGCCGCAAAAATCACACAAGAGAAGAAAAAAAAGGTACTTTTTTAAATTGATAAAGTTTAGACTTGCCCCGGCCGTAGTCCTGGTGACGCGATCCTCTATTCTTAGCGCAGCCCGGCCTCCTGTCATGACGTTTCATCCCATGTGACTGCTGCAGCGGTCACATGGTCTACAGCGTCATCCCAGGAGGCGGGGCTACGTTCAGAAGAGAGAGATGCGTCACCAGGACTATGGCCCTGGCAAGTCTAAACTTTTTTTTCCCTGCAGGATTCCCGCAGCGGACATGCCTCACGAAACTTGCGCCGCTATTTGGTGCGGTTTTGCTGGCAGAATTCCCTGCGGCTCCCGGGATAAGCTGTGTAGTTTTACTCAGCATATCCGCCTAGTGTGTCCCTTATGATGTCGCTCCTGGAGCTGCTGCCGCTCTCTAAATAGGCAGTTGGTCCAGTAGAATTTGGAATTATTTTTTTTTGTGAACCAGCTTAAAAAAATACAAAACTTTTGTGTTAGGGCCTGTTCACATCACTGTTCGCTTCCGCTCCGGGGTTCCGTCTGAGGTTTCTGTCGGGTGAACCCCGCAACGGAAAGTGAAAGTGATAGCACAGCTTCCGTTTCCATCACCATTAGCGCAGTCGACTGCGCTATTAATTCCGTCCAAAAACCAGCCGGAATGGTGACGAACCACCGCTCCGGGGTTCCGTCTGAGGTTTCTGTCGGGTGAACCCCGCAACGGAAAGTGAAAGTGACAGCACAGCTTCCGTTTCAGTCACCATTGATCTCAATGGTGACGGAAACATCGCTAATGGTTTCCGTTCGTCACCATTCCGGCTGGTTTTCGGACGGAATTAATAGCGCAGTCGACTGCGCTAATGGTGATGGAAACGGAAGCTGTGCTGTCACTTTCACTTTCCGTTGCGGGGTTCACCCGACAGAAACCTCAGAAGGAACCCCGGAGCGGAAGCGAACAGTGATGTGAACAGGCCCTAACACAAAAGTTTTGTATTTTTTTAAGCTGGTTCACAAAAAAAAATAATTCCAAATTCTACTGGACCAACTGCCTATTTAGAGAGCGGCAGCAGCTCCAGGAGCGACATCATAAGGGACACACTAGGCGGATATGCTGAGTAAAACTACACAGCTTATCCCGGGAGCCGCAGGGAATTCCGCCAGAAAAACCGCACCAAATAGTGGCGCAGGTTTCGTGAGGCGTGTCCGCTGCGGGAATCCTGCAGGGAAAAAAAAGTTTAGACTTACCCCGGCCGTAGTTTAGGTGACGCATCTCTCTCTTCTGAACGTAGCCCCGCCTCCTGGGATGACGCTGTAGACCATGTGACCGCTGCAGCAGTCACATGGGATGAAACGTCATGACAGGAGGCGGGGCTACGCTAAGAATAGAGGATCGCGTCACCAGGACTACGGCCGGGGCAAGTCTAAACTTTTTTATAAATTTAAAAAAGTGGCTTTTTTTTTTTTTCTCATTTGTGATTTTTGCGGCAGAACCGCAGCATTTCTGCAACAGAGGAGCGGCGATTCCACAGAATACATTGACACGCTGCGGCTTAAAAAGCCAAAAGCCACACGGCAGGTCCATTTTTTTTGCAGCGTGTGGATGACATTTGTTCAAACCTCATCCACTCTGCTGCGACTGTAATACGCTGCGGATTATCCACAATAAAATGTGTTGCATAAAATCCGCAGCGTTCATGCCTAGTGTGTTCCTACCCTAAGGCCGGATTCACACAAGCGTGTGCTTTTTGCGCGCGCAAAAACGTGGCGTTTTGCGCTTGCAAAAGGTCCATAACAGCTCCGTGTGTCAGCAGCGTATGATGCGCGGCTGCGTGATTTTCCCGCAGCCGCGATCATTATGACACTCTGTTTGTATGTTTGTAGCACGTGGTGCTTTTCTGTTTTCATTCATAGTTTATACGGCTGCGGAAGTGCTGGGCGTGATTTTCACCCACCCATTGACTTCAATGGGTGCGTGATGCGCGAACAATGCACAAATATCGGACATGTCGTGAGTTTTACGCAGCAGACACACGGACACACGCTGCATGAAAATCACTGACAGTCTGCACGGCCCCATAGAGTAACATAAGACCGTGCGAGGCGCGTGAAAATCACACACGTTTCACGGACGTATTACACGTTCGTCTGAATAAGCCCTAACAATAAGGCCCAGTTCAACGTTTTTGGGCCTTGATATTGACTCGGACACTGCGTCAGAATCAGCACCAAAAAACTTCCAAAACCGCCTCCCATTGATTTAATCTGAAATCAATGGGAGCCAGTCGCGGAAAAAAGAAAAAGCAGCACGTCCTTTCTTGTCGCGGTTCCGCCTCTGACCTCCCATCTAAATCAATGGGAGGCAGAAAATGCATTTTTCGCTGCGTTTTCTGTCTGCTGTCCTCAATCGCCGCAGGCAAAAAACGCGGCAAGATAGTGTGGGCAGGTCAAAATCTGCCTCAAAATTCGGTGCGCGCTTCCAGGCGGTCGCCGGTGCGCATGCGCGGGAGTTTGCGGGTGCGCGTGATCGGTCGCACGGGCGGCGGTGTTTGACGGCCCCCATGCTACCCAGGGCCGCCATCAGGGGGGGTATTAGGGGTACTGATGTGAGAAGCCCGGCCAAACCTAATTGAAAGGGGGGCCCGCAGCTCATGACATTCTTTTGGTGAAAAAAACGGGCCCCATTGCAGGGGCCTGTTTTTTTTCTACCAAAGGCAAGTCGCGGCAGTTTGCCGGGCCCCCCTTTCAATTAGGTTTGGCCGGGCCTCTCACATCAGTACCCCTAATACCCCCCCTGATGGCGGCCCTGGGTACCATGATATAGTACTGGACGGAGTACCGTTAACAGGCGGTGCCACGGTAGGGGGGCCCAGAAAATGTAGCTGTAGGGGGCCCTGAAATTCCTGATGGCGGCCCTGCTCCTCTATCCCCTGCACCATTATGGACTGACATCGGGTGGCCAGCTAAACTATGCGGCTGACATCTTTCTACACTGGGGACATACAAGTACTATTGCTGTGATCAGTGCAACTTTAATTTGTACTGGTCCCTCATTTTGGAATATATAACTATATAATTATTGTCATGATCAATACAACCTTCTGTACTGTGTCTTATATTTACCCAAACAACAATTATCTCACACATCTATTACTGTATACTCAGGATCTGATTGATATGGCCAATAACTATATTTGTTTCCCTTATGAACTATAACCTTCAGACATAGGGAATGGCATTGGAATTGGATGTTTTTGGTCACCATTTCTTTGGTCCCACTAATAATTATGCAGGTGGATCTAGCGTATAATAGGTACTGTAGGCTCGAGTGTTGGATTGCTTTTATCAGAGCGGCTATCCTGCAGTGGTGGGAAGGGTTTAAGTAGAGTATAACAGATTGAGTTCCCAGCATTATCATTCCCTTACCCCCCCCCCCTACAACATTACGAATTATATTCACTTGAGACTGGTGTTGTTTTATTAAATTTCTTTTGATTCTCTTGATTTTTTTTGCTGTTTTTGACATTCCACTATGTTCTGCATAAAGCTTAGTGTCAGCTGAGTTGTCTGTACTGTGACTTCTTTATCATAACAGAGCCATACCAGGCCCTCATACACCCTATGTGCTTCCGCAATAGAATCTATAAAACATAAAAGGGCCGAGCAGTGCTCCGGCGTCTTTTCGCAAATCACACTAGCTGGAATCGCAAATGCAAATGTTTACCATATTAACCAATTGGTAAACATTTGCGGAATCAGGAGATAACGCCTTTTCTCCTCGTCCTTCTTTTTTGCTTTAGTCCCTCTTCCCCTGATCCAGATAGAACATCTCCAAGGCGCTGCATCAGAATAATGTAAACAGAGCAGGGAACTGTCAAATCTCTCTGCTCTCAGCTGCCAGAGGTAGCTGAGGGCTGGGGGCATCCCTGCTCGACCGGGTGAGATCGATATTAGTATCAATCTCACCCGTTTAACCCTTCAGATGCGGTGCTCAATAGCGTGGACCGCATCTGAGTGGTTTTGGAAAGAGGGAGGGAGCTCCCTCTCATCCCACCGACACCCGGCGATGGGATCGCCGAGTGTCTGTGTCTCAGATGGCAGCCGGGGTTCTAATAAAGGCCCCCAGGTCTGCCTATAGTGAATGCCTGCTAGCCTATGCCAGAGGCATGTCCTAGCAGGAGCCTGTCCATTTTAATCGGACAGACAGTAATACACTGCAATACAAAAGTATTACAAAAGTATTGCAGTGTATTATAATAGCGATTGGATGATCGCATATTAAAGTCCCCTAGTGTGGAAAAAAAAAATGAAAAACCATCTTTTTCTCCTTACAAAATGCTTTACTATTAAAAAAACACAATAAAGCAAAAAAGTTACACATATTTGGTATCGCCGCGTCCGTAAAGAACCCGACTATAAAGTTGTTAAGTTATTTAACCCGAACGGTGAACGCCGTAAAAAATAAAATAAAAAACAATGGAAAAATTGCTGTTTTCTGTTAATCATGACTTAAAAAAATTTGATAAAAAGTGATCAAAAACTCGCATCTACTCTTAAATGGTACCAACAAAAACTACAAGTCGTCCCGCAAAAACAAGCTCTCATACAACTGCATCTGTGGAACAATAAAATAGTTATGGCTCTCCAAATATGGAGACGCAAGAACAAATAATTTTGAAAAAAAAGTGTTTTTACTGTGTAAGTAGTAAAACATACCAAATCTATACAAGTTTGGTATCTTTGCAATCGTAACAACCCGCTGAATATAGTTATTGTGTTATTTATACCACACGGTAAACTACGTAGATTTAGGGTCCCGCAAAAAAAAGTTAATAAAAGTTAATGAATAAATTATATGTACCCCAAAATGGTGCTATTAAAAAGTACAACTTGTCCCGCAAAAAACAAGACCTTATACAGCTATGTCGACACACAAATAAAACAGTTATAGCTCTTCGAATTTGACAATGGAAAAACGTAAAAAATGGCTTGGTCATTAGGGCCCAGAATGCAAGCAGGGGGAAGGGGTTAAAGGTTATGGTCTCATGTTTACTTGATAAAGGGGTTCTGTTTCCCCTAAACCCGTTGTACCTCAAGAGACCCTCTATCTCTCTTTTATATGTGTGTTTTATTATGATCTATTGTTTTAGACAATGAATTATATATACACCACCGTTCAAAAGTTTAGGGTCACTTAGAAATTTCCTTATTTTTGAAAGAAAAGCACCGTTTTTTTTCAATGAAGATAACATTAAATTAATCAGAAATACACTATATACATTGTTAATGCGGTAAATCACTATTCTAGCTGCAAACATCTGTTTTTTAATGCAATATCTACATAGGTGTATAGAGGCCCATTTCCAGCAACCATCACTCCAGTGTTCTAATGGTACATTGTGTTTGCTAACTGTGTTAGAAGGCTAATGGATCATTAGAAAATACTTGAAAACCCTTGTGCAATTATGTTAGCACCGCTGTAAACAGTTTTGCTGTTTAGACGAGCTATAAAACTGACCTTCCTTTGAGCTAGTTGAGAATCTGGAGCATTACATTTGTGGGTTCGATTAAACTCTCAAAATGGCTAGAAAAAGAGAGCTTTCATGTGAAACTCGACAGTCTATTCTTGTTCTTAGAAATGAAGGCTACTCCATGCGAGAAATTGCCAAGAAACTGAAGATTTCCTACAACAGCGTGTACTATTTCCTTCAGAGGACAGCACAAACAGGCTCTAACCAGAGTAGAAAGAGAAGTGGGAGGCCCCGCTGCACAACTGAGCAATAAGACAAGTACATTAGAGTCTCTAGTTTGAGAAATAGATGCCTCACAGGTCCTCAACTGGCAGCTTCATTAAATAGTACCCGCAAAACGCCAGTGTCAACGTCTACAGTGAAGAGGCGACTCCGGGATGCTGGCCCTCAGGGCAGAGTGGCAAAGAAAAAGCCATATCTGAGACTGGCTAATAAAAGGAAAAGATTAATATGGGCAAAAGCACACAGACATTGGACAGAGGAAGATTGGAAAAAAGTGTTATGGACAGACGAATCGAAGTTTGAGGTGTTTGGATCACACAGAAGAACATTTGTGAGACGCAGAACAACTGAAGAGATGCTGGAAGAGTGCCTGACGCCATCTGCCAAGCATGGTGGAGGTAATGTGATGGTCTGGGGTTGCTTTGGTGCTGGTACAGTGTGAGATTTGTACAAGGTAAAGGGGATTTTGAATAAGGAAGGCTATCACTCCATTTTGCAACGCCATGTCATACCATGTGGACAGCGCTTGATTGGAGCCAATTTCATCCTACAACAGGACAATGACCCAAAGCACACCTCCAAATTATGCAAGAACTATTTAGGGAAGAAGCAGGCAGCAGTCACCAGATTTCAAACCCATAGAGCTGTTGTGGGAGCAGCTTGACCGTATGGTACGCAAGAAGTGCCCATCAAGCCAATCCAACTTGTGGGAGGGGCTTCTGGAAGCATGGGGTGAAATTTCTCCCGATTACCTCAGCAAATTAACAGCTAGAATGCCAAAGGTCTGCAATGCTGTAATTGATGCAAATGGAGCACTCTTTGATGAAAGCAAAGTTTGAAGGAGAAAATTATTATTTGAAATAAAAATCATTATTTCTAACCTTGTCAATGTCTTGACTATATTGTCTAGTCATTTTGCAACTCATTTGATAAATATAAGTGTGAGTTTTCATGGAAAACACAAAATTGTCTGGGTGACTCCAAACTTTTGAACGGTAGTGTATATGGCATGTCAGTGTCCGATATAGTGTGCTCAGCATGTGCCACCGGAAATATACACCCCATAAGCTGTAATGTGGGTTCTCCCGGGTACGGCAATACCCAACATGTAGCTGTTATTAGCTACCTGGGCACACGACAGGGCTCAGAAGGAAAGGACAACCATTTGGCCTACTGGAGCTTTTCTGGTGCTAAGTCATGTATGCAGAAGCCCCTGAGGTACCAGTACAGTTGAAACCCCCGAGAAGTGACCCCATTTTAAAAACTACACCCCTTAAGACATTCATCTAGAGGTGTAGTGAGCATTTTGACCCCACAGGTACTGTGTAAAAGATAATGCGCAGCAGATGGTGCAGAGTGAGATTTGCAATTTTATATATATGGCATGTCAGTGTCCGATATGGTGTCCAGCATGTGCCACCGGAGATATACACCCCATAAGCTGTAATGTGGGTTCTCCCGGGTACGGCAATACCCTACGTGTGGCTGTTATTAGCTGCCTGGACACACGGCAGGGCTCAGAAGGGAAAGATGAGGGGGATAAGCTGTGCGGAGTGTATCCACAGGGTAAATTAAAAATTAAGGGATGTATGATAAATTTGAAAACAATCTTTCATACAGAGCCCTGGTTTTTCGGGACACGTGTCGCATTGGTATATTGTTTGCCTCCTTATCCCCCTCTTTAAGCAGACTCTGCACCTCTTTTGACTTTTTCCCTTCTTGCCAGTTTGGGGAACTTCTCCTGGAAAATGTTGCCCTGGTATGATGCGTGTGGCCTCGCTTCCAGAAGTACTGGGTGCTCCCTCGTCTTGGTCCCTAAAGATTAGATTCTTGATAACCACCTCATGAAATTCCAGGAAAGTTCCCCTCTGGCCTGCACATCGACGTAGCACGTACACATTGTACAATGCAATCTGTATGATGTGCACGGCCAGCTTCTTATAACACACCCTCGATTTCCGCATGGCGCTGTAGGGCTTCAGGACTTGATCTGATAAGTCAACCCCTCCCATGTACCTATTATAGTCCAGGATGCAGTCTGGTTTGGGGATCTCTGTACTGGTACCTCGTACAGGTACATGGGTACTGGTGTGGCCATGTATTGTTGTCAATACAACGACATCTCTCTTGTCCTCTCGGGGTGGGCACTGCTCATTATCCGTATAATGTAAGAAGCGAAGTATTGCCTCATAGCGCATCCTGTACATGGCGGTACGGTACATCTGGGTGTGGTATAAGATGTCCGTGCTCCAGTAGGTCCTAATGGACGGCTTTTTCAGAAGCCCCATGTTCAAGTGAAGTCTCCAGAACTTACCCAAATCTGCTGCATCTACAGGGGTCCACCTGTGGGATTGGGCATAAAATGATGTGGGGTTCTTAGTAATATACTGTTGGGCATATTAATCAGTCTGGGAGACCATAAGATCTATAAAGTCATCAGTGAAGAAGAACTTGAAAAAGTCCATTTCACTGAGCCCTGCCGTATTAAATTTTATCCCTGAGCTGCCCGTGTACTCTGGGATTTGCGGCTCATAAATGTCTGGTGTGGCGGTCCAAATGGGGTCACTTCGCTCGGGGGCTTGAACTGCAGTGGTGGTCCTGGGGCGTCTCCTAGGGGGTTACTCTTCTTCATCACTGGATGAGGAGGTGGATAAATAAAACAGAGCCTCACCATCCGACGACTCAGTGTCGGAGGCAAGAAATGAATATGCCTCTTCGGCACTAAATGTCCGTTGGAACATGTTTGATTGCTTCCCTAACTAGGAGCCATATGCTGCTACCTAAACCAGCCCAAAAAATTGGTGTTTTTAAAAAACGAGTGGGCTTCCCTGAGATTAAATCTAACTAGGGCGAGGGTTCCTAACACTAAACCTAACTAGATTATATTTGAACTTCTCTGAGACTAAATCTAACTACGGCGACTATTCCCTGACACTAAACCTAACTAGATTATTCTGAGCTTCCCTAACACTAAACCTAACTACGGTGACGGGTGCCTGACACTAAAACTATCTAGATTATTCCGAGCTTCCCTGACGCTAAACCTAACTATTGTGAAGGGCCCCTAACACTAGATCTAACTACGGTGACGGATTCCTGACACTAAATTCCTTGACGCCATACCGAACTACGCTTTTTGACGGTTCCCTGACACTAACTAACCCTAATACTAAACTAACCAGTTAAATTGTCTAAATTAACAGGTTGTTTTTTTAAAAAAAATTATATATTTTTTTATTTTATATGTTTAGAAAAAAAAGAAAAAAATAATTCCCTGGGACCAAGAAATTGGTCCTAAAGACTAAAAAGTGGTCAGTGATAGGAAATAACTGACCAAAAACATGGGGGGAACACAAGGAGGAAGGGTACAGGACTGGGTAGTGGATTGGGGAGGTTGGAAGCAGAAAAAAGTAGTTTTTTAACTTTTTTTTAACTTTTTTCACTCTTTTTCTTCTCTCCCTCTTCTCACAACCACTCTGAACGCCTCGCTATCTCCAACAGAGGCGTTCAGGGCAGGTGCCGCAGGATGTGATGTCAGGGAGAGGAAGTGAAGAGGCCGATCGCCACTATTGGACAGTTACTCACTGACTGACCAATAGTGGCGATCATGGAGGCGGGACCATCGCGACAGGTCCCGACGTATTGAGCTGTGATAGCCTGCTGTCTGAAACAGCAGCTGTCACAACTTGTGCACGCGACATTGGAATATGGCGATGCATTTTCCCTGCGACGTAATATTCCGTCACTGAGCGCGAACGGAGCGGTGAGCGCGACGGAATATTACGTCGCTGAGCGCGAAGGGGTTAAATACATTGAATACACAGTGTCAAGAAACTTTAATTTAACTTTTTCAATGGTTTTCAATGACTTAAGTGATAAGCAGTGGCGGATTATCATATGGGCGGTTCGGGCGGCCGCCCGGGGCCCGAGGCTCCCAGGGGGCCCATGGCAGCCCGAACCGCACATCATCTTATAAATCTATTCAGCGCGCTAGCGCTGCTAACTGCCGAGGAGCAGGGAATTGGCCGGGAAAGGGGTAGGACACGCCTCCCTGACAAGTGCGGGCCGCCGCCATTGAGTAACAGAACAGCGACGGACGGCTGTTCTGTTACTCCAAAGCAGCAAGAGAAGAGCCGGGCGGGTGGTCACCGGCGCTGAGGTTAGTTGGCTTATCCTCCTGCCCAACTGGTTCCCGACCGCTGGCTGTATTTTTAGGGCCAGCGGTCAGGGACAGGTCCTTAAAACCAGAGCCATAGACTTTCTACGGCTCGGGCTTTAACTTGCTGCCCGCGCGATCGGGCAGCTGAATGTCGGGTCTCCGGCTGTCAGTGACTGCCGGGGACCCTGAGGAGAAGACAGAAGCAGCTTTCGCTGCTTCTGTCTGCTCTGATCTCTTTTATACAGCGTTCAATGAACGCTGTGTATGGGAATAGAGACAGCAGCAGCAGCGCTGTCTCTATTCCTCCCGGTGATCATGTGACTGGTCACATGATCGCCGGGTGCCGTTAGTGGCAGACTGTTGCTGGGTCTAACTAGACCCAGCAGAGCCCTATTAGTGACAATCGTCACTATAAGGGTATGTGCACACACACTAATTACGTCCGTAATTGACGGACGTATTTCGGCCGCAAGTACCGGACCGAACACAGTGCAGGGAGCCGGGCTCCTAGCATCATACTTATGTACGATGCTAGGAGTCCCTGCCTTGCTGCAGGACAACTGTCCCGTACTGAAAACATGATTACAGTACGGGACAGTTGTCCTGCAGCGAGGCAGGGACTCCTAGCATCGTACATAAGTATGATGCTAGGAGCCCGGCTCCCTGCACTGTGTTCGGTCCACTACTTGCGGCCGAAATACGTCCGTCAATTACGGACGTAATTAGTGTGTGTGCACATACCCTGAGAGGGCTGATTTCCCCTGTAACTGGGGCTGCTGTGCAGCTCCAGTTACAGTGGAAAAACATGGTGTAAAAGAAAGAAAAAATATATATAAAGTTCCCCAAAGGTCTTTTTTGACCTTTGAGGATCAGACCATAGTAATAAAAAAATTGTAAAGTAAAGTGCAAAAAAAAATTAAATAATAAATACACATAAAATACCCACCCCAAAAAAAACGTTCCTCCCGCCAATCATTGTTGTAACGCTAGCGCTGACCCAATTACCCTAATATAGACATGTAATATATAAAAATTTACGGTAAACAATGACGATTACAAATAAAAGGTCTATTTTAGGGTAAAACTATATTACCAAAAAAAAATTGCTGAAACTTAAAAAAGCTTATTTTTTTAGTATTATTTTCAAACTTTATCAATAAAAATTCTAAAATAGCAAAAAAGGTGTGTATAAAAACAATAAAAAACGAAACCTGCCTTGTCTACGGAAAAAACATCGAAAAAATCACGTCGGTTTTATTTTTTTTTAATAAAAATGTGTGTTTGGTGCAACTTTGTAATTACGTTTTATGAAAAAATATTTTCACTTTTTGAGATACAGCTGCTTTGTATCCGGTTTCCGTCAGGTCAGCAGGACTGACGGGATCAGTGAAACGGGCCCTGCGCTAAATTATAATCTTAGATGTGATAGATTTGAGGTGGATCCTGCGTGTCACTGATCCTGTCAGATACAAAGCAGCTGTATCTCAAAAAGTAAAAATATTTTTTAATAAAATCAATCAATCACACTGATAAACACACATACTAATATATATATATATATATAGTGGTTTAGGTGGCATTAGTGTCGCAGTGTGCTGTCGCCATTCTATGTCTGCTGTATATCTGCAGTCACAGGTGTTCTTGCACCTGCATACATTTTGTATCATTTAGTTGGAATGTGCTGTTCACATTTTTGTTGTGTTTATGGGATCCATATATGTGGGGTTAGTGACTGCCTCCACTTGTTGTTCTTGCACTCCTCCCATTCTGCCCTGGGTGATTTTAATCAATTCAATGCTGGATCCTACCATCCCCAGGTATATATGTAGGCTTAGTCCCAGTTCTGGGTGTATGTGCAGCGTAGGTTCCCACCTTACAGAGGTCGCCTTGTCGTGGCAGGTGGGCTAACACTTTTTGATCAAAATGTGCACTAAGAACCTCCCTATTTGTAAGTAGATTTAGCTTTAGTGCATATTTATTTATATTTAGTGGTTTAGGTGGCATTAGTGTCGCAGTGTGCTGTCGCCATTCTATGTCTGCTATATATATATATATATATATATATATATATATATATATATAATATAAAGATTTTAAATGTGTACGTAACCTTGTGGCACTATACACAAGGGGGAGCACTGTGTGGCACTATATACAAAGGGGGAGCGCAGTGCGGCACTATATACAATGAGGGGCTGTGTAGTGCTATCCACAGTGGTATGTGTGTGGCGCTCTTTATAGGGGGGGCTTTTTGGTGCTATTTACAAGAGGAGGAGGGCTGTGTGGCGCTCTCTACAGGGGGTCTGTATGGCACTATCTATAGGGGGCTGTGTGTAACGCTCTCTACGGGGGGGTGTGTGATATATAGAGGGGGCTGTGTATGGCGATATCTATGGGGGTGTGTAATATCTACAGGGGCTATATGTGGCACTATGTACAGGGGGCTGTGTGTATGTGGTGTTTTACAGTGTGTGGTATTATTATATTCAGGCGCGCAGTGTTTGGTGCTATTATATTTAGGGGTACAGTGTGTGGCACCATGATAGCTTTATTTTCGTTTATAGGTGTGGAAATGTTGGAAAAGTGAGGAGACGTCTGAGTGGCAAATTCTGCAAAAATTAGTCATGGCCGGGAGAAGTCGTCATGAGCGCTGGACCGGATGGAGAAGAAAAGAGGAAAAAAACTACTAGAATCTGAGACGTCGTCACCTGTGAGTCACTAGATTTATAGAGAATCTGTCACCTCTCCTGACATGTTTATTATAGGAATCCTTGTATTTCACAAAAAGTCTTTCTGCAGTCCAGGACTGATAGACAATTCAGCTTGTCAGGAGGTTGTGTCCCTGCACAGTGTGATACTGTCAGTATGTAGGGACACCGCACTGCGACAAAGGAAATCGTAACACTGTTAATGCTTGCCCAAAAAGGTAGTGTTAAAAATAGTTACGGCGCGGCAGGGCGGCGGTGGTGAGGAAGGGGGGCCCAAGTTTGGGTAACAGCCCAGGGCCCATGGTCTACTTAATCCGCCACTGGTGATAAGTTATCACGCTACAGCAAGTTATCAGAGTCAGGATAAGGATTCCTACATCCAAACAAAGAAACAAGAAGTTCATCTGCTCACCAGGCCGTCCATGTGTCCAATAAACTCTCGGTGCGCGGATAATAGTCTGGTAACTTTATGGAGCATTAAAATGGAGGCGATCCAGAGCTTAGGCTACATTCACATGACAGTGAAAAAAAAATGGCCATTAAAAACTGATCACACAGCCTCCCTGTAGATGATGGCACACAGCCTCCCTGTAGATGATGGCACACAGCCCCCTGTAGATGATGGCACACAGCCCCCTGTAGATGATGGCACACAGCATCCCTGTAGATGAAGGCACACAGCCCCCTGTAGATGATGGCACACCGCCCCCTGTAGATGGCACACAGCCCCCTTGAAGATGATGGCACACAGCCCCCCTGTAGACGATGGCACACAGCCCCCCTGTAGATGATGACACAGACACCTCTCCGGAGAAAGCACCACACCCCTTCCCGCCCTCCCTGTAGTAATCTTCCAGGACTCTTTCTGTAAATTCAGGACAGTCCCGAAAAATTTTCTACAGTTGACAACATTGTCCCCTTTACTAGCGCCATGATACCCTTGTAGTGGGCGCAACAATATCCAACATTTTTGGTCTGCCTGAATGCCTCACATACTCACCGATGCATGACCCATGAGACTAGAGACCACACCTGTAGAGGACGGCGCTGCATCGGTGAGTATGTGTCATTGCGCCGCCGACAGCCAGCAAGGGAGCCAATAGTTCCCTTGCCTCTTGAATCCCCATATCACAGAACCGTTTTTAACGGCTATTACATGTATTGAAAGCCGTTCAAAATTGATTCATTGACACCTATGGGGGCCGTCTGGCCGTGAAAGCGGCCAAAAATAGGACATGTCCTATTTTTTGAAGGCCAATATTCACGGGTGGTTAAAAAAAGGCTGTGTGAATACACCCATAGAACATCATTGATTTTTACTGTCGTGTGAATGTAGCCTAAAACGAAATTCAATAAAATGTATCCTTTATTAGTTCAAATGTTGCCATCTTTACCTTGACTTTTAACGCATTAAATAAACAATCCCTTACCTTGACTTTTTCAATGGCTTTTGTTGTGTGATATAACGCTGCAACAAATGATATTTTATTTCACATCTAGCGAAAAGTAGTAATCAGAAAATAGGTTTTTAATGTTTCGGTCTAAACTGCTAAGAGATCGAGCAGATTACACACTCAATCCCTCAGGTGATTGGAGACCTAGTTCCCTACCCATCTCTCACAAAAACCTCAACATGCCCGAATTTAATATTGCCCCTAAAGGGAACAATTTTATTCAGGCAGACCCCACCACTCCACGCGAGTTAACCACTACCTATGGTCGATCCTTCAGGAACAGTTCAAAAATTAGACCTACCAATCGAACCAATGGGTCAATCTCCCTAACAAAACTCTATGACATTGTGGTGAACAAAAACCACCTTCCGAATAGTATCCCTAACAAACCAGTCGATGATACCACTCCTATTCTCGCAATAAACCAACCTTGCTCTCGAGGACACTTAATTCACCAAGTACCTATCAATACTTTCAAATCCTCAGATTTGGAACTCCATCTTTCCAGACTACTCTCTACAACTGAACCAATGGAAATACCCGCCATTAACAATTCTCCCATTTTTTCCTTCAACGACTCTATAGAGGATGGTATCTCGTCCCTACTACAATTATCAATTCACAACTCTCCCCAGTCCCCCATCTCAACGTCACCCAATATTTTATTTCATGAACCACTAGAGGCTTCCAGTCTACCCCAAAAGTACACTACCATCAACTCCGACACGAACTTAGCCCTATCTGCCCTAGACTTCACTTATGCGGCAGCATCTTTTTTAGGTCTCCCCTCACAGTTAGTCAGGCCACCCTTAACCCCTACGATCATGAGTCAAGACATTTTGATCCCCTTCATTATGAGCCCCAAAGCCCAATCAATCACCAACTTTTTCCCAAAGTTACAAAAAATCTCTACGAAAAGAAAACTGGCTATAGACCTAGAGGACGGAGAGGGGGAAAAAAATGAAACAAACCAACACCCATCCCTCAGCAAAAAGAGGAACTTTGTCCCACAATAAAATTATTTAATCTATCATCTTATACATTAAACACCCACGAATGTAGTCTATTGAACAGAGGCCTTTCCTTCTGCCCAACAGCAGCAATCGACACCTTTGAACTGTTTATGGACCTGAATAGGTTTATACGAAAACTTACCCTGACAAGACATTTTGCTATTGCTAAGCACACCACCTCTCCAGTTTATAATACCGAAGAACCCCCAAATAGCGCCTCCCCACGCGCCATTCCAGTAGAGGTTCACCCCAAATCAACTTTCTACCCAACCTACCACCAGGGGACCTATGCTAGAAACCTTTTCTACCTTGGTGACCAACGAATTTAGGTCAATTGAAGCACCATCACACTACCCAGACAACCTGACCTCATATGAAAGAAGGGCTTTAAAAACCCTTCAGAACAATGCAGACATAGTTATCCGCCCGGCAGATAAGGGAGGGGGCATAGTCATCCAGGATAGAACCGAATACCTAGGCGAAACTATGAGGATTTTGAGTGACACCTCATTCTACCATAGACTCACCACCAACCCACTTTCCTCCTATATATCTGAATACCAAAATCTCATTGAATCCGCTGCCGTTGAACGTTTAATTACTAAAAAAGAAAAACAGTTTCTGTCTGTCCCATTCCCAAATATGCCCTTCATATACCACCTACCAAAAATACACAAGTCACTCACAGACCCCCCAGGATGTCCAATTATCTCTGGGATAGGTTCACTTACCAGTAACCTGTCCCATTTTGTTGACCTTCACCTCCAACCCCTTGTATTGACCCTACCATCATATCTAAAAGATTCCACACAATTAATTAGAGACCTGAACAATCTGAATATTGACCCCTCTACACCCCAAATTTGTTTCCTTACAGCAGATGTAACCGCGCTGTACAGCAATATCCCCCATAACAAAGGCATAGAAACAGCCCATTCTTATCTTTCATCCAATACCTTAATTCCTGAGTCACAAGTCCACTTTCTAATCAATTGCATCAAATTCATCCTTCACCATAATACATTCAGCTTCAACAACAATTTTTACAACCAGGTCAAAGGATGCGCCATGGGCACCCGGTTTGCACCATCATACGCAAACCTTTACATGGGAGCATTTGAAAACACATACATTCATGGCACACACCCATTCAAAAACAATATACTACTATACAGACGCTATATCGACGACCTATTTCTAGTTTGGAGAGGAAATATTGATGAAGCTTCCCTTTTTATTGAGACCCTAAATAATAACAATTATGGATTTACGTTTACGCATACCTTCTCTCCCGTTTCCATTGAGTTCCTAGACCTCACAATTAGCCACAATAGCAATTGCAATAAATTTATCACCCAAACACATTTCAAACTGGTAGATGTTAACAGTTACATCGATTTTAAAAGCGCTCACTACCGCCCTTGGCTGAAAAATATACAATTCGGACAATTTAGGAGGATCAGAAAGAACTGCAGCACAGACATCCACTATCATAAAGAGTGCAATGTCCTTGAAAAACGTTTTAAAGACAAACACTTTCCTCTAAAACTAATAAAAGGTGCAAGACATAAGGCCACTGAACTAACGCAAAACTCCTGCCTTAACCCGCCTCCTAGAAATCCTGGACCCAGCAAGAACTTCAATACCAACTTTATCACTACTTACAATAAAGGTAGCAAGATAATCAGAGCTATCTTAGGGAAACATTGGCACATCATTAAAAACGACCCATACCTGAAAGACCTGGTCCCAATGAAACCCAGTATTACCTTCAGGCGGTCTTCAACTCTTAAAAACCTCCTAGTTCCTAGCAGAATTAAGAAGTGCCTAACACCCAGCACTAACTTCCTCTCAGATGTAAAAGGATCATACAAATGTGGTCGCCCACGTTGCCTATGCTGTAACATTATCAACCATAACAAACACACATACACATCCTCCGTTACCGATGAAACCTTCCCAATCAGAACGTTTCTCAATTGCGGCAGCTCGTATGTCGTTTACCTTATCGAATGCCCCTGTCAACTACAGTATATAGGCAGGACCACCCAATGCCTACGAACCCGGGTCAACAACCACTGCTTCAATGTTACACTGTGTTTTAAAAAACCAGTGTTATCTCGCCACTTTGCTCAAATACACAAATGTCAGTTTAATGAAATCCGAATTACTCCTATTGAACATATTCACCCAGATGTCCCAAATAGGTTTAACAAGTTGAAACAAAAGGGAAAATTATTGGATATTCAAAATGAATACACTACATCCCAGAGGCCTGAACGACATCTCAGAGTCGTCTTTAGATTAGCCATATCAACATCGATTAATCCTCTTAATTAGGAGATATCATGACCCTTCTAGCCTACACACTAAGACGCACATACACACATCTACATGATTTTCCTATTAAAACCTACCAATTAAATACACAATAAACTATTGTCCTCCTTAGACATTGATACCCGGAGACTTTCTAGTCAACATTCATATACAAAAATCCCCCAGTGTAAAACCATCCGAATTGCTTCAACCCAAAATTTCGTATTTATGTCCTTACACACACCAACACGTACCGTTAATTTTTTAAAACCCCCAAAAAATATTTTTCTTTACATAAAAGATCTTTTTATGAGACCATAAAGAGTTCACCATATTCTCTTTAAACTAACCATTTTCCTAGCCGCTAATAAACCTTTTGAATACATACTGTTTGAATTAAATTCTTTTCATACACACATTCGAATATTTCTACTTACCTCCTCAGCAGCTGTCCTTGCCCATCCCTCTCCTCAATGACGTCTCACGCGAACCCCCGGAGTTTGCGTGCCAATATGCGTGCCACCATGCGTTCCACCGCATGCTGCTCTGGCCCGCCTCGGCTTCCGTAGTCAAAACGATCACCTTGACTACAGCCCGGTTTTACCCAAACAAATCCACATTCACTGTACTAACCAATACACTGAATAAAAGAAACACAACAACGCTACATTACTACCTTTTGCCGCCCGCACTATGAGATGAACTTTCTATACTGTAAATGTTTAGTCTCTCGGATCCGCTACAACCTTTGACATGTAACATCTCGCAAACATCCCCTGTTCTGTATTTTAATATTCTAATGTTTTACCTAACTACATGTTCTTTGTCCAATCGTACAATAATCTGATTATTTCTGTTATTGTACCTGGTAATTTTGTGAACTTTGACCCGCCATGTTTTGGGGGTTTGCTTTCCACTTTTGCTCCATCTGAACTGGGCCAATCATCAGCCAGTGTTGTGTATATATATACCAGCCTGTTTTAAACAAAATTTTATGCCTGATGAAGACGCCAGTTCGGCGTCGAAACGCGTTGCAATAAAGCACCCTTTTAAATTAGAAGAGACTACTCGTTTCTCCAGAGACTACTATTTCTCCATTTGACTTGGTCCACGCAGCAGCGCCGTTATAGATCCCCTTTTTTCTACAATTATCTACTATACACCAGCGGTTACCTTTGGAAACCGGTCCGGATCTGGCAGCAGCACCCGTGGATTTATTTCGCGCATTACCTATGGCTTTCTGGTGAGCATGGTATCTTCATTCTTCCATTAGCCTACCCTACTGAACTGCACTATGTGGCGCCGTGGTCTTTTCTCTCTCTCTCGGTCTATACATTCGACCTTCTTTAGACACGGATTACGACCGTGGATACAGATATGCGGCGCTTGTGACCTCGGTCGCTATTGGGTAATGGCGCCATTATTTTTGGATTACTACTTTTCGCTATATGTGAAATAAAATATCACTTATTGCATAATACCTTGGAGTGCTGAGTTCCCATGTTTTATACATTGGCGTGGAAGCCTACTCACGCACCCTTGAAAAACGGAGTGCTGTGGGATCAAGAAAGTATCACGCTGCAACAAGATATCAGAGTCAAGTTAAAGATGGCTACATCTGTATAACAGTATAAAATCCATCTAGTAACAGATTACATGTTTCATACATTACATGTTCTTAGTCGTAGCCCCTATAATAACACATGTATCTTTCTTCCATGTTTATAAAACAGCAGCCCCATGTAACGCCTATATCCAGTGTATACACAGACAGTCTATCCAGGCAGTAGGAGATAATCGATGATGTAACTGATACTGCAGCCATTTATGATGTCACTGATGATGTCATAGACAGTACTAGTCGTTAGGTTCTATGTGCAGCTGGATTACATATTTTCTACTATTTCTGCCAATGATATCTGGACCAGGACTGTGATTGACTGTGTGATTGACAGGTAAGATGCAGCATTTTATCATTAATTCTACATGTTACTGGATACATGAAATATATACGCTCTAGAAATCTCATATAAGGCCAGATTCACACTGGACATTACTGCAGCAATTTCTAACCACACGAACACCTCATCACAACTATATGATTTTAGAAGGATTTTTTTCTGGTGATTGTCGGGAGTTGGGGTTGCTTAATGCAACTAACAACTGAACATGTGGATTTTACATTCAGATTTCAATGTTTCATATTTTCTCATTAAAGTTACAACTTAGTACAACACAGTATGTTCACACAGCCTATTTTCAGACGTTTCTCGGGCCGTAAACACCCCGAAAAATAGCTGAAAATACAGAGGCTGAACGCCTCCAAACATCTGCCCATTGATTTCAAAGGAAAAAGCGGGCGGTTTGTTCCGATGGTGCATTTTACGTGGGCGTTTGATAAAGTCAATAGAAAAAAGCTGTCTGTAATGTGGAATGTGACTTCTCAAGTATTTTCTAGAACAGACATGTCCAGAGAGATGTCAGATCCTCTATAATTTTATAGTTTTTCAGTTTTCAATATGACGTCTAATTTTTCTGCTAAGTCTTTGTTTACATCTGTGTTGCAGGCTCTGTTAGTGGTTCTGCTCCTATGATAAAGGAGTACAGCGAAAATAGCAAGCACATGTGAACAGAGCCTTAGTTGGTAGAGGGAACTCATTTATATTATCTTCACTGTTTACATATTTTATTATATTGTAATTAAAATGAGATATTATTTGTATTTTCTCAGTTACAATGGAGAATTTGGGGAGAGGTGATTCTTCTGACTGTCTTCCATCTAGATAATTGTAGCTTATTAAACAAGTTTACATGTGTGTACAAAAAGCTCATCTCTAATATATAAAACTATTATTAGACTAATATATCACCTATAAAGAATATCATTTTTCCAAATAAAAAAACATATCTTTGTTAAAAGTATACAAATATAAAAAAATAATCGATGGAACAAACCGGATTCAAGCCGGCATCAGCTGATCACATAAATACACACTCATAGATGTGACTAATACAAAATCCTCTATAATAGCTACGGGAGAAAAATAGGAATATTTACCAGATGGCTGTGAATAGTCTTAAAAAGCTACCGTATATTATCCTAATAAGGCTCAGCAGTAGCCAGGGCCGGCCTTAGGGGTGTGAGACCTGTGCCATTACATAGGGCGCATCCCTCGAGCAGGTGGAATCTGGTGCTGCGCTGGCTCCCTTCCACTGCTTGTGTTTTAGAAGCGGCCGGGCAACTCAGCAGCTGCCTTTCCGCCTGGGCGCTTCTCTCACTGGCGTAGCGTCTCTAGCAGCGACAGCGGACATGAGGGTGCCCATCATGGCCGGTGTCGCCGCTAGCAGCCGCTGTGGCTGCTACAGTGGTAGTGATGCCACATTTAATAGTATCTGCATCTTTAAGACGCAGATACTATTGAATACTATAGCAGAGCGGAGAGTATCTGTCACAAAGTATTGCAGTTTTTTATGCATTTTTTTAATGCATTTTTACCATACAACAATTATAGGCCATGTCCCTAAACATTCTGAAACTATCAGCACTGATTGTATAGTATCAGACCATGGCTATGGACAAAAGGAAATAGCAGCACCCGGTTGTCAATTTCTGCTTACATTTCCAGGAGTAATAAAAGAGGAACGGCACAATGAAGCGCTCTATCATGGTCTCAGGTCCAGGTGTAAGAGGGCTGCTCAAAGTATAAGGAGAGCGCCCAATTAATGCCCAGCATAGAAAGTAGGAGAGTCCAAGGTAAGTGCCGAATATTTATTGTATCTCTACACAAGTTATATCACATATTTACTGGCTGGATGCTTTTTAGTAATCATGGATATTTTCTCTGGTACCGAAATCCAAGAAGCCAATTTCAGTTTTTTAAAATTGTCCCTCAGAAAATAAGGTTGTACTTCCTAATATTCCTCACTTCAATGCTAAGGGTGGAAGAATAGAAAAAATGCCCCTTGCAAAATGTACTGAGCGCTTATTACTGACAAGCTACAAACCTGTACTATATTAGGAAAAGAGACCAAGAGCCTGGAAACCCGATGTGGTCAACTATGGATCCAGACTAAGCTGCCACCTAAACTTATTTGTTGTCAGCAAACTTGGTGCATGCCCAGTATATTCATTACATGTATCCAAATTATATGTGTCCAGAGACACCACAAAACAAAAAGAGAAAATCAGAAACTCCACATTTCTCCATGGTTTCCCTTTAAGGTTTGGTTTATATAGAGACATAACGTTTAGCTCCTTGGCCTTGATGTCAAATCTATACCAGGTCCCGCCAATCACCATATACCATATATAATCTGGACACCACAGACACAATAGGCTGGTTTTATGGAAAATGTGGTCCTAGGCAACAAGCAAATTAGACTCGCACCCACCCCATCCCACCACAAAATCTTTTTATACAGTTTTTTTTTCAGTGTAAATTCACTGGTGGTTTAAGGATGTTAAGGGATTATTTTTAAATTATCTGGTCATCTAGGGCAGTTAAGGGGGTGAAAAGTAAAATCAGGATTCCTCTAGGAGATGGGGCATTTGGGATTGGCATTTGTAAATTGCCCAGATTGTGAACCCCTAATGCCAGTCATGGACACCAGGGCCTGGGTGTGACTGCAACCTCTTCACCCCTATAGTTGTGTTCTCTGGGTTTACACTAATATTACAAAATGTTTTCAATGTCTGACTCGTCCTGTGATAGAAAATGAAATGTGTGAATGTAAATATATTATTATTCATTCTAGATATGGGGTTATTTTATGTTTATTCCATTATGTATTTTACAGACATTTATAACATCTGATTATGTGGCACCAGTGACAGCCGACATGCTAGGATATATACTGTATATATGTAAGTATTATAGCAAATAACAACCTATATAAATTCTATAATCTAATGTCATCCAGAATGTTCCTATCGAGACACATGACAAGATTGTGGGAACTAATTCCCCAATGTTGTTAAACCAGGGCCGGTCTTAGGGGTGTGCGAGCTGTGCGGTTACACTGGGTGCATCACCTGTCACTACTGAATGGGGCGCCACTGGTCTTGATGTCTGGGGCACCCATTGCTTGAACTCTCAATCCCACTCTTCATGTAAAAAAAATAAAGGGCACTGCTCAGGGTGCAGATACATTCCCTTAATAATGGATTACATTACAGTGTGGCGGACAATATCTGTCTGGTGGTGTTATTTGGGCACTGTATGATTGCATTATTTCAGCACTATATTCTACGGCATAAAGCTGAATTCACACGCTGCAGAATTGCTGCGCGGCAAAATTCACAAGTGTTACAGGTGAATAGTTACAGTTTCAAAACCTTATCCACATGTAGCAAAAGTTAACGCTGGGAATTTTGCTGCAGCTCTATATTATTATTATTATTATTATTATTATTATAGACATGCTACATAAAGAGGTTATTATGATATTAGTAATATAAAAGGGTCTTGTTATTTATGTAACTTCCTAATACATTGTTGGAATATGGAGGCAGTACACAGCGCACACAGTGTCTACATTACCGGTACTGCAGTCTGTGCGCCACATACAGGTCCGTCCACATGAAATTGCTGTGTACATGAGCCCCAGTGTATATTTCCTTCATTGTTGGGTGATCGATACTGAGCATACGTCTGTCTGGAGAAATAATACTACACAATTATTGATTTTTCCAGAACACCTTAAGATCGGCTGCCTGCTGCCAGGGGGACTCTCTGAAGCAATATTTCCTCTATGCAAGGTGCGTCTATTATTAGTTACTATATGCAGTGTCCACCTATACCCTCCACAGTTAGAATGACACTTTTTGTATGTGCTGGGTCAGAATGCCCCTTTTGTATGGCCCCACAGTAATGAAGCCCCCTTTTGTAAGCCCCGACTCAGTCCTTTTATACCTCATATTAATAGTGCCCCCTTTGCGCCTATAATATAAAAAATGATACTCACCTAATAGACAACCAACCGGGTTAGACATTCTGCTTCCTACAAAATCAGTGGCCTGGCGCAGACGGAGTGATTCAGTGACATCATCATGCTGGGCCTCTGATATCATTAGTATACTCCGGGTGCCTTGTTGGCTACAGTTCTGAATTAGGCCATGGCCTACGAAATCATACGGCAGGGCAGGAACCCAATGGCTCCCTGCGCTGTTATTGTTTGTCCAATTTCAGGGGCGTATGGAGCCCCAGAGCTGTGGGCCACCCCAAATCCCTGGACCCCTATATACCCCTTTGGTAATCTTACACTGGTTGGGGACTGGACTCTGTTCTAGATGAAAATGTTGCCATTGATTGAGATTTGTCCTAATACATTGACTTTCTTTCTCCTAGAATTAATTCCTCATAAGAGTTAATGATAACCACACGTCCCAGGAGGCCAGATCAAAGATTAAGCAAAGCCCTCCTCCTCACCTCACATAATGTTCTACATTCAGCCGGACAAATTCAGTAGGAGAGTCCGAGGTCAGTGTATTTTATTAACTGTATCTCTAAATGATCGCATAGGGCATATTACTGGTCAATACTGAAGAGGGCATTACCACCATTGATGGCCTGGTCACCCTCAACTTACACTCCCGATCCGGCATTTAGGGCCCAAACCTATAATATAAAAAAACAGAAATATTCAATCCCTAGTTTATTGACTGGGTGATGTTATTTGAGCACTGTATGATTAAATTATTTTGACACTACATGGTGCATCATAAGGGGGAGGGCGTCACAGATACTGCACATGTCACTAATAAACCTAAGGCCGGCCCTGGATGTGACACAATAGCTGCCACGTGACATGCCATCCACACAGACATGACCGCTGTGGCCTAGTAACTAAAGACAACAGAACCACCAGCGCAGGAGCAACAGGGAATTAAAAAAATTAGTAGGGGCTATTTGTTATTTTTAGACATATGTGGTTCATACTAAGGTTTTTGAAACTGTCAGAAAATCAATTTAATAATTATTTTGTCTGTTGAATCCAGAAATACAATTTACCATTTTCTACTCTCTCTACTCCAGTCCAAAAGACTCCACAAAAGACAAATTAGAAGTTTTCCACTAAGAATAAGATTATATAGGAGAATAACGATAAGCTCCTGGTCCTTGATACAAAATCTATACCAGGGTCCTCCAACTATCATGTGCCATTATACTGCTGGTGTTATTTATGTGGCAGGGGGGCATTGGACTCGCCCTGTGATAGAAAATGAAATATGTGAAAGTAAATATATTATTATTCATTACAGATATGGGGTTATTTTATGTATGTGCATTAAATCCATTATGTATTTTACAGACATTTATAACATCTGAATATGTGGTACCAGTGACAGCCGACATGCTAGAAGATCCACTGTATATATGTAAGTACTATAGCAAATAACAACCTATAGAAATTCTATAATCTGATGTCATCCAGAATGTTCCTATAAAGACTAATGACAAGACTGTGGGAACAAATTCTCCAAGGTTGTCAATAGGCAGATCATATATTTGTTGATATGATGAACCATACTAAGCGAACGTCATAATATCTTCACAGTTTATACTTTTTGTTCCAGAAATACTTATGATCGGCTGCCTGCTGCCAGGGGGACTCTCTGAAGTAATATTTCATCTATATGCGGTATGTACATCATAAGTTACTATATACTGTACCCACCAGTAGCTCTGTACATTGAAAAAGTGATGAGCGGGCAAAATGCCAAGAAAGGCATAGCAGTGGGGAACTTTGGATAGTTGGTAGGAATAGGCATAATGTAAGTTAGGGGTATCTTTGTCCAAAATGCTGGCCACATTGGGACTGAACGTAGGTGTAAGGTAATTGGATGAGGGGACTTAGGGTAGTGTAGTGGGATTTTAGACAGCTTTGGTCTGCCAAGAACATTTGCGATGTGTCAAGGCCTGGTTAAAGTATCTACAATGGCTTCAGGAAGGGAGAGTAGTAAATAGGGGGCCCCATCAATGACCTCGATTTCACGGCGCCACTGGCTGGAAGTTCAGTAGGCCTAAATTAGGCCTAATATTTTGGTGTGAAACTGGAGGCGGCCGTACCACTACGATGCAATAGAAAAGGACTTAAGTGAGTTGCATTACACAGTCATGATCTGCAGGCATAGGTGATAATGGACACTGGCAGAATGTTTTTATATTTACAGCTCTCAAGCGGAAAGCAATGGAAGGTGCTAGGATATTGCCACGTATAGAGCCCCCACAAGTCATGTAGCACAAGAACCTGGACTTGGGGTATACTGGATTGTTTGGAGCCGATGGCTGGAAGTAAGAAGTATCCTGGCATCAAGGAAGCAAGGCAGGTATCCTCAATGGTATCATTCTAGCAAGAATTTGAGGGAACATGGCACAATGATGGGCCAAGTGCCAGGGTCCTTGCGCAGGGTTCCAGGGTCGGTGAGGGCAACATTATCCCAGGAGGGCCTCATAATCTCAACATGGGAGAGGGACATCTTGGGGGTTGCCAAAATGTTTATAACATGGAGTACTGGCATAATGTTTGGAATTACAGGAGCAGCGCATCTGGATGTAAAGAGAAGCAGAAGAAGGCAACAGTAGCTGGTTGAGTCTGATTCTGATCTGTCAGATGATTATGAGTGGTCTGATGTTGGGGATAGAAGGGCTAATGGGCAAGACAAGTAAGGTGCTGAAAAAAATGTTTAAGCAGGATAAAGCAAAAAGGCAAAAGCGAGGAGGCGTGATACCGAAAGCCAATCCTTTACTGGAAAGAGGGGGTAAAATTTGGGGCCAGGAAACATGTTTGTTGATTTCTACCTAAACACACTTGTCCCAGGAAATGTTGGGAACGATAAGTGGGGAAAGGCTTGTCTAGTTTTTGAGATGTCTATGGAAGCCGTTGCAGCTTGAGTGGTTGGGTAGCTGTCAGAGGGAAAAGAGGCAGAGGAGGTTATTAGTGATTGAGTGAAGAGATTTTGTATAGTATTGCAGTGTTATGGTGGTGGACCAGGACCCCCTTATTGATCAGGTGCCAATAAAAAGGGATGGTGCCTGTAAAGAAGGCTGGTAAGTATAAAAAAAAATACATCTGTCGCATCTAAAAGAGGCATCCGTAAATGATGCAATAGACAAGGAGTTGAGTGGGTTGCATCATTAAAGCAGAATCTGCAGGTACGGATGACAATGGATACTTGCAGAATGTTTTTGTGCCTACAGGACTGAAGCGAGAAGCAGTGGAAGGGACCCGGATATCGCCACGGATAGCGGCGTCCATGAGTCATGCAGCACAAGGAACTGGACTTGGGATGTAATTGACTGTTTGGAGGAGATGGCGTACATTTGCAAAGAACGTAGTTGGCTTTCGAAGCACGTAAGCGGTCTTGTATCATCAAGTCAACATGCCGTGTGGTTTATAAAATGTTTTTCTAATAAAGTCATCACATTGTCATGAGGATTGCTGGCCCGTATTTTCTTCTGTTTGCTGTAAATTTGTTGGACAGTGTGGTCAGGGGGTCATGAAGATTGGTCAGGGTGATCATTGGCTACATGGGTAGGGAGACAGTAGGGTGCAGGTGGCCACGGCTGGCCCTAGAAGCGGAATTGGATGCCTGATGGTGCAGAACAAGGATGGGTGTGAGAAGGGTGGAGAGCAGTGCGACTTGCATAGCACGCTATGGCAAATTATCCGGCTATTGAAGACAAATCCTAAATACAATAGTTTAGTGTACAAATACAATATCAGATTCAAGCATAGATACGTATAGCATAGAGACAGGGCTAGAAATAAGCTCAGTTTATATATAAAGCACCAAAAAAAAGCTCAGTGTTATGGCTACGGACCGCTGCCGCTCACCCTCTGCAAATGGCCGCGACCGCCACTACCTGCACACCTGCCGAAATTCTCCTCCCCAGAGACCACGGCTGGTGCGACCTTCCCTTCCTGGAGTGTGCGAGGAGTGCCTTAAAGGGGCAGCGCACGCACTTCCTAAAAGTTTCCTATCCTACCCCAGTGCACCCTGGATTATAAAAAGGGCTCTGCCCTCCCACTCCTTGCTTGAACGTTGTTTGTACTTTTCCCATGTTTGTATTGCAAGTGGTCCCTTAGGGTTTTCCTGCTTGCTCCCAGTGTTCCCGTTCCCTGCATCCTATCTCTTGTATCTCGTGATGTTTCCTAACTGTGCCTGCCTTGTATTTGAGTCGTGTGGTACAGCCTGCTGTATCACCACAACTGTGTGTCATCTGCCATCCCTGTTGCCATCCGCCTCGACTGGCGCAACCTGCCACACCTAGCCCTATCTGCGCCGGAGCCTGCTATGGCAGAGCGGCCTAGTGGGTCCACATAAGGATGTAGCCATCTTTATCTTGACTCTGATAACTTGCTGCAAAATAAGGGATCTTTCCACTGTGTATTTAATGCGTTAAAAGTCAAGCTAAAGACGGCTAGATCTGTACCCTAGATCGTGACAGTACGCTCAGGCCATGGAACCCGCTGGCCAGCCTAAGACCACAGTTCAGGTCATACGGACGGATATGTGTGACCTACATGCACGCCAGGATCAACTCCTCGTGGCTGTAAATTCCATCATCACCCGGATCAACTCCCTGTTCCTTCCCGAGAGACTGCTGCCATTCCACTGCCCGTTACTTCTCCTGTCTGTTCCGGATCCACAGTTGCACTGTCTCTTCCTCCTCGCTATGACAGTGATCCTAGAGCCTGAGAGGGTTCATCAATCAATGTACCATGCATTTTAGACTGTGTGCTATCCTCTTCTCCTCTGATGAGGCCAAGATAGCGTTCATTATTTCCCTCCTCGCTGGCAAGTCCCTCGCATGGGCGATGCCCATCTTGGAACATCAGGGGCCAGAAATTTTGGACTTATCCCTGTTCTTACAGACTTTTCGTGCGGTGTTCAAGGAGCCGGGTCTAACATCCTCAGCAGCAGCCACTCTGCTAACCCTGAAGCAAGGGGCGTCCACAGTAGGAGAACATGCCATCTCCTTCCGTACCCTGGCAACAGAGTTGGCATGGAACAATGAAGCATTGGTAGTGACCTTTTTGCAGGGACTGTCCTCACACATCAAGGACGAGCTGGCAGCCCGCGACCTCCCACCTACCCTGGATGCCCTTATCCTGTTGGCTACCTGGGTCAACATGAGGATCCAGGAACGCGATCAGGAGGTTCGGGGGAGAGACATTTTCACAGATTGGCACCCTCGTTCAGGTCTGTGTTTGTATTGCGGACTTAAAGGCCGTTTCGTGCACCAATGTCCACAAAAGCTGGGAAACTCCAGCACCTAGAGAGGCAACTCTAGGTGGGATGATGCCAAACGTCAAAACCTCTTCCAAATTATCTATTCCTGTGACCATCATCTCGGGAGAGACATCACACTTCTCCTCTGCCTATCTTGACTCCAGGGCAGCTGGAAATTTCATCCAGCAGGATTCAGTGGACCGACTACATCTACCCACAGATCTTCTAGAGAGACCCTTTGCTGTTGCTTCTGTAAATGGACTACCATTGCCCGATCCTATTGTGGCTATCATAAAACCACTGACGTCACAAATTGGAGTCCTTCACTCTGAACAGATCACCTTCCTATTCCTGCCTAAAGCCATCAACCCGGTTCTACTGGGTCTGCCTTGGCTTCATCTACACGCCCAGGTCCTTGACTGGAGTCCGCCCTGTTTTGCCTCCACTGCCTCAGTCACTCTCCGATCTACCATCTCATTATGCTAGTTTTGCGGTTGTCTTCAGTAAGAGCAGGTAGATAAAAACAGTGGGAACCATGTGGGATCCATTGTAAAAAAGAGACAACATCCAGGCGCAATACTTCAGGGAGTCCAACACATTTTTGAGAAAAATATATATATAATTCATTGTCTAAAACAATAGATCATAATAAAACATACATAAAAAAGAGAGATAGAGGTTCTCTTGAGGCACAATGCGTTTAGGGGAAACAGAACCCCTTTATCAAGTAAACATGAGACCAAAAAGTTTTTCCAGAGAACCCCTTTAATGTACAGTTTACTGTAGTATCATTATTATTATTACACCAAAATTTATATGATATTATATAATAATAAATTATATAATATATATATTATTATATTATACCTGTTAGGAGATTATGTCACCCCCAGACGAGGGCTGTGCCGAAACGTACTTCGTAATTGGCGCCATCCCGGTTATGTCATACAGATGGGTATATATTGCGGCATGTTATTTCATATGCTGTACTCTTTTGAACATGTGTTGCAACTATCCTAGGACCATCAATACTTGTATTTAGCTTCTTGTCCATGTCCTTATCCATCCTGCAGTATTGCAAAGACAATTTATATTATATATGGTATATATCTTTATTTCATATATTGCTTAGCACTTTGTACTTTATAAATAAAATGTATCCGTATTGTTATGGGCATGTGTTCACCCTGTGTATTTCACTTCCGGAGATGTTGGTATATCTATTGTGTGACTCTTTTTGTCATTTGTCCTCTATATTTAATAAAGCTTTTTGATACTTTTCAAAAGCATCACTATTGGTGCTCTGTGCCATTATTGTTTAGGTCAGGTTCGCCCTCTGCCGCTAGGTGCTGTGGGGTAACACAGGAGGAGGCATGTGTAGATGCCTGGGGGACTCAGTCTGGTGCCTGATGAACATGGTGGGGCGGTTCCCTGGTGAAGGGTGCGGGTCCATCCCAGGTTTTCGCGTGGGCGGTCCTGTAAAGTCTGGGTAGGAGGGAGGTTTTCCACATTTTCCCTTGTTAAGCCTCTTCTGGTGAGTCATGAGGCGGTTGCGGTCTCAGTCCAGACTGAGACACCTAATGAGGTAAACGGGGATCAGTTGGCTGTGTATGTCTGCTTCGAGAGATCCCTGGGTGCCCATCTTTAGCAGGAGGTCAGGAAACATATAGGGAAGGAAGAGTATGTGGAGATCTTCCCCCTCCTCCCCTTGAAGAAGTTCTATCTGGACCAGGAGAAGAAGGACTAGAGCAAAAAAGAAGAGGAGGAGAAAAGGTGTTATCTCCTGATTCCGCAAACGTTTACCAATTGGTTGCATGCATTTGCGATTCTAGCTAGTGTGATTTGCAAAAAATGCTGGAGCACTGATCGGCCCTTTTATGTTTTATGGATTCTGTTGGGGAATCACATAGGGTGTATGAGGGCCTGGTATAGTTCCGTTATGATAAAGAAGTCAGAATACAGACAACGCAGTTAAATCTAAGCTTTATACAGAACATAGTGGAACGACAAAAACAGCAAAAAAATCGCAAAGACAACCACCACTTAAAACCTTAATTTAAAGAATCAAAATAAATTTTATAAAACAACACCAGCCCCAAGTGAATATAATTCGTAATGTTACATAGTTACATAGTTAGTACGGCTGAAAAAAGACACATGTCCATCAAGATCAACCAAGGGACGGGAAAAGGGAAGGGAACAATTTCTACACATAGGAGCTAATACTTTTTTGTTCTAGGAAATAATCTAACCCTTTTTTAAAGCCATCTACTGTCCCTGCTGTGACAGCTCCTGCGGTAGGCTATTCCATAGATTCACAGTTCTCACGGTAAAGAAGGCTTGTCGCCTCTGCAGGTTGAACCTTTTTTTCTCCAGACGGAGGGAGTGCCCCCTTGTTTTTTGAGGGGGTTTTACATGGAACAGGATTTCACCATATTTTTTGTATGTGCCATTAATATATTTATGTAAATTAATCATGTCCCCCCTTAGTCGTCTTTTTTCAAAGCTAAATAGGTTTAATTATTTTAATCTTTCCTCATAACTTAGATTCTCCATGCCCCTTATTAGCTTCGTTGCTCTTCTTTGTATTTTTTTCCAACTCCAGGGCATCCTTTCTATGAACTGGAGCTCAGAACTGAACTGCATATTCTAGATGAGGCCTCACTAATGTTGTAGGGGGTAAGGGAATGATAATGCTGGGAACTCTCTCTATTACACACCCTACTTAAACCCTGCCCACCACTGTGGGATAGCCGCTCTGATGACAGCAATACAACACTCGAGCCTACTGTACCTATTATACGCTAGATCCACCCGGATAATTATTAGTGAGACCGAAGAAATGACCAAAAAACGTCCACTTCCAGTGCCATTCCCTTTGTCCGAAGGTTGTAGTTCATAAGGGAAGCAAATATAGTTACTGGCCATACCAATCAGATCCTGAGTATACAGTAATAGATGTGTGAGATAATTGTTGTTTGGGTAAATATAAGACACAGTACAGAAGGTTGTATTGATCATGACAATAATTATATATTTAGATATTCCAAAAAGAAGGACCAGTACAAAATAAAGTTGCACTGATCACAGCATTAGTACTTGTATGTCCCCGATGTAGAAAAAGTCAGCCGCATAGTTTAGCTGGCCACCCGATGTCAGTCCATAATGGTGCAGGGGATAGAGGAGTACTCCCTGCACATAATCCAAATAGCATCTGATGTCATAAAGTACTGCCCCGGATGTGATGATGAGCGGTACCATTGCACGGTGCAGAAGTCTATCAATCATGTGTCACTGGTGTGAGTATCACGTGTCTCCCATGACACAAATGCCCAGAGTGTAGTCCATGATGCTTCTCATGACATGAGCTGCCAACGTGTGTCAACAGATAGGGAACCAATAAGTGTGTCAGATGCCGGATACCACATCATCGGTAGCTGTGTATTATATCTGTAGAGACCTGGCCACAAATGTATTAACTCTAGGCACTCTCAGGAGTTTTCAGTGGTGGTCCTCTCTGTGATTTTCTTTTGCTGTTTTTACCTTCCACTTTGTTCTGTAGTCAGCGTACTGACAGCCCCATGATAAAATCACAGCGTACTTATGGAGTGACAGAGGGAGCCGCCTCCCGCTATCTACCCACCTAAATGCTGCGGTTGCCATTGACTACACCATCTAAGAGGTTAAATTGTCAAGATCAGAGGTTTCAATCACAGCCGGGCTCCTCCTGTGCCACACAATCACCATGATGGAATAGTACGTTACGGTGGCCCTATGTAAGGCAATCCATGACGTACATTTATTTTATGGAGGCTTAAGGGGTTAATTTTATGGCTGAACGGTGTATAATCATCAAGGGCATAATAATAGGGGTTGCAGAGGTAAAAGCCTCACTGGTGCCTTGCTACCTGAGGGGCCCCAAAAGAAGACACTTGAATTATAAATGGAGCACAGTCTAGAAAAATAGTTGCCTATTGGTCAGTGTCTGTAGTGTCCGAAATAAAAAGAATACGTTGTTTGAAGGTAAAGTTGTTATGATGAGACGACCCCTTTAACCCGTTTGTGACCGGCCCATCGTGTTTCTACGTCGGTCACTAACGGGCCTTATTCCGATGCCATAGACTTTTTACGTCGCGGCATCGGAATAAGTTTACAGAGCAGGGAGCTGTAAGATCTCCCTGCTCTCAGCTGCTAGAAGCAGCTGAGGGCTGGGAGCGTCCCTGCTCTGCCGTGTGAGATCGATATAAGTATCGATCTCACATGTTTAACCCCTCAGATGCGGTGCGCAATAGCGAGCACCGCAGCTGAGTGGTTTTGGAGAGAGGGAGGTAGCTCCCTCTCTCTCCCACCGACACCCGGCGATACAATCGCCGAGTGTCAGTGTCTCCCATGGCAGCCGGGGGCCTAACAAAGGCCCCCAGGTCTGCCTGTAATGAATGCCTGCTAGGGCATGCCTCTGGCATGACCTAGCAGATGCCTGTCCGTTTTAAACGGACAGGCATAATACACTGCAATACAAAGTATTGCAGTGTATTATAATAGCGATCGCAGAATCGCATATTATAGTCCCCTAGTGGGACTAGTAAAAAAGTAAAAAAAAAAGTTTGATAAAGTTAATAAAAAAAAAATTGAAAAAAAAATGAAAAACCCAGCTTTTCCCATTACAAACTGCTTTAGTATTAAAAAAACAAAATACAGTAAAAAAGTTACCTATATTTGGTATCGACGCGTCCGTAACGACCCCGACTATAAATCTATAATGTTATTTAACCCGCACGGTGAACGCCGTAAAAAATTAAATAAAAAAATATGGAAAAATTTCTGTTTTCTGTGAATCCTGACTTTAAAAAAATGTGACTAAAAAGTTATCAAAGAGTCGCATCTACTCCAAAATGGTACCGATAAAAACTACAAGTCTTCCCGCAAAAAAAAAGCCCTCATACAGCTGCATCGGCGAAAAAATAAAATTGTTACGGCTCTTCAAATACGGAGACACAAAAACAAATACTTTAAAAAAAAAAGCGTTTTTACTGTGTAAAAGTAGTAAAACATACGAAAACTATACAAATTTGGTATCGTTGCAATCGTAACAACCCGCTGAATAAAGGTATTGTGTTATTTATACCACACGGTAAACTGCGTAGATTTAGGACGCAAAAAAGAGTGGCGAAATTTCAGATTTTTTTCTATTTCCCCCCCAAAAAAAGTTAATAAAAGTTAATCAATAAATAATATGTACCTCAAAATGCTGCTATTATAAAATACAACTTGTCCCGCAAAAAACAAGACCTTCTACAGCGATGTCGACGCAAAAATAAAAGAGTTATAGCTCTTGGAATGCGACGATTGAAAAACTTAAAAAATAGCTTGGTCATTAAGGTCCAAAATAGGCTGGTCATTAAGGGGTTAAATACAGAAGTGACAGTTTTACACAATGATTCAATTTATATAAGTGACACTATTGATATATTTGTTCCGCAATATGTCAGCTTCTATGTACAGATGTAGTGATCTTTAACTTGAATTTAACCCCTTAAGGACGCAGCCTAGTTTGGGCCTTAAGGCTCAGAGCCCATTTTTGAAATCTGACATATTTCACTTTATGTGGTAATAACGTCGGAATTCTTAAACCTATGTAAGCGATTCTGAGATTGTTTTCTCGTGACACATTGGGCTTCATGTTCGTGGTAAAATTTGGTTGATATATTCAGTGTTTATTGGTGAAAAATTGCAAAATTTAGAGAACATTTTGAAAAAATAGCATGTTTCAGAATTTCAATGGATCTGTTTTTAAAACAGACGGTTATACCACCCAAAATAGTTACTAGTTCACAATTCCCATATGTCTACTTTAGATTGGCATCGTTTTTTGAACATTCTTTTATTTTTCTTGGACGTTACAAGGCTTAGAACATAAACAGCAATTTCTCATATTTTTAAGAAAATTTCAAAAGCCTTTTTTTAAAGGTACCTCTTCAGTTCTGAAGTGGCTTTGAGCGGCCTATGTATTAGAAACCCCCATAAAACACCCCATCTTAAAACCTAGACCCCTCAAGGTATTCAAAACAGCATTTAGAAAGTTTTTTAACACTTCAGGCATTTCACAGGAATTAAAGCAAAGTGGAGGTGAAATTTGCAAATTTCATTTTTCTTGCTGAATTTTAGTTTGATGAAATTTTTTTCTGAAATACAGAAAGTTTTACCAGAGAAATACTACTAAATATGTCTTTTCCAGATTCTGCCGTTTTTAGAAATGTCTCACATGTGGCTCTAGTGTTCTCGTGGACTAAAACACAAGCCTCAGAAGCAAAGAAGCACCTTGTGCATTTTGAGGCCTCTTTTTTATTAGAATATATTTTAGGCAGCATGCCAGGTTTGAAGAGGTGTTGAGGTGCCAAAACAGTAGGAATCCCCCAATAGTGACCCTATTTTGGAAACTACACCCCTCAAGGAATTCATTTATGGTTTTTGTTATCATTTTGACTGCACAGTTTTTTCACAGTACCTATTTGAATTGGGCTGTGAAATTAAAAAGATGACATTTTTTCCAATAAGATATTATTTTTGATCTAAATTTCTTATTTTCACAGGGAATAAAATACCCCATTATGTTGCCCAATTTGTCCTTAGTGCGGCAGTACCCAATTTGTGGTGATAAACTGCCGTTTGGGCCCTTGGGAGGGCTCAGAAGGAAAGGAGCGCTATGTGTTTGTTGGAGTCCAGATTTTGCTGGATTGGTTTTCGGGTGCCATGTCACATTTGCAGAGCCCCAGAGGTATCAAAGCAATGGAAACCCACCAGAAATGACCCCATTTTGGAAACTACACCCCTCAAGGAATTCATTTATGGTTGTTGTTATCATTTTGACAGCACAGTTTTTTCACAGTACCTATTTGAATTGGTCTGTGACATTTTAAAAAAATGTAATTTTTTCCAATAAGATGTAATTTTTGATCAAAATTTCTTATTTTCACAGGAAATAAAATACCCCATTTTGTTGCCCAATTTGTCCTTAGTGTGGCAATACCCCATTTGTGGTGATAAACTGCCATTTGGGCCCATGGCAGGGCTCAGAACGAAAGGACCACCATTTGGCCTACTGGAGCTTTTCTGGTGCTAAGTCATGTATGCAGAAGCCCCTGAGGTACTAGTACAGTTGAAACCCCCGAGAAGTGACCCCATTTTAAAAACTACACCCGTTAAGACATTCATCTAGTGGTGTAGTGAGCATTTTGACCCCACAGGTAAGCAGATGGTGCAGAGTGAGATTTGCAATTTTCTATATATATATATATGCCATGTCAGTGTCTGATATAGTGTGCCCAGCATGTGCCACCGGAGATATACACCCCATAAGCTGTAATGTGGGTTTTCCCGGGTACGGAAATACCCTACATGTGGCTGTTATTAGCTGCCTGGGCACACGGCAGGGCCCAGAAGGAAAGGACCACCATTTGACCTACTGGAGCTTTTCTGGTGCTAAGTCATGTATGCAGAAGCCCCTGAGGTACCAGTACAATTGAAACCCCCGAGAAGTGACCCTATTTTAAAAACTACACCCCTTAAGACATTCATCTAAAGGTGTAGTGAGCATTTTGACCCCACAGGTACTGTGTAAAAGATAATGCGCAGCAGATGGTGCAGAGTGAGATTTGCAATTTTCTATATATATATATGCCAGGTCAATGTCCGATATAGTGTGCCCAGCATGTGCCACCGGAGATATACACCCCATAAGCTGGAATGTGGGTTCTCCCGGGTACGGCAATACCCTACATTTGGTTGTTATTAGCTGCCTGGGCACACGGCAGGGCTCAGAAGGGAAAGATGAGGGGAATAAGCTGTGTGTGGAGTGCATCAGGTTAAATTAAAAATTAAGGGATGTATGATAAATTCTAAAACAATCTTTCATACAGAGCCCTGGTTTTTCGGGACACATGTCGCATTGGTATGTTGTGTCCTTCCTTATCACCCTCTTTGAGCAGACTCTGCACCTCTTTTGACTTTTTCCCTTCTTACCAGTTTGGGGAACTTCTCCTGGAAAGTGTTGCCCTGGTACGATGCGTGTGGCCTCGCTTCCAGAAGTGCTGGGTGCCAACCCTTCTTGGTCCCTAAAGATTAGGTTCTTGGTAACCACCTCTTGAAATTCCAGGAAAGTTCCCCTCTGGCCTGCACATCGACGTAGCACATACGCATTGAACGCATTGTACAATGCCATCTGTATGATGTGCACGGCCAGATTATTAAACCACACCCTCATTTTCCGCATGGCGCTGTAGGGTTTTTAGGACTTGATCTGACAAGTCCACCCCTCCCATGTACCTATTGTAGTCCAGGATGCAGTCTGGTTTGGGGGTCTCTGTACTGGTACCTCATACAGGTACATGGGTACTGGTGTGGCCATATATTGTTGTCAATACAAGGACATCTCTCTTGTCCTTGTACTTGACACACAATATGTTGCTGCTAGAATGTGCCCTGCTCTCACCCCTTCTGAGTGTTTGCCCAAGCAGAGTCATAGGGAGACCTCTCAGATTTTTTCTAGCAGTGCCGCATGCCACAGTACTTATGGAAGCAAGGCATTTGAAGAGCGGGACGCTGGTATAAAAATTATCCAGGTAGAGGTGGTAACCCTGATCCAGCAGTGGGTGCACCAAATCCCACACAATTTTTGCATTAATTCCCAAGTAGGGGGGGCATTCTGGGGGCTGAATACTGCTGTCCTTCCCTTCATATATTCTAAATTTGTAGGTATACCCTGATGCACTCTCGCACAGCTTATACATCTTCACGCCATACCTTGCCCTCTTACTCGGCAGGTACTGGCAGAATTGAAGCCACCCTTTAAAATGTACCAGGGACTCATCAATAGAAATACACTTCTCGGGGGATTTGGGGCTCATAAATGTCTGGTGTCGGGGTCCAAATGGGGTAATTTCGCTCGGGGGCTTGAACTGAGGTGGTGGTCCTGGGGCGTCTCCTAGGGGGTTCCTCTTCTTCATCACTGGATGAGGAGGTGGATAAATAAAACAGGGTCTCACCATCCGACGACTCTTTGTCGGAGTCAAGAAATGAATATGCCTCTTCGGCACTAAATATCCGTTGGGACATTCATTACTTCCCTAACTAGGAACAATAGGCTGCTACCTAAACCAGCCAAAAAAATTGGAGTTTTTATAGAACGAGTGGGCTTCCCTGAGACTCAACCTAACTAGATTTTATTTGAACTTCCCTGAGACTAAATCTAACTACGGCGACTATTCCCTGACACTAAACCTAACTAGATTATTCCGAGCTTCCCTAACACTAAACCTAACTACGGTGACGGGTGCCTGACACTAAACCTATCTAGATTATTCCGAGCTTCCCTGATGCTAAACCTAACTACCTTGATGGACCCCTAACGCTAGATCTAACTACGGTGACGGATTCCTGACAATAAATTCCCTGACGCTATACCTAACTACGCTTTTTGACGGTTCCCTGACACTAACTAACCCTATTACTAAACTAACCAGTTAAATTGTCTAAATTAACAATTTTTTTTTTTTTTTAATTTTTATATATTTTTTGGTTTTATATGTTTTTTATAAAGAAAAAAAAAATAAAAAAATAATCCCCAGGGACCAAGAAATTGGTCCTGAAGACGAAGAAGTGGTCAGTGATAGGTGATCAGTGACCAAAAACGTGGGGGGAACACAAGGAGGAAGGGTACAGGAATGGGTAGTGGATGGGAGAGGTGGGATGCCGAAAAAAGTTTTTTTTTAGACTTTTTTTTTAACTTTCTCTTCTCTCTCTCTTTCTCACAACCGCTCTGAACGCCTCGCTATCTCCAACAGAGGCGTTCAGGGCGGGAGCGGCAGGATGTGATGTCAGGGAGAGGAAGTGAAGAGACCGATTGCCACTATTGGACAGTTACTCACTAACTGACCAATAGTGGCGATCGTGGAAGCGGGACCATCGCGACAGGTCCCGGCGTATTGAGCTGTGATAGCTTGCTGTCGGAAACAGCAGCTGTCAGAGCTCGTGCACGCGCTGTTGGAAAATGGCGATGCATTTTCCTTGCGACGTACTATTCCGTCGCTGAGCGCGAACGTGTCGGTCAGCGCGACGGAATAGTACGTCGCTGAGCGCGAAGGGGTTAAGATCGATATAGGCCTCATAAGGCAGGATATGCAGGCCATGAGGGAACGTATGTCCCATGCTGAGGAACGCATTTCGGCCTGGAAGATGGGATTTATCCTGTACCCAGGGCCTTAACAGCCTTGGAAGAAGCTGCAGAAGCGATTGGAAAATCGTCTGCGCCGAAATAACATCAGAGTTTTGGGATTGCCTGAAAAAGCGTAAGGTCAAGATTAGAGATGAGCGAACTTTTCAAAAGTTCGGTTCGGCTAGTTCGCCGAATTTCACAAAAAAGTTCGATTCGGACCGAACTAGTTCTGACCGAACCTGTAATTTCCGTGCGCCGAGCATTTTACTGTCCAAGGTGCTGATAGAGTTAATGGGCTGCACTAACTCTTTCAGCAACCTTGACAGTACATGCTCGGCGCGCGGAAAATACAATTTAAATGTAATAAAAAAATAAAAATTATACGTTCGTACTTACTTTCCTCCTGTCCGGCCTCCAGCGATGACGTTTCATCCCTTTCGCCGCTGCAGCCAATCACAGGCTGTAGTGGCGGTCACGCACGTCAGGATGACGCTTCATCCCACGTGACCGCCTCTGCAGCCAATCACAGGCTGCAGCGGCGACATGGATGAAACGTCATCGCTGGAGGCCGGACAGGAGGAAAGTAAGTATGAACGTATTATTATTTTGTTTGGCATGTATGTATGTTTGCATGTATGTATGTATGTATGTTTGCATGTATGTATGTATGTTGTCATGTATGTATGTATATATGTGCATGTATGTTTGCATGTATGTTGGCATGTATGTATATATGTGCATGTGTGTATGTATATTTGCGTGTATATATTTGCATGTATGTATGTATGTTTGCATGTATGTATGTTTGCATGTATGTATGTTTGCATGTATGTATGTTTGCATGAATGTTTGTTTGTATGTATGTATGCATGTATGTTTGCATGAATGTATGTTTGCATGTATGTATGTTTGCATGAATGTATGTTTGCATGTATGTATGTTGTCATGTATGTATGTTGTCATGTATGTATGTATGTTGTCATGTATGTATGTATATATGTGCATGTATGTTTGTATGTATATTTGCATGTATGTATGTTTGCATGTGTGTATGTTTGCATGTATGTATGTATGTTGGCATGTATGTATATATGTGCATGTATATTTGCATGTATATATTTGCATGCATGTATGTATGTTTGCATGAATGTATGTATGTTTGCATTTTATGTATGTTTGCATGTATGTATGTATGTATGTTTGCATGTATGTATGTATGTATGTCGTCATGTATGTATGTCGTCATGTATGTATGTTGTCATGTATGTATATATGTGCATGTTTGTATGTATATTTGCATGTATATATTTGCATGTATGTATGTATGTATGTTTGCATTTATGTATGTTTGCATGAATGTATATTTGCATGTATGTATGTTGTCATGTATGTATGTTGTCATGTATGTTGGCATGTATGTATACATGTTTGTATGTATATTTGCATGTATATATTTGTATGTATGTATGTATGTATGTATGTTTGCATGTATGTAAGTATGTTGTCATGTATGTTTGCATGTTTTTATTTTTGCATGTATGTTTGCATGTATGTTTATATATATGTGCATGTATGTAATTATGTTTGCATGTATTTATGTATGCATGTATATTTGTGCATGCTTGTATATATGTATGTATGTATCTTTGCATGTTTGTATGTATGGTTTCATGTGTGTGTGTATGTATGATAGTTTGCATGTATGTATGTGTGTATGTTTGTATATATGTATGTATGTATGTATGTATGTTTGCATGTATGTTTGTTTGTATATATGTCTTTATGGCCATGTATGATACTGTCTGCTGGCGCCCTGTATCTAAGTCAACTTCGCGGCAGGCTTCTATACATGGTATAACAGTCAGTATCACACATTAAACTGAATCTAAGCCTACGACATGTTTTATTTCATTTTTTTTTTTTTTTTACAGGTTTGGTGTTTGGACTACGTCGGTTTCGAGGACTACTTCGATGACGTTTTTTTTTTCTACAATAAAATGGTTAATGAGGGTTGTGTTTGGGGTGCTTTATTTCAATAAAATATTTTATCTATATCTTTGTCTTTTTCTTTTCAAATTTTATTACTACCACTTTAGTAATGGCTGCTGTCTGAGTGACAACATCCATTACTAAGGCGAGGCTTAGTGTTAGCCGGTGCAGAGGCTAACACTAACCACCATTATTACCCCGGTACCCACCACCACCAGGGGTGCCGGGAAGAGCCAGGTACGATCCAGTACCCGACCATCTGTTGTGATGGTCGGGCTCTGGGGCGGCCGCAGGCTGGTATTATGAGGCTGGGAAGGGCCAAAAACAGTGGATCTTCCCACCCTTGTAATGCTAGGCTGCTGCTGCTGTGTTGTATCTGGCTGGTTATAAAAGTGGGGGGGACCCCACGTCGTCAATCAGCCAACTGCCATTATCTAGGCACTAATAAAGTTTAAAAAAAACCACAAAGACAATTCTTTTTTATTGAAATAAGAAATCCCCAACAAAACCCTCGTTAACCATTTTATTAAGATTAGAAAAAACGTAGATCTACGTAGTAGTCCAACGAATCGAAAATGTAGTCCAATCGGTACATCAAAATCTGCAACAACATAAAAAAACAGTTATCAATGTGAACAATAACAATACTTCTACTCACCTACACACTTATATACATGCACACACACAAACAACCATACACAAACACACACATATACACAAACACACATATACACACATATAAACAAACACACCCATATATAAACAAACACACACACATAAACACACACCCATATACACAAACACACACATATACAAAAACACACACACACACACACACAAACATCTACACACAAACATATATACAAATACACCCATATATATACACAAACACACCCATATATACACAAACACACACATAAACACACACCCATATACACACATATACACAAACACACACACATATACAAAAACACACACACACACACAAACATCTACACACAAACATATATACAAATACACCCATATATATACACAAACATACCCATATATACGCAAACACACACATATACAAAAACACACACACACAAACATCTACACACAAACATATACACATACACCCATATATACACACACATATATACACAAACACATATACACAAACACACCCATATATACATAAACACACATATACACAAACACACATATAAAAACAGACAAAGACACATACCCAAACACACACACTGTTTCTTTTAAATGCTGCTGGGGAACCCGCTCGATCCACTATATAAGGCTGCGCTATAGTGCAGCATTTAAAAGAAACAGGATCCTGACCTGTCCATAGAGTTTAAGGCAGCACAGAGTATTTCAGGAGATGAGCGTGCAGATTCAGTGCTGCAGTGAACTCTGCTCTTACCATTACGTAGCTCTCAGTCTGTTACCTCTCCTCCACTCCTGTCCTCAAGAACACCTTCACATGATTGGCAATTCACCACGTAATGGTAAGAGCAGAAAACCAATCCAGCAAAATATGCACTCCAAAGAACACACAGCGCTCTTTCTCTTCTGAGGCCTACCATGGGCCCAAACGGCAGTTTATCACCACAAATGGGGTATTGCACTCAGGAGAAATTGGGCAACAAAATGGGGTATTTTGTTTTCTGTAAAAATAAGAAATTTTGATGAAAAATTACATTTTATTGGAAAAAATTTCATTTTTTTAATTTCACAGCCCAAGTCAAATACGTGCTGTGTAAAAACTGTGGGGTCAAACTGGTAACATTAACTATAAATTAATTCCTTGAGGGGTGTTGTTTCCAAAATGGGGTCACTTTTGGGGGATTCCCACTGTTTTGGCACCTCAACACCTCTTCAAACCTGGCATGCTGCCTAAAATATATTCTAATAAAAAGAGGCCCAAAATGCACTAGGTGCTTCTTTGCTTCTAGGGCTTGTGTTTTAGTCCACGAGCGCACTAGAGACACATGTGGGACTTTTCTAAAAACTGTGGAATCTGGACAATACATATTTAGTAGTATTTCTCTGGTAAAACCTTCTGTGTTACAGAAAATAATGGAATAAAATTGAAATTCAGCAAGAAAAATGAAATGTGCAAATTTCACCTCCACCATGTTTTAATTCCTGTGAAACGCCTGAAGGGTTAAAAAACCTTCTAAATGCTGTTTTGAATACTTTGAGGGGTCTAGTTTTTAAAATGGGGTGTTTTATAGGGGTTTCTGATACATAGGCCCCTCAAAGCCAATTCAGAACTGAACAGGAACCTTAAAAAAAAGTTTTTTGAAATTTTCTTAAAAATATGAGAAATTGCTGTTTATGTTCTAAGCCTTGTAACGTCCAAGAAAAATAAAATAATGTTCAAAAAACGATGCCAATCTAAAGTAGACATATAAGAAATGTGAACTAGTAACTATTTTGTGTGGTATAACCATCTGTTTTACAAGCGGATGCATTTAAATTCAGAAAAATGTAATTTTTTTCTACATTTTCTCTAAATTTTGCAATTTTTCACAAATAAACACTGAATATATCGACCAAATTTTACCACTAACATAAATCCCAATGTCTCACGAGAAAACATTCTCAGAATCGCTTGGATAAGCTTAAGCATTACAAAGTTATTACCACATAAAGTGAATTATGTCAGATTTGAGAAATGGGCTCTGAGCCATAAAGCCCAAACTAGGCTGTGTCCTTAGAGGGGTTGTCCCAAGTTGATAAATGGAGCTATAAAGCTCCCCCATGTAAAAATAAGAAGAATTCTAATTATCTGTCCGTCGTCCAGCGATGTCGTTTTCTGGATATCCTTGATTGCAGTTGCGGTCGGTCCCTCTTTGTATCCTGCTCGTTGCCTAGGTTCCCGGCCACCGCTATTTACCTTTAGCGGTGGCCGCGCATCTGAGCAGAGGATGTCATTTACTCATGAACGCGCATCTCGGCGCATCTCGGCACATGCGCAGGAGATGCAAGGAGATGAAGTGGACGGCACCCGTCGTGAGAAGTCTGCGCTCCGCTAAAGGTAAGTGTGTCTGTGTTTGTGTATATATGGGTGTATTTGTGTTTGTGTATATGTTTGTGTATATGTGTGTGTGTTTATGTGTGAGTGTATATATGGGTGTATTTGTGTGTATATGTTTGTGTATATTTTTGTGTTATGTGTATATGTGTTTGTGTTTGTGTGTTTATGTGTGTGTGTGTGTGTGTGTGTGTGTGTGTGTATATATATGGGTGTGTTTGTGTATATGTTTGTGTGTATATATTTGTGTGTGTGTGTGTGTGTTTTTGTATATGTGTGGGTTTGTGTATGTGTTTGTGTATATATGGGTGTGTTTGTGTACATATGTTTGTGTGTATATGTGTATATGTTTGTGTGTATATGTGTGTGTTTTTTTGGTGTGTTTATGTGTGTGTGTTTGTGTATATATGGGTGTGTTTGTTTATATGTGTGTGTGTTTGTGTATATATGGGTGTGTTTGTGTATATGTTTGTGTGTGTGTGTTTGTATATGTGTATGTTTGTGTATATATGGGTTTGTTTGTGTACATGTGTTTGTGTATATGTTTGTGTGTATATGTGTGTTTGTGTATATGTTTGTGTGTGTGTGTATATGTGGGTCTGTTTGTGCATATGTTTGTGTGTATATGTTTGTGTGTTTTTGTATATGTATATGTGTGTGGGTATATATGTGTGTGTTTGTGTATATATGGGTGTGTTTGTGCATATTTGTATAGGTTTGTGTGTATATGTTTGTGTGTGTTTTTGTATACGTGTGTGTTTGTGTATATGGGTGTGTTTGTGCATATGTGTATAGGTTTGTGTGTATATGTTTGTGTGTTTTTGTATACGTGTGTGTTTGTGTATATGTGTGTGTGTTTGTGTTTATATGTGTGTGTTTGTGTATATATGGGTGTGTTTGTGTATATATGGGTGTGTTTGTGTATATATGGGTGTGTTTGCGTATATGTTTGCGTGTTTGTGTATGTGTGTTTGTGTATATATGGGTGTGTTTGTGTATATATGTGTGTGTTTGTGTATATATGGGTGTGTTTGTGTACATGTGTTTGTGTATATGTTTGTGTGTATATGTGTGTGTGTGTATATGTGTGTGTGTGTGTGTTTGTGTATATATGGGTGTGTTTGTGCATATGTGTATATGTTTGTGTGTATATGTTTGTGTGTTTTTGTATATGTGTGTGTGTATATGTTTGTGTTTGTGTATATATTGGTGTGTTTGTGCATATGTGTATAGGTTTGTGTGTATATGTTTGTGTGTTTTTGTATACGTGTGTGTTTGTGTATATGTGTGTGTGTTTGTGTATATATGTGTGTGTTTGTGTATATATGGGTGTGTTTGTGTATATATGGGTGTGTTTGTGCATATTTGTATAGGTTTGTGTGTATATGTTTGTGTGTGTTTTTGTATACGTGTGTGTTTGTGTATATGGGTGTGTTTGTGCATATGTGTATAGGTTTGTGTGTATATGTTTGTGTGTTTTTGTATACGTGTGTGTTTGTGTATATGTGTGTGTGTTTGTGTATATATGTGTGTGTTTGTGTATATATGGGTGTGTTTGTGTATATATGGGTGTGTTTGTGTATATATGGGTGTGTTTGTGTATATGTTTGCGTGTTTGTGTATGTGTGTTTGTGTATATATGGGTGTGTTTGTGTATATATGTGTGTGTTTGTGTATATATGGGTGTGTTTGTGTACATGTGTTTGTGTATATGTTTGTGTGTATATGTGTGTGTGTGTGTATATGTGTGTGTGTGTGTGTGTGTGTGTGTGTGTTTGTGTATATATGGGTGTGTTTGTGCATATGTGTATATGTTTGTGTGTATATGTTTGTGTGTTTTTGTATATGTGTGTGTGTGTGTATATGTTTGTGTTTGTGTATATATTGGTGTGTTTGTGCATATGTGTATAGGTTTGTGTGTATATGTTTGTGTGTGTTTTTGTATACGTGTGTGTTTGTGTATATGTGTGTGTGTTTGTGTATATATCTGTTTGTTTGTGTATATATGGGTGTGTTTGTGTATATGTTTGTGTGTATATGTTTGTGTATGTGTTTGTGTGTTTGTGTATATATGGGTGTTTGTGTACATGTGTTTGTGTATATGTTTGTGTGTATATGTGTGTGTTTGTGTGTATATGTGTGTGTTTGTTTATATGTTTGTGTGTATGTATTTGTGTGTTTATGTGTGTGTTTGTGTAATATATGGGTGTGTGTTTATAGGTGTTTGTGTATATGTTTGTGTGTGGTTGTTTGTGTGTGTGTAGGTGAGTATAAGTATCGGTATTGTTCACATTGATAACTTTTTTTTAATGTTGTTGCAGATTTTGATGTACCAATTGGACGGCATCTTCGATTCGTTGGACTACTGCGTAGCTCTACGTTTTTTGAAAATTTTAATAAAATGGTTAACGAGGGTTTTGTTGGGGATTTCTTATTTCAATAAAAAAAAATTGTCTTTGTGTTTTTTTTTCAAACTTTATTAGTGCCTAGATAATGGCAGTTGGCTGATTGACAACGTCCATTATTAAGGCGGGTACTTAGTGTTAGCCGGTGCAGAGGCTAGCACTAACCACCCATTATTACCCCGGTACCCACCACCACCAGGGGTGCCGGGAAGAGCTTGGTACGATCCAGTACCCGACCATATGTTGTGATGGTCGGGTACTGGGGCGGCCGTAGGCTGGTATCATGAGGCTGGGAAGGGCCAAAAACAGTGGACCTTCCCACCCTTGTAATGCTAGGCTGCTGCTGCTGTGTTGTATCGGGCTGGTTATAAAAATGTGGGGGACCCCCACGTCGTTTTTAAAAAAAAATGTAACAATAGACGTTGGGTCCCCCACATTTTTAATAACCAGCCATATACAAGGCCGCAGCAGCCTGGCATTACACGGGTGGGAGGGGCCACTGGTTTAGTACATTCCCAGGCTAATAACACTGTGTTGTTTGTGGCTGGTTATGATAAATTGGGTGGAACCTCATGTACTGGATCGTACCCAGCTCTTCCCGGCACCCCTGGTGGTGGTGGGTATTGGGGTAATAATGGTGTTTAGTGTTAGCCTCTGTACCGGCTAACACTAAGCCTCCCCTTAGTAATGGACCTTGTCACTCAGACAGCGGCCATTACTAAAGTGATAGTAATAAAACTTGAAAAGAAAAGACAAAGATATAGATAAAATATTTAATTGAAATAAAGCACCCCCAACACAAACCTCATTAACCATTTTATTGATGAAAAAAAGCGTCATCTAAGTAGTCCTCAAAACCGACGTAGTCCAAACACCAAACCTGTAAAAAAAAATAAAAAAAAATGAAATTAAACATGTCGTAGGCTTAGTTTCACTTTCATGTGTGATACTGACTGTTATACCATGTATAGAAGCCTGCGGCAAAGTTGGCTTAGATACAGGGCGCCAGCAGACAGTATCATACATGGCCATACAGACATTTATACAAATAAACCTACATACATACATGCAAACATACATGCACATATACACATACAAACATGACAACATACATACAAGCAAACATACATACATACAAGCAAACATACATACATAAAAGCAAACATACATACATACAAGCAAACATACATACAAGCAAACATGCATACATGCAAACATACATGCACATATGCACATACAAACATGACAACATACATACAAGAAAACATACATACAAGCAAACATACATGCAAATATACATACATGCAAACATACATACATGCAAACATACATACATGCAAACATACATAAATGCAAACATACATGCATACATACATGCAAACATACATACATACATACATACATACATACATGCAAACATACATACATGCAAACATACATGCACATACAAACATGGCAACATACATACAAGCAAACATACATGCAAACATACATACATACAAGCAAACATACATACAAGCAAAGATACATACAAGCAAACAACATACATACAAGCAAACATACATGCATGCAAACATACATACATTCAAACATACATGTACATATACACATACATGCACATATACACATACAAACATGACAACATACATACAAGCAAACATACATACATACAAGCAAACATACATACATACATACACGCAAACATACATACAAGCAAACATACATACATGTAAACATACATACATGCAAACATACATACATGCAAACATACATGCAAACATACATACATACATACATGAAAACATACATACATGCAAACATACATACATGCAAACATACATGCTCATATACACATACATGCACATATACACATACAAACATGACAACTTACATACAAGCAAACATACATACATACAAGCAAACATACATACAAGCAAACATACATACATACAAGCAAACATACATACATACAAGCAAACATACATACATACATGCAAACATACATACATGCAAACATACATACATGCAAACATACATGCATACATACATGCAAACATACATACATACATACATACATACATGAAAACATACATACATGCAAACATACATACATGCAAACATACATGCACATATACACATACATGCACATATACACATACAAACATGACAACATACATACAAGCAAACATACATACATACAAGCAAACATGCATACAAGCAAACATACATACAAGCAAACATACATACATGTAAACATACATACATGCAAACATACATACATGCAAGCATACATACATACATACATGAAAACATACATACATAAAAGCAAACATACATACAAGCAAACATACATACAAGCAAAAATACATACATGCAAACATACATGCACATATGCACATACAAACATGACAACATACATACAAGAAAACATACATACAAGCAAACATACATGCAAACATACATACATGCAAACATACATACATGCAAACATACATACATGCAAACATACATAAATGCAAACATACATGCATACATAGATGCAAACATACATACATACATACATACATACATGAAAACATGCATACATGCAAACATACATACATGCAAACATACATGCACATACAAACATGACAACATACATACAAGCAAACATACATGCAAACATACATACATACAAGCAAACATACATACAAGCAAAGATACATACAAGCAAACAACATACATACAAGCAAACATACATACATGCAAACATACATACATGCAAACATACATGCACATATACACATACATGCACATATACACATACAAACATGACAACGTACATACAAGCAAACATACATGCAAACATACATACATACATACATACATACAAGCAAACATACATACAAGCAAAGATACATACAAGCAAACAACATACATACAAGCAAACATACATACATGCAAACATACATACATGCAAACATACATGCACATATACACATACATGCACATATACACATACAAACATGACAACATACATACAAGCAAACATACATAGAAGCAAACATACATACATACAAGCAAACATACATACAAGCAAACATACATACAAGCAAACATACATACAAGCAAACATACATACATGCAAACATACATACATGCAAACATACATACATGCAAACATACATGCATACATACATGAAAACATACATACATGCAAACATACATATATGCTTACATATATGCTCATATACACATACATGCACATATACACATACAAACATGACAACATACAAGCAAACATACATACATACAAGCAAACATACATACATACATAGATACATACATGCAAACATACATACATGCAAACATACATACATGCAAACATACATATATGCAAACATACATGCATACATACATGCAAACATACATACATACATACATGAAAACATACATACATGCAAACATACATACATGCAAACATACATAAATGCAAACATACATGCATACATACATGCAAACATACATACATACATACATACATACATGAAAACATACATACATGCAAACATACATACATGCAAACTTACATGCACATACAAACATGACAACATACATACAAGCAAACATACATGCAAACATACATACATACAAGCAAACATACATACAAGCAAAGATACATACAAGCAAACAACATACATACAAGCAAACATACATACATGCAAACATACATACATGCAAACATACATGCACATATACACATACATGCACATATACACATACAAACATGACAACATACATACAAGCAAACATACATGCAAACATACATACATACATACAAGCAAACATACATACAAGCAAAGATACATACAAGCAAACAACATACATACAAGCAAACATACATACATGCAAACATACATACATGCAAACATACATGCACATATACACATACATGCACATATACACATACAAACATGACAACATACATACAAGCAAACATACATACATACAAGCAAACATACATACATACAAGCAAACATACATACAAGCAAACATACATACAAGCAAACATACATACATGCAAACATACATACATGCAAACATACATACATGCAAACATACATACATACATACATACATACATGAAAACATACATGCATGCAAACATACATGCTCATATACACATACATGCACATATACACATACAAACATGACAACATACATACAAGCAAACATACATACATACAAGCAAACATACATACATACAAGCAAACATACATACATACAAGCAAACATACATACATACATACATACATGCAAACATACATACATGCAAACATACATACATGCAAACATACATAAATGCAAACATACATGCATACATACATACATGCAAACATACATACATACATACATACATACATACATACATGCAAACATACATACATGCAAACATACATGCACATATACACATACATGCACATATACACATACAAACATGACAACATACATACAAGCAAACATACATACATACATACAAGCAAACATACATATAAGCAAACATACATACAAGCAAACATACATACATACATACATACATGTAAACATACATACATGCAAACATACATAAATGCAAACATACATAAATGCAAACAAACATGCATACATACATGCAAACATACATACATACATACATACATACATGAAAACATACATACATGCAAACATACATACATGAAAACATACATACATGAAAACATACATACATGCAAACATACATGCACATATACACATACAAACATGACAACATACATACATGAAAACATACATACAAGCAAACATACATACATGCAAACATACATACATGCAAACATACATACATACAAGCAAACATACATACATACAAGCAAACATACATACATACATACATACATGCAAACATACATACATGAAACATACATACATGCAAACATACATGCATACATACATGCAAACATACATACATACATACATGAATACATACATACATGCGAACATACATACATGCAAACATACATGCACATATACACATACAAACATGACAACATACATACATACATGAAAACATACATACAAGCAAACATACATACATGCAAACATACATACATGCAAACATACATACATACAAGCAAACATACATACATACAAGCAAACATACATACATACATACATACATGCAAACATACATACATGAAACATACATACATGCAAACATACATGCATACATACATGCAAACATACATACATACATACATACATGAATACATACATACATGCGAACATACATACATGCAAACATACATGCACATATACACATACATGCACATATACACATACAAACATGACAACATACATACAAGAAAACATACATACATACATACATGCATACATGCAAACATACATGCACATATACACATACATGACAACATACATACAAAAATAAACTCACCTAAGACGTTCCCACGAAGAGCTGAACGGTCCCGTCACTTTTCTTCTTCCATTCACAATAACAGAGCGGTGGGCGCAGATGACGTAATCACGTGGGCCTGATATTATTACGTCATCTGCGCCACAACGCATTGTTACTATGAATGCGAGCGGCGCCAAGAAGAAGGAAGATGGCAAGTGACGGGACCGTTCAGAGCGCCGTTAGAACGTCTTAGGTGATTATTATTTTATTTTATATATTTTTAGTTGTTCGCCGGGTGCTGATGCAGCACCGGTGCGGCGGATCCAAAAATGTAGTGACAGGGTGGGGGAGGGAAAAGTGGCTTGCCGAAACGGGGTGAATGTAGTGTAGTGTAGTGTAGTGTAATGTAGTGTAGTGTAGTGTAGTGTACAGTACATTCACGGTAAGTTCGTCTCAATCGGGCTTAGGGCATGACCACACGTGGCGGATTTCCTCCGCAACTGTCCGCATCAATGCCGCACAGAATCCGCATTGCGGATTACGCTGCGGATTTTGGCAAAGTGCTGCGGATTGCCTTGCGGATTTAGTTGCGGATTTAGTTGCGGATTTCAAAGGCAAGTCTTCCAAAAAGGGAACTGACATCATTTGTGAGTTCAGTTCCTATGACGACGTGCTGGACACACCCATGGCATGTATAAGTGTGGCCAGAAAGAGAAGTGAATCTGGCAGGAGAAGTATACTAGTCCGAAGTGTTGGATAATGCCTGACATCCAGGAGCGACCACTTCAATTACGCCGACAATATTTGATTCTGCTGCTGCGCACCATAGTCAGCATTGTCCGTCGTCTGCAAAGGCAACGTGTAAGTAATATTTAGTCACCTACACACGTCCTATGCAAAAGTATATGTTTCTGTCTGCTAATGATATAGTAACAGGTTTCTTGGATTTCACAATCATTATTTGCACACAGGCTGAAGAACGAGGCCGTGTCCGACTGTGGGTTCACCCTTTGGTTGCTGAAAGATCAACCAAAGGTCATTTTGCACTTCTTTACTGCGATCTAAGAAGGTATATATTTGGGATACAATCTTTCATTGTCACTGCCCCTGTTGTTCTGTTGGGTAACTTAACAGAACATGCTTCATATGTTTTGTAATGAGTCTCTGCTCACCTCTACTCACCTGGCTGCTATATGTGAGAGTAGGGTGTAGAGTAAAGTGTTGGCCCGGCTTGCAAACGCGCTGTTCTGTGCAGTGGATAGGCCATTGATTTATCAGCGCTTGCCCTCGGACAGTCGTCCCTGTCACCGATCAGTTGCCGTGAAGGGTCCATAGTGTTCGCATACCCTTCTTTGGCTTAAGTTACTCACAATTCAATAGCTCACACAGCTGCATTGGACAATCCCACGAATTCAAAGACTATCCCATTGAAGTGCATCTGAGAATGATCGCATAGTCACTACATACACTACATGTGTATTGGCGATTGACAGTCTAATCAAGTCAAGGAAATCCAGGGGTAGTATCAGTCGTCCGAGCACAGCGTGTGCTTCCAAACAGCTATTTGCTGACGGTCTCGTGTGGAGGACCCAGAGGGATGATATATTGATGGCCTATCCTGAGCATACCACATTCATTACTGGTGTCTGGACCACACCTGGGGCAAACCTACGTAAAAGTAGTACAGACGGACGAAGGGTTTAATTCGTGCACACCACATGGTGTGTGTAAATGCTGGCATGTGTTTCCCACTTAGGCTGTTTACCCCGCATTTAGGTTAATCTTCTTTGTGGTTTGGTCTAGATATCCTGACAAATTTACGGGATTCTGCCGGCTGAGCATCCAAGCATTTGACAGGCTGCTCGAAATTGTCAGGCCACACATTACCAAGCAGAATACCGTGATGAGGATGGCGATTGATGAGGATGGCGATTACTGCTGAGGAAAGGTTGCTCATCACCTTGCGGTAAGTTGCCACATTTCTGCGTGTCATCTAACATACAATCATTTTCCCTATTGTGCATTTTGCGAGATTGGGTACGTTTCTTGTTTCCCCAAACATATGTATTATAGTCTCCCTACATGTTGTTCTTCCTAAGGGTATGTGCACACACACTACTTACGTCCGTAAATGACGGACGTATTTCGGCCGCAAGTCCCGGACCGAACTCAGTGCAGGGAGCCGAGCTCCTAGCATCATACTTATGTACGATGCTAGGAGTCCCTGCCTCGCTGCAGGACAACTGTCCCGTACTGAAAACATGATTACAGTACGGGACAGTTGTCCTGCAGCGAGGCAGGGACTCCTAACATCGTACATAACTATAATGCTAGGAGCCCGGCTCCCTGCACTGTGTTTGGTCCGGGACTTGCGGCCGAAATACGTCCGTCAAATACGGACGTAATTAGTGTGTGTGCACATACCCTAAATAGTGGGATGTAATGTAATGCCTGATGGTTTTTTTTTTTCAGATTTTTGGCCACAGGCGAGACGTATGCATCCCTGCACCTCCAATTTCGTGTGGGCAAATCCACCATTTCACAAATTGTGAAGAGCACATGCAAAGTTCTGTGGGAAGAGTTGCAGCCCATTGTCATGCCTTGCCCCACTCCAGAGATTTGGTTAAATGTCGCAGCTGGCTTTCAAAATGTCACCCATTTCCCAAACTGCATAGGCGCAGTTGATGGCAAGCATGTAAGGGTGCAGCAGCCACCGCACTCAGGATCACGCTTCTTTAATTACAAGAAGTATTTTTCGGTCGTCCTGATGGCGGTGGCTGATGCACATTAAAAATTTGTTACCATTGATGTTGGTGCCTATGGTAGTACTGGGGACTCACGGGTGCTGCGAGCCTCCCAGATTGGCCTCCAAATTCTCATGGATAACGTGTCTCTACCACCTCCGACACCTCTTCCAGGAACCACGCGTCCAGTCCCCTTCGTTATGGTATCGGATGAGGCATTTCCTTTGAGCCCTAACCTGCTGCGCCCATACCCACGAAGGGGACTGAATGTCCGTCGTCGGATTTTTAATTATAGGCTGAGCAGGGCACGACGTTTCGTCGAGTGCACGTTTGGCATCATGGCAAATCGGTGGCGGGTCTTTACCTCGGCCATGCAATTGGAGGAAGCCACCATTGATGCGGTCATCAAGGCATGTTGTGTCCTCCATAACTACCTCCAGGAATACCGTCAAGAAGTTGAGGGCGACTCACTTCTGCCCTATGTTGGCAGTGCCATTAACTGGGGTTCTGCTGGTCAGGCCAGTAGTGGTGTACGCGTACGAGATATTTACTCGGATTATTTCCTCACTTCTGAAGGGGCCGTACCTTGGCAATACTCCTGTGTTGGTGGGGTGCGGCCTACCCAGCAGTAATCGGTTTAATGTCCAAACAGTAGGCAATTCTGTCAATGATACTCCTATGGAATGGAAAATTGTGTGTTGGATGTGCTTCCTTTGCAATAAAATAATGCACTATTACTTGGATTTGGCCTAAGTGTGTGTATTTGAGTAATCACATGTCTGAATAGGGAGTATGATGTATAGGTTGCCTTTCTTGGTTGAGCACACCATAGCATATCAAACCACACGGTATTTACTAAATGAAAACGGCCACACCGTGAACAATCGGTATCGTCCCCTTGATGCCCTTCCGCATTTTGGCCTCCTCCCATCCAAAACAACAAATACACAAGTCAGAGTCATAAATTAAACGGAACTTTTATGGAACGTATGCACATCACAACTATATACGAGTAGAATCACGGAACAACTTGTAACAAACATTCAATACGTGGTACACTAGCGACCAAACAAAAACCCAAACATACTACAAGATGTGGAAGCGCGGGGGGCTTAATTGGGGATGCGACGAGGGGGCAGAGGAGGAGGTTGAGGTAGGGGGCATGTATGCCGCAGAGGTGGGAGGATGGATATGAAGAGGTGGGAGAGTGGACGAGTATGGGGTGGGCAAAGGGTTTGGGACATTGGGGTATGGGCGGAAAGTGGAACCAGAGGGATGTCCATGAGTCCAGGGGGAAAAATAGGGATCGGGCTGCAGGGAGGGTGCAGAGGCAGGAGGTGGGGCGTGCGGCACAGCGGCAGACGTGTCAGCCCTACGGCCAGTTAATGTGCGCATATGGAAAATGAGATCTCCCACATCGGGTAGGGGCTGAGGGGCCTCAAAGATATCAGCCAGGGCGAAGACACACGTCATATATGCCGCCCTGCAAGTAGTTTCCATCCCGCGACATCGGCCACCAACGGCATTCCCGAAACTGGTATATTGATCTTCTGCCTCCACCCTCCGAATCATGCGTAAGGCTTGGCCCTCTACCGTGTCGCTTTGTTCCGCTGGTGTCTGGCGCTTTCGGCCACCCACTCTTTGGCGCGGTCGGGAAGTTCCTGCCGTGGGGGCTGGAGAGGTGTCGCCACGAGGAGTTGCTGGGGCCGGGGTTGGCTGGTAGGGCGCATCTTCCTCAGCCACAATTGCTGACGAGCCTGCCACGGCCTGCTGCTGCACCTGGCCACGTGCACTCCCTTGTGGCGTCCGGGGTGGTACATTCCCGGACGTTCTGCAGGGAAAAAAACGCTCATTGACTTTGGGGATTCAGAAGACATTTCTCAGACAGTTTGTCAGTCGCTAATCTCGTTAACATATCCTTTTGCCATTCTACACACACCCCATCTGACACCAATCTTGGGGGGGGGGAAACTAAAGACGTATTCTCGTCATGAAGAGAATGAGTTACATAAGCAACACAGAGTGATATGTGATAATGTGTACGGTCAAGGGGCATTTTCGTGACAACACTGGCAAAAGGAAAACAAACATGTGGAATATAATCTGCACACAATAGAAATTGCATTCCGTTAGTTTTGAATCACATGGTTCATGCGCTCCCTTTTAACCCAGGTGTGTGTGCGAATAGAGACTTACCTTCGTAGCTCCCTGCAGGGAATGAGGAAAGCCAGTTCTTCATAGTGGGCTATCGCACGGCCCCGTGAAGGAGAGGAGCCACTTGCAGGTGTCTTTGATACCTGTTTGCGGAACCGGTCGCGTACTGTCCTCCACCTATTGCGCACATCATTTTCTGGAAAAGGAAGGATGTGTTAAAAATTAGGGCATAGGGGATGAAGTCAGGTGTATACAGATCAATTGCGTCCTCTGGCCTGTCGTGAGGAGATATCATCAATGGAACCACATCATTGGGGCAGAACTTGAGTAGCCAGCAACTATGGCTACGGCTGGGTTCCCACGACCTCTTGCCATGGCAAAAATAGGCCACGACGCCGCCAAGATGCTGGCAAACATCTGCCCATGCATTTAAATGTGCATATGGTTGTCCACGCTTGCAAAAGGTACTTCAGGTCGTTAAATGGAGTGTGTAAGGCAGGATTTAGTGCCGTCAATAGGCCATGTGCACATACCCTTACAGTCGGGGAAAAAGTGATCAGCAACTGCGCATGTGCCATAGTGACATGCCAAAAGTTGGGGTATGGTTTAGCAAGGCAGGAAAGGAAATTAGTGCTGATTTTTGGCAGCATGCTAATGATGCAAAACAACCTTTGGAAACAGTGTTTTGACCTCTCTGCATTACAAACTAAATGCAAACTTACCAATCACTCCCTGCTCCCTCTCCAGCATCCCGTCCCACTCGGGGTACAGACCGCGGCACACAAACGACCATCCCTCGTTGCGGTCGCTGTAGGCAGCTATAGAGCTGTCCCAGATTTCTGGCCTACTATGCACCTATAAAAAACCAAAAAAATGGCATATTGCAGTTTGCTTGGTACTCTGGAATCACAGTGGAGCTGTTACATGGTGATCTGCCTTAAGAAAATGGACATTCTGCAGGTGCTGCTAGTGTTAATCCATACATAGTAGACATCTTGAAACAACATGACACAAACATATACATGTACTTACCAGATTAATGAGGGCCGAAACCTCCATGTCCATACGTCTATACCTGGACATTGCAGCCTGTGTTCAGAGTTGTCACTTAACTTTTTCCAAAATCACTGGCAGGCTGCAAGCCGAAAATGGCGTCTTCCTTTTCTACTATGCTGAATGCTGATGTCATATCCTGCTCCGGCAGGAAATACGCACCGCACCACAAACGAAATCCGCACCACACATAACATCTGCGGACTTCATTGCAGAATTTCGATTCTCCATTGAAGTGAATGGAGAACTTCCGCAATGAGTCCGCAACCAGTCCGCCACTGCTCCGCAACAGACAGAGCATGCTGCGGACACCACATTCCGCTCCGCAGCCTATGCTCCGCAGCGGAATTGTACGCATCGTCTAAACGAACACTGCTAAATTAAAGTGAAAGTCAATGGAGAAACGGCTCCGCTGCGGATTAACGCTGCGGAGTGTCCGCAGCGGAATTTAAGTGAAATTCCGCCACGTGTGAACCCGCCCTTACCATGCCCGCTTGAGACGAACATTCCCCCGATGTTGCTAGAACTACAGTATCTAGCAACATCGGGAGCGCGCACACTGCAGAGCAGAGCGGCTTGATTGACATCGAGCCGCTCACGCCCCTTTTTAGAAAAGATAACCAGCACTTGCTGAGTTATCAAGTGTAAAAAAAAGGCACTTAGGAAATGAATTTTTCTAATTTTTTAACACCAAATGTTTTAAAATTCATTTCCTGCTTAGAATGTATAAAAAAAAAAATTTGAGTCAACTTGGGACAACCCCTTTAAGGAGTTAAACGGACATGAAAATGGTGAAGGATGTGTGCATGAGTCCTGATGGTATATTCACACGTAGAGTCAAAAACGTCTCAAAATACGGAACTGTTTTCAAGGGAAAACAGCCCCTGATTTACAGAAGTTTTTTGAGCAACTCGCGTTTTTTGAGGCGTTTTTCGCAGCGTTTTCGCTGTGTTTTTAAAGCATTTTAAGATTGTAGGCCAAAGCCCAATAACAAGGCGATTTTATAATTGTACAGGTATAATGTTTAGTGTAGGGACCCCCTGTATGAAGTCGCCTTGTAGTGGAAGTTGGGCTCACGCAAGTGGATTATATTCAGCGCTACAAATCTCACAATTATAAGTATGGTAGATATAGCAGTAATGCAAATTAAATAAATCCATATACCATGTTTGCGTATATATTAGTCTCTGCATTATACTGCTGTAATTTTGTGTTTTTTTGCTATATTTGGGGACACTGTGGCTTTCACTGTATTTGGAAACACTAAAGTTGTGGCTAAATTTGGGGATATGGTGGCTATCACTGTATTCAAGGACGTCACACCTGCATTTGCAATTTAATTGTTCTGTCACAGGAGCTTCAGTCACCCCTAAAGCCCAGACCCAAACTCCAGTCACTTATATTACTTAGACAAGAAGCCTCAATGACACATATCTGCCATCAACTACTTTACCCACTGATTATTTACTAGGGGTTTAACAAAAATATTGCATTAACCTCTTAATGACCAGCCTATTTTAGACCTTAATGACCAAGCCATTTTTTACGTTTTTTCCATCGTCACATTGGAAGAGCTATAACTTTTTTATTTTTGCGTCGACATAGCTGTATAAGGTCTTGTTTTTTGCGGGACAAGTTGTATTTTTTAACAGCACCATTTTGGGGTACATAATATTTATTGATTAACTTTTATTAACTTTTTTGGGGGGGGAATAGGAAAAAAACATAAATTTCACCGCTCTTTTTTGCGTCCTAAATCTACGCCTTTTACCTTTGGTATAAATAACACAATAACTTTATTCAGCGGGTTGTTACGATTGCAAAGATACCAAATATGTATAGATTTTGTATGTTTTAGTACTTTTACACAGTAAAAACGCCTATTTAAAAAACAATATTTGCTTTTGTGTCTCCATATTTGAAGAGCCATAATTTTTTTCTTTTTTCGCCCATGCAGTTGTATGAGGGCTTTTTTTTTTGAAGGACGACTTGTAGTTTTTATCGTTACCATTTTGGAATAGGTGCGACTTTTTGATTACTTTTTATCACATTTTTATTTAAAGGCATTGTGTTGCCAGAAAAACATGTTTTTTTTTTTTTAATTAAACATTTAGTGTGTGGGTGATTAAACATTGTTCAAATTTTTTTTATTTTTTTCACGAGTCAGGAAATATTATAAATTTATTCTAATTTATAATACTACCCATTTTTGGTCACTAGATGGAGCTATTCCCAAAATTGCAGCATTGCAACATTGGGTTAAAAGCCCTCGCTCTAGTGAGCTCTCAGCATCCCCCCCTCCTTTATCCTGGCTAGTGCCGGGATAAACGAGGGGTTTGAACGGTGTAACCTCCTACACTGTGTGTCGCCATTTTTTGAGCTAACACACAGTGTAGTAGGTTTACATACAGTAGTAAACACACACGAACATACATTGAAATCTCTTACCTGCTCCTGCCGCCGCGGCTCCCTCCGGCCCGTCCGCTCCGTTTGCTGCCGCTGGTCCAAGTGCACAAATCCGGAAGCCGCGACCGGAAGTAGTAATATTACTGTCCGGCCGCGACTTCCGGTCCACAGGAAAATGGCGCCGGATGGCGACAATTTCGAATTGGACTGTGTGGGAGCGGCGCATGCGCAGTTCCCACACAGACGCCGTACACGGAAGTCAATGGGACGGGAGCCGTTCGCAGTCCCTATGGGACTGTGGCTGCCGTATTCCATGTCTGTATGTGTCGTTAATCGACACAGACAGAAATGGAACAAAAAATGGCAGCCCCCATAGGGAAGAAAAAGTGTACAAATAAGAAAAAGTAAAACACAAACACACAAATGAATATAAACGTTTTTAATAAAGCACTAACATCTTTAACATATAAAAAAATAATTTGTGATGACACTGTTCCTTTAAGTCAGAAATTCCCAGAAAACAGCAATTTTTCCATTGTTTTTTATTTTATTTTTTTACGGCATTCACTGTGCAGCTAAAATAATGTAATAGCTTTATAGTCGGGGTCGTTACAGTCGCGGCAATACCAAATATGTGTAACTTTTTTGCTCAATTTTGTTTTTTTAATAGTAAAGCAGTTTGTAAGGGGAAAAAGTGGGTTTTTCAATTTTTATTTCAAATTTTTTTAAATTAACTTTATTAAACTGTTTTTTGTTTTTTTTACTAGTCCCACTAGGGGACTTTAATATGTGATCCTCCGATTGCTTTTGTAATACACTGCAATACTTTTGTATTGCAGTGTATTACTGCCTGTCCGTTTAAAACGCCGGGTGCCGGTGGGATGAGAGGGAGCTCCCTCCCTCTCTCCAAAACCGCTCTGATGTGGCGCCCACTATTAAGCACCGCATCTGAAGGGTTAAACGGGTGAGATCGATACTAATATCAATCTCACCCGTTCGAGACGGGATTCCTCCAGCACTCAGCTACCTCTGGTAGCGGAGAGCAGGGAGATTTAACGGCTCCCTGCTCTGTTTATTTATTCTGATGCAGCGCCGTGTAATGGCGTATGCATCAGAATAAAGCCCATTAGTGGCCGCCCTGAAAAGGCGAATTGGCAGTCACTAATGGGTTAAGCTTTTAGGAAATACAGCCATTTATTTACATCATCCCTCCATTTTTACATTTAAAAAACAAATTGGATAAATTAACAAAAGTTTTTTAACCACTTAGCGCACCAGGACGCACCGGTACGTTCTGCATTGAAGTGCTTTAAGCCACAGGGACGTACTGGTGCGTCCTGGCTAAAAACTGTCACCCTGTCAAAGGACAAGGTGACAGAACTGTGCCGTCAACTGTTTATGACAGTTGATCGGCACAGTAGGACGGCAGGGGACCATTCACAGCGGTCTCCTGCCGGCGATCGCTGTGATTGGTCAGTCAAAGCAGACCGACCAATCACAGCTCTATGACGTGGGTATGTGATGACGCTGGCTCAGAAGCTGAGCCAGCGTTATCACCGCCGGGAATCAGAAGTCCGGCACCCCACTGCAACGGCCAGGACCGGAGCTAGGCTCCGATCCGGCCGATTAACCCCTTCGATGCATCGATCAACGTGATCGATGCATCGAAGTGGCTTGTAGCCTGTCGGCAACCACGATGGTTGCAACGGGCGCGGGTGTCAGCTGTTTGTCACAGCTGACATCGTAAGGCTCCGATCCGGCCAATTAACCCCTTAGGGCATGGCCACACGTGGCGGATTTCCTCTTGAATTCCGCAGCGGACACTCAGCAGCATTAATCCACAGCGGAGCCGTTTCTAATTGACTTCCACTTTTATTTAGCAGTGTTCATTTAGACGATGCGTACAATTCCGCTGCGGAGCATAGGCTGCGGTGCGGAATTTGGTGTCCGCAGCATGCTCGGGCTGTTGCGGAGTTGTGGCGGACTGGTTGCGGACTCATGGCGGAATTTCTTCATTGACTTCAATGGAGATTCGAATTTCCGCAATGAAGTCCGCAGCTGTCATGCACATGTTATGTGTGCTGCGGATGCGTCTTGCTTTTTTAACTTGACATTTCTTCATTCTGGCTGGACCTATGTATTTCTAGGTCTACAGCCAGACTGAGGAAGTCAATGGGGCTCCCGTAATGACGGGAGCGTTGCCTGGAGACGTCAGTAAATAGTCACTGTCCAGGGTGCTGAAAGAGTTAAACGATCGGCAGTAACTGTTTCTGCACCCGGGACAGTGACTACCGATCACAATATACAGCAACCTGTAAAAAAAATAGAAGTTCATACTTACCGAGAACTCCCTGCTTCTGTCTCCAGTCCGGCTTCCCAGGATGACGTTTCAGTCTAAGTGACGGCTGCAGCCAATCACAGGCTGCAGCGGTCACATGGACTGCCGCGTCATCCAGGGAGGTCGGGCTGGATGCAGAAAGAGGGACGCGTCACCAAGACAACGGCCGGTAAGTATGAAATTCGTTTACTTTCACTAGGGAAAGTGCTGTCCCTTCTCTCTATCCTGCACTGATAGAGAGAAGGGAAGCACTTTTACCGCAGTCCGCAGCAGCTAGTCCGCATCAATTTACTGCACATTTTGGGCAGATCCGCCGCAGAATCTGCAACGCAGATTCTTTGCGGCATTGATGCGGACAGTTGCGGAGGAAATCTGCCACGTGGGGGCATGCCCTTATGATCCCTCCAGGGCTTTGCAAACACGACATGGCACTGAAAACCATTCCAGCAAAATCTGCGCTTCAAAATCCAAATAGCCCTCGTTCCCTTCTGAGCCCTGCCGTGGATCCAAACAGCAGTTTATTACCACATATGGGGTATTGCCGTAATCGGGAGACATTGCTTTACAAATGTTGGGGTGCTTTTTCTCCTTTATTCCTTGTAAAATCTAAAACATTGTATGTTTTTCCAGAAAAAAAGTAGATTTTCATTTTCACAGACCAGTTCCAATAAATTTAGCAATAAACCTGTGGGCTAAAAATGCTAACTATACCTCTTGAAAAATTCCTCGAGGGGTGTAGTTTCCAAAATGGGGTCACTTTTGGGGAGTTTCCACTGTTATGGTCCCTCCAGGGCTTTGCAAACACGACATGGCACCGAAAACCATTCCAGCAAAATCTGCGTTCCAAAATCCAAATGGCCCTCGCTCCCTTCTGAGCCCTGCCGTGGGTCCAAACAGCAGTTTATTACAACATATGGGATATTGCCGTAATCGGGAGACATTGCTTTACAAATGTTGGGGTGCTTTTTCTCCTTTATTCCTTGTATAAACGAAAACATCGTATGTTTTTTCAGAAAAAAAGTAGATTTTCATTTTCACAGACAAGTTCCAATAAATTTAGCAAAAAACCTGTGGGCTAAAAATGCTAACTATACCCCTAGAAAAATTCCTTGAGGGGTGTAGTTTCCAAGATGGGGTCACTTTTGGGGGGTTTCCACTGTTTTGGCACCACAAGACCTCTTCAAACCTGACATGGTGCCTAAAATATATTCTAATAAAACAGAGGCCCCAAAATCCACTAGGTGCTCCTTTGCTTCTGAGGCCGGTGTTTCAGACCTTTACCACACTAGGACCACATGTGGGATATTTCTAAAAATTGAAGAATCTGGGCAATAAATATTGAGTTGCATTTCTCTGGTAAAACCTTCTGTGTTACAGAAAAAACTGTATTACAAATGAATTTCGTAAAAAAAAAATGACATTTGTAAATTTCACCTCTACTTTACTTTATTTCTTGTGAAATGCCTAAAGGGTTCAAATAATTTCTGAATGCTGTTTTGAATACTTTGAGGGGTGCAGTTTTTAAAATGGGGTGTTTTATAGGGGGTTTCTAATATATAAGGCCCTCAAAGCCACTTCAGAACTGAACTGGTCCCTGAAAAAATAGCCTTTTGAAATTTTCTTGAAAATATGAGAAATTGCTGCTAAAGTTCTAAGCCTTGTAACGTCCTAGAAAAATAAAAGCACGTTCAAAAAACGATGCAAACATAAAGTAGACATATAGGAAATGTTAACTAGTAACTATTTTGTGTGGTATTACTATCTGTTTTACAAGCAGATACATTACAATTTAGAAAAATGCAGATTTTTGCAAATTTTCTCTAAATTTTGGTGTGTTTTACAAATAAATATTAAATTTAACGACAAAATTTTTTCAGTATCATAAAGTACAACATGTTACGAGAAAACAATCTCAGAATCGCTTGGGTAGGCAAAAGCATTCTGGAGTTATTACCACATAAAGTAACACATATCAGATGTGCAAAAATCGGCTGAGTCCACAAGGCCAAAATAGGCTTAGACCTTAAGGGGTTAAAGCTCTTTTTATTGAAAATTCAGTAGACAATAAGAAAGATACATTACAGCAGAAATGTCACAACAGATTGTATGAATTACTTTTTACGTATGTACTACAATAAATTGTGTACATTAAACATTTTCTCTCCCTGTTTTTGGTACAGAAAAATGTTTCCTACAATAGTAAGACATCATGGGGGTCATAATATCAATATACAGTATATACACATGGTACAGATTAAGGAAAAAGAAACCAAGGGAATCCGATTTCCTCATCACATTTCAGAGTTACATCGGATGGGCAGACATTGAAGTCCTAAGTCAGTTCTCAGAGTAAAGCGTGAGTGTGGATGAATAGCTTGTATCCCAGAGTATGGTAAATTTTTGGGGACACCACCTATTCTTGTATACCAAGCGCTCATATGGGATTATTGTATGAATCATATTTTGCCACTGCCTAACAGAGAGTGATCGCCTTGCCATCCACCACATAGCAATGGTTTTCCAGGCCAAGAGGAGGGCCTCCTGTGAAAGTGATTATTTGTAGTAGGACCAGGCTTCAAGAAGACAAACATCTAGAGTCATAGGAACTGGCTTCTGAGAAATATCAGTCACTAAGGATACAATTGCCTGCCAAAAGTGTGAAATATTGGGGTGTTGCCATATAAGGTGCCAAAAGTCGGCGTTGACTGCCATACATCTATGACAATTGGTAGATGGACTACAACCCCTTCTAAGCAGTGGCATTGGTGTGAGGTAGCAATAATTTCTTATTGTGAACAGCAGGAGATACTAGAAAGGGATACTCCAGTGCATCCAACCAATCCGCATCTTTTAAAGTGGTATTCTCATCTAATAAAAACTAGGTGAAAAGCTTTGATATTAACCTTAAAGAGGCTCTGTCACCAGATTATAAATGCTCTATCTCCTACATAATCTGATTGGCGCTGGAATGATCCACAGCACAGTGAGATTGTGCAGTGAAAGCAGCTGGGCTGGAACAATGAGAAGTGTATGTCACTGATTGGTCACTGATTGGTCAGCCTCATACACTTCTTTACAACACCCACTTGGTCAAAAGTAAAAACACGCCCAGTTGGCCATTAAGAAACTAAATCTAAAATTGCTCATAACGTGCTAAAAAATGATCGTTTTTCAAAATAAAAACCACTGCTGTTATCTACATTCCAGCGCCGATCAGATTATGTAGGAGATAGAGCATTTATAATCTGGAGTCGCTGAGATCCCGCTGTGCTGTCACTTACTCCCACATTAACTTTACCGGACCTACGGGACAATGACCAGACATCGCCTCCAGCCAGGAGGAGATATCTTTTCATTCTCCCGACAATCCGGTAAAGTTAATGTGGGAGTGACAGCACAGACTCGCGAGATCACGCTGTGCTGTGAGTACAGCTGAACATGAATGAAGAGAAGTGTATGACTCTTTTAAAAAAAACAAAAAACTGATGTTATCTACATTACAGCAACTATCAGATTAGGTAGGAGATAGGGCACATATAAACTGGTGACAGAGTCTCTTTAAGGTTAATATCAAAGCTTTTCACCTAATTTTTTTGGAAGTGTGACCTGGGATATTTTCTTGTCAATAAGATGAGTATTCGGTGTAAAAATAAAACCAGATGATCCCTGCCTATAGAGTCAAACTACCATCACTATAGATATAAGGATTATTGTTAATACTTGGATGTAAGTCACTGGCTGTCGGAAGCCTAAACACATGGACATCACTAAATGATGAGTTTCCTTCCTTGTGATGCTTTGCTGCAGCTGCCCTCAGTTTGGTTTTCAAAATTGGGACAATGTGTCTATCACTGTATCGGGGGAAACTGTGCCTGACAATATATTTGGGGGACACAGTGATTAACACAATATCTGGGGGCGCTTTGACTGTTAGTATATTTTGAACACTGTGGCTGTCACTATATCTGTGGACACTGTGGCTGTCGTATTTCAAGACACTGTGCCTGTCACTGCATTTGATGACACATTGGCTGTCATTAGATTTAGGCACACTGTGGCTGTCACTGTATTTGGGTATCTAATATAGTTTATAACCCCCGCCCCTCCCTGTTGGTATTTCTAAGAGTATATTCACACGGCCTATTTTCAGACGTAATTTGGGCATTTTACGCCTCGAATTAGGCATGAAAAGACGGCTCCAATACGTCTGCAAACATCTGCCCATTGCTTGCAATGGGTCTTACGATGTTCTGTTCAGACGAGGTGTAATTTTACGCGTCGCTGTCAAAAGACGGCACGTAAAATTACGCCCGCATCAAAGAAGTGCAGGACACTTCTTGGGACGCTTTTGGAGCCGCTTTTCATTGACTCCATGAAGAACAGCTCCAATTACGTCTGTAGAAGACGCTGCGAAAAACGCGAGAACATGCAAAAGCGTCTGAAATTCAGGAGCTGTTTTCGCCTGAAAACAGCTCCATAATTTCAGACGTATTTTACGTTTTCGTGTAAACATACCCTAACACTGAAAGAAAGGAGGGGAGAGCAGATAATGTCAGTCCCGAGGCAGCAGTGAGCTGTCAGATCTATGACAAAAGCAGCAGCACAGCCAGCTATGTATAGGAATTGCACAGACTCTAGAGCAACAAAATGGTAGAACATTTTTAAGAAAGACTATTTAGAAAATTGTTTAATTTTACAATTTAACTAACGCCCACCCATGAACCTTACATCCAATAAATGCATTTCTTCATTGATTTGTAAATGTCTTCTTTCCTGTAGACTTCTGCTGATGCCTCTCCTGAATGTCGATGATGAGCGGACGTCCCTCATATAGTGTCAGTAAATTCTCCAGTGCGATCAGAAGGGAGGACATTATCACAAACCCATCACACAGACCACCATATGTCACTTTCATACAAGAAATTACTCAGACAACGTAAGGAGTGTTAAACTATGTGAATTTTATTGTTGTGTGTATGTGTGTGTGTTGTGATTGTGTGTTACCTCCCATCACTCACAAAGAGCGTAGAGCGACACTCAGGACAGGCAAAACCCCCAGTGGAGGAAACCTGCAGGGAAACCATGGCCGCTGTATTGTCCTTCCTCTGGCATACTAAGAGAGGTTAAGGCTATATAACGTATGTGCGCGTGTACAGTATACATGTGTATATGTGGATTCCCCCATACAAGGAATAGAGCCAGAAAATGTAAAAAGTGACTGTGTTACTATGTACAGTGTGTCAGTGAGTATGATTGTGTATAGTTCTGTATGTGTGTGTGTAAGTATTAGTGTGTATGTATTTATTATGTGTTTTTGTGTGTGTGCATGCATGTGTTATACATTACCTGCTCCTCATGTTTGGTCATCCATCATGGTCTTCATCTCTCTTGTGGATCAGGCAGCAGAATCTCCTGGGTGGGAATAGAGGTATAAGAGAAATTGTTCATCAACATGTGGATTAGAAGATCCATTACTGCATTTTACTTCGCACTTTTGTGATCATTTTTTCCTACCTACTTCTTTATAACACCAACATTTTACTTACCAGCGTTATTATTAGTCAGGGACCACAATCGGTGTCTCCGGGTCCACTGCTGTGTCGATCCGGCTAATGATGTTTCCTTCCACTTTCCACATGCACGGATGCAAAATGATGTTTCTACAACGGGCACAGGACAGCGCGCTCTTCCATGGGCCTCGGGTGTAAAACTCCTCTTTATTTCTCCTTGACGCACGTATGGCCCAGCTGTGATGGATTTGCCTGTTTCTCATCCATGCCCAGTGGAAAGGGTCTTGTGCCATGATCTAAAATGGAATAGTAAATGAGGTAAAATTGGCTTCTCATCACAGACTCTTAATCAAAGACGGCACTTGTTCTGTTTTTTATTACTGACCAGATCACATGTGGTCCGGGCCACCCACGCTCTAAAGTCCATCCGGTGGAGCAACTGGTCGCGTTGGTGATGCAGCTCTTCTGTCTTCATTTCCCAGTCACTTCCTAAGGCCCACGCGTAGATCTCGTCTCTGAAGTCCTCGTCCTCCTCAAACTGGTTCGCTAGAAATCTTAAAAAAAGTAATAATTTATTAATGACACATGGAAGAGCAGTGCACTGTATACTTATATATCTCAATGTAAAAGAAACTTGTGTTACTATAAATGATAGCGATGGTGTCCAAGGATGTTAGAATGACCCCTCCCCCCAAAGTCAGAAGGCTACATAGTGTAATCTATAGGTTTGATATTTTGTCTTTTGGATATTAAAATGTTAAAATATTTTTATTTTACTGCTAAAACATGACCATAATTGTTTTGTAACCTATAAGGGATAAATCTAATGTAAAGCAAATAGGGCCGCAATCAGGAATTTCTGGGCCCCATACAGCCAAAGATATTGGGTCCCCCCTTCATTACCGTGGGTGGGCAACGGAAAATGGGGCGCTCACGTTTGTACGTTATATGCAGTTACTGATTTTGTTCAAGTTATAGAGAACGAAACCATGAAGCAGTCAGTGACCAGTTGATACCCTGGATTTTATTGAATTCAGCCAAAACATATGGCACACAATGGGATACGTCGCCTGGGGAACGGCCCTGGGGAAACTCCTCAAGTCACTGTCCATAAATGAACAGAGACTTCAGGGGCTTTACCTGGGCCAAAGTCCACGGGCAGACTGCTTGTGATGCTCTGCCTGGGGACTCCGGCATTGGGAAGCCCCTGACATTGCAGCTTTTTCACCACAAAAATTGCAACATCTGCTATTTGTTGCGGGTTTTACCTCCCCATTAAATCCAATTGGGAAAACTCGCAACAGAAAAGCAGTGATTCCAAAGCATAAATTGACATGCTGCGGATTAAAAAAACGCACCGCAGGTCAATTTATGAACTGTTTTTCTGTATATTTTTAGTCAGCGTATGGATGAGATTTGTTCAAATCTCATCCACTCTGCTGCTACTGTATTATGCTACGGATTTTCCAAAATGAAATCCATTGTGGAAAATCCGTAGTGTTTATGCTACGTGTGAATTTACCTTTACAGATTTTGCTAAGGATTCGCAGCAAATTAACCCTTTGCATTGTAAAGGGTGAAATGCGTGCCAATTTTGCAACATAATAGGCATGCTGCTGATTTAACAATCAGCAGAATACCCTAAAGCCCATGCAGATTTTTTTCTGCTGCATGTGAATGCGGATTTGAAAACCTAATTCACATAAATTGTATTGTAGTTTGTAGTGGATTTTCAGTGTGCAACAGCACCAAAAATAGGAGACATAGGCATTCATATAACGCTCGTTGCCGATAATTGCCCCGTGTAAAGAGGGCAGCGAACACAAGATGAACGATCATCTGCTGGTTGTATCGTTTTAAAAAAGTGAAATATTATCGTTGTCGGCAGCACATCTCCCTGTGTAAATGATAATAACGTATGGGTACGAGGGATCCGAGTAACGACCACTCGTCTCCATCCATAGCTCCGTGTGACAGTAGCAAACGGGCCTTAATTAACGATGTCTCCTTCCGATTATCTGCCGGTAAAACGGCCTTTAGGGTCTATTCACACAGTGCAGTCAAATTCAATTTTTTGCAAAATCTCTGCAAAAACTTGATTTAACTGCACTGTGAAAATATAGCCTAAAAGCAAAGTTTTTATCATGTTTTGTTCCATTATTTTTTTAATCTATTTTTTGTAATTGCGGCACAAATAAGGCAGTTTTGCCGCAATTTTTAAATGTCTGGTGGGCGGCTCTCTCCACACGGAGCTGCTTTCATGCTTCTCAGCAGCTTCCCCTACTGTCCTCTCGGAGTCCCAGCGTTACAGTTACTTACAAGGAAGGAACGGAAGGGTCCGTTCCTTTCTCCAAGTAACTAACGCTGGGGCCCTGATAGAAATGTTTACAGTTACTAAGAAGCGGGCAGACCCCTTTTTTTCAGCATTGTGGCCGGGCCCCTGACTGCCGTACCAGCTGTACTGCCCTGATGGTGACCCTGGAAGCACATGATCCACAACTACTTGAGAGTATTCCTTCAAACATGTGATACGTGAATATACTCACAGGGATGCAAAGAAATTCTCTCTATATTCCTCGGTACGCAGTCCGGCTCTCTTGAAGTACACGAGGACCATGGCCAGCAGATACTAGTGGAAGAAGACAAGAAGTTAGAATTTGGAGATAGAGAAATGGTCTCTTCTTATGTCTTATCTTTATGTGGTGATTCTATTTATATGTTTATTAATGTCAGTCCATAATCATAACACATAAATCACAGGATTATCCTCATTGTTCTGACTGTAATATTATTATCTTACCAAGGATGTAGATGTAAAGTAGAATATCCCGTAATGCCACATAAACCCTTTTATTCAAATCTGATCTTTCTTGTCAGTCATGTCTATATCTGGCTGATTGTCTATTTGTTTTGTCATTATAAAATTACCTTGTCCGAAATCCTCAAACAGATGTCCTTGGCCAAAAACAGCTGGATGTGCTCATCATCTACGAAAAAAGTTTATTTCAAATTCTTTAAATCCAAAATAGTTTATATACAAAGAATTAAAGGTTAAGTAAATGCTTAACCCCTTAATGACCGCCGATTAGCCTTTTCACGGCGGTCATTAGTGGGCTTTATTCTGATGCAATAGCCGTTTCACGGCGCTGCATTAGGATAAATAAACAGAGCAGGGAGCCGTTAAATCTCCCTGCTCTCAGCTGCCAGATGTAGCTGAGAGCTGGGGCAACCCTGCTCGAATGTGTGAGATCTATATTAGTATCGATCTCACCCGTTTAACCCCTCAGATGCGGCACTAAATAGCGTGCACCGCATTCGAGTGGTTTTGGTCTGAGTGGTTTTGGAGAGAGGGAGCTCCCTCTCATCCCACCGGCACCCGGCGATAAGATCGCCGAGTGTCTGTGTCTCCGATGGCAGCCGGGGGCCTAATAAAGGCCCCCAGGTCTGCCTGTAGTGAATAGCTTTTAGGTCATGCCAGAGGCATGTCCTAGCAGATGCCTGTCCGTTTCAAACAGACAGGCAGTAATACACTGCAATACAAAAGTATTGCAGTGTATTATAAAAGCGATCGGATGATCGCATAGTAAAGTCCCCTAGTGGGACAAGTGAAAAACAAAAGTTGAATAAAGTTAATTTAAAAAAAATGTGAAAAAAAAATAAATTAAAAACATATTTAGTATCGCCACATCCGTAACGACCCCGACTATAAAGCTATTACATTGTTTAACCCGCACGGTGAACGCCGTAAAAAATAAAATAAAAAACAATGGACAAATTTCTGTTTTCTGTGAATCCTGACTTAAAAACATGATAAAAAGTGATCAAAAAGTCGCATCTACTCCAACATGGTACCAATAAAAACTACAAGTCGTCCCGCAAAAAACAAGCCCTCATACAACTGCATCGGCGGAACAATAAAAAAGTTATGGCTCTTCAAATATGGAGACACAAAAACAAATAATTTTGAAAAAAAAGTGTTTTTACTGTGTAAGTAGTAAAACATACCAAATCTATACAAATTTGGTATCGTTGCAATCGTAACAACCCGCTGAATAAAGTTATTGTGTTATTTATACCACATGGTAAACGGCGTAGATTTAGGACGTAAAAAAGATGGGCAGCATAGGCTGCGGAGCGGAATTTGGTGTCCGCAGCATGCTCTGTCTGTTGCGGACCAGTGGCGGACTGGTTGCGGACTCATGGCGGAATTTCTCCATTGACTTCAATGGACTTCGAATTTCTGCAATGAAGTCCGCAGCTGTCATGCACATGTTATGTGTGGTGCGGATGCGTCTTGCTTTTTTAACTTGACATTTCTTCATTCTGGCTGGACCTATGTATTTCTAGGTCTGCAGCCAGACTGAGGAAGTCAATGGGGCTCCCAAAATGACGGGAGCGTTGCTAGGAGACGTCAGTAAATAGTCACTGTCCAGGGTGCTGAAAGAGTTAAGCGATCGGCAGTAACTGTTTCTGCACCCGGGACAGTGACTACCGATCACAATATACAGCAACCTGTAAAAAAAATATAAGTTCATACTTACCGAGAAGTCCCTGCTTCTGTCTCCAGTCCGGCCTCCCAGGATGACGTTTCAGTCTAAGTGACGGCTGAAGCCAATCACAGGCTGCAGCCAATCACAGGCCAATAACAGGCTGCAGCGGTCACATGGACTTCCGCGTCATCCAGGGAGGTCGGGCTGGATGCAGAAAAAGGGACGCGTCACCAAGACAACGGCCGGTAAGTATGAAATTCTTTTACTTTCGCTAGGGAAAGTGCTGTCCCTTCTCTCTATCCTGCACTGATAGGGAGAAGGGAAGCACTTTTACCGCAGTCCGCAGCAGCTAGTCCGCATCAATTTACTGCACATTTTGGGCAGATCCGCCGCAGAATCTGCAACGCAGATTCTGTGCGGCATTGATGCGGACAGTTGCGGAGGAATTCCGCCACGTGTGGGCATGCCCTAACACTCGCTGGAACAATGCAGCTCCTTTACTTTGCTTACTATAGTGGTGCCAGGAGCCAGACCCTCACTGATAAAATATTGATGGCTTATGTTTAGAATAAGTTGTCATATGTTTGTACATGAGAATAAATGTAAATCACACTTTGTGTGATCAAATTCCCCCTCCCCTCCTATCGGACAATACATCAAAATAATAAAATAAAAATGTATTCACCTCAACGCTCCACTTCGCTTCTCCCCACTTAGGCTCTCCCTGCGGACCACAGCTCGTACAAGGCACTGGCGCAGAGCGTTGTATGTGACGCAGCACTGAGGTAGTTGAGTGCTGCATCACATATATGGCCCTGTATGTTGTATGAGCCGCAGCATGCTGAGAGGGCATAGGGAGAAGATGAGCGGTGAGCATATATATATTTATCTTATGTCCGATCCTGGGAGAAAAGGGATAGGGCTGCGGTCACGTTCCCACACCCTGTGAGTGCAATTGTTACGCCACGATTGTGGTGAATGGCCAGCTGAAAGATGCGGCAAGATTATTATGAGAAATTAGCTTCTTATTAAATGTGTGGCATCCTACTCCAGCGAACTGTTTACTAAGACCAGGGTATGAAACGTCAGTCCTAATAAATCCCCCTCTTTGTGTCTGGTCAGAATCATTGGAAGGTGCAGTGAATCTTACCGAGGAGATTGTAGAAAGCAGTCCGTTCTTCTGGCTGCAGGGTATGCTCCTTCCTCCTCTTCCGGCACTCGTCTATCATGTAGGTCAGCGAACTGTCATAGAAGAAATAGTTATTACAGTCAGCAGTCCAATGTAAAAATATAAAATCTTTATTTTCATGATCGAAAAGGTCCATTTTGTAAAACATTTGGGGTACAGAATTACATAAGAGTACAGAAAGTATAAATGCAGCGTACATATAAAGAACTGCTGTGAAAGCCAATATTCCCACGCAGGAGAGCAGTCTACATGACTCCAGGCCCCCTACGAAGAGGACGGATTCAACAGCCGCATAAGAGTACAGAGAACGAAGAGAAAGTTACAAAAAAAAAAAGAAATAGAGGAGGGTGAGGAGCAGATTAAAGTGAGTGGGGTGTCCCACCATGACATCCCTCAAAGTAAAGAACGCTACTCAGGCTGCCGCGCAGTACTCAGCTCTCGTATAATGTCTTTATAGGAGTCAGAAGCCTGAAAAGCAATACAAGGAGTCCATGTTTGGCGAAGAAATAGATATTACAGTCAGCAGTCCAATGTAAAAATATAAAATACAGACAATTATGTGCTAATAAGTTTACAATGAAATGAATAAATGACAGGGAAATCTTAGTAAAATCCATGTTTAAGAACATTTCCTCGTGGTCTGTCTCTGGGGTTAGTGCTGTCACCTCTCAGAGCATTAGTTAACCCCTTAATGACCAGCCTATTTTAGACCTTAATGACTAAGCTGTTTTTTACGTTTTTCAATCGTCGCATTCCAAGAGCTATAACTCTTTTGAGGTACATATTATTTATTGATTAACTTTTATTAACTTTTTTTTGGGGGGGAACAGAAAAAAATCTGAAATTTCGCCACTTTTTTTGCGTCCTAAGTCTACGCCGTTTACCGTGTAGTATAAATAACACAATAACTTTATTCAGCGGGTTGTTACGATTGCAACGATACACAATTTGTATAGTTTTTGTATGTTTTACTACTTTTACACAGTAAAAACGCTTTTTTTTTCAAAATTATTTGTTTTTGTGTCTCCATATTTGAAGAGCCGTAACGTTTTTATTTTTTCGCCGATGCGGTTGTATGAGGGCTTTTTTTTTTGCGGGACGACTTGTCGTTTTTATTGGTACCATTTTGGAGTAGATGCGACTTTTTGATTACTTTTTAATCACATTTTTTTTAAAGTCAGGATTCACAGAAAACAGCAATTTTTCTGCCGTTTTCTTATTTAATTTTTTACGGCGTTCACCGTGCGGGTTAAGTAATGTAATAGCTTTATAGTCGGGGTCGTTACGGAAGCGGCGATACCAAATATGTGTAACTGTTTTACTTTATTTTGGTTTTTTAATAGTAAAGCAGTTTGTAAGGGGAAAAAGTGGGTTTTTCACTTTTTTTTCAAATTTTTTTTTATTAACTTTATGAAACTTTTTTTTAAAACTTTTTTACTAGTCCCACTAGGGGACTTTAATATGCGATTCTGCAATCGCTATTATAATACACTGCAATACTTTTGTATTGCAGTGTATTACTGCTTGTCCATGATCTAGCAGGCATTCATTACAGGCAGACCTGGGGGCCTTTATTAGGCCCCCGGCTGCCATTGGAGACACAGACACTCGGCGATCTTATCGCCGGGTGTCGGTGGGATGAGAGGGAGCTCCCTCCCTCTCTCCAAAACAATTCAGATGCGGTGCTCGCTGTTGTGCACCGCATCTGAGGGGTTAAACGGGTGGGATCGATACTAATATCGATCTCACCCGGCAGAGCAGGGACGCTCCAAGCCCTCAGCTACCTCTGGCAGCTGAGAGCAGGGAGATTTGACAGCTCCCTGCTCTGATTACTTATTCCGATGCCGCGACGTAAAAAGTCTATGGCATCGGAATAAGGCCCGTTAGTGACCGACGTAAAAACACGATGGGCCGGTCACTAACGGGTTAAAGGGAAGGTGTCATGAAATTATTTTTTTTTATATGTTATTGCTTTTAGTATGTCATTAAAATAAATTTATTTGTGTGTTTGTGTTGTACTTTTTTCTTTCTTTTACTTCTCTATGGGGGCTGCCATTTTTTTTTTCATCTCTGTATGTGTCGATTAACGACACATACAGAGATGGAATACGGCACATACATCCCCATAGAGAATGCGAACGGGAGCCGTTCCATTCACTATAGCGTACGCCGTCTGTGTGGGAACGGCGGAAGCGCCGCTCCCGCACAGACCAAAAGGTAGGTCTTCGGCAGAGCGACATCCGGCGCCATTTTCATGTGGACCGGAAGCCACGGCCGGACAGTAAGATGACTACTTACGGTCGCGGCTTCCGTCCATATGTTCAGAAGCAAGGACTAGGAGTGGAGGCAGCGGCGGCAACGGCAGGAGCAGGTAAGTTATGTTTGTGTATGTTCGTTTTATATTGTGTGACTACCACTGTATCTAATCCTCCTACATTGTGAATTCGCTCAAAAAATGGCGGCACACAGTGTAGGAGATTTGAACATTCAACCCCCTCCTTTCTCCTGGCACTAGCCAGGATAAAGGAGGGGGGATTGTTTGGGGACACTAGATAGAGTGTGTCTTCTCCAATTTTGCAGCATAAGGCAATGAGGTTGCTTTACCACATGCCAATGCTTCAATTTTGGGAATTGCTCCCTCTAGTTACCAGCACATGGAAATGCTATAAATTAGAATCTAATTTATAATATTTCCAGACTTGTGAAAAAATGAAAAAAATTAGAACAATGTGTAATCATTTTATATACTAACTGTTTAATTTAAAAAAATAAAAAAAATTCTAGCGACACATTCCCTTTAAGCTTTGTATGACCTTGGTAGAAGGACGCGTCACCCTTATAGGGTGTTTATTCCCATGGGTGAAGAGGTTAATAAGAAGCTGATACATTAGATTTGTAATGGTTTGTAACACTAAGTATGGATTTGGTATGTAGTGACTGCAGTGATATAAAATCTTGTACTGACGTCTCGTCCACATGTAGAGTGACCATCTCTCTCTTCCTCTTCCTCGCCATCTCTTCTCCTCTTCCTGGGAAACTTAAATAAAAGAGAATATTACCATGAATATTTGGGAATGTGACTGACTGTGCGCATACCTGTACCATGTACAGGCTAGGGTGGATTATACATAAACCATACAAGTAATTTGAACGACACACAACTAAACTTTTAAACGTGGGTTGACACGAGGGTCGGCCACAGCTTTATTTATTATTTAAGTATTTTCAAAATAAAGTTTTCTTATTATACCCGTATGCCAGCCCGCCTAAGGAAGGGCATGTAGGTCAATTCTTTTAAGAACAAATTACCGCCTGCTGTGACATGAGTTTCCAAACGAATCAAATGACCAGAAAAACTACAACTCCTTTTACAAACTTGGAGATGCTAAACAACATGACAATTGTACGGAGTATAATTCCGTATAAAATACACATAGTGCTTCAGAGACAAATATATATATATATATATATATATATATTGCTTTTGTCTCTTATTTAAAACATATTGTATCATTAATTATTTTTATATATTTTTTTATTTATTTTTTATTACTTTTCGTCAATATATATTTCTCTTTTCTTTTCAGTTTTTTTTTTTTTAAGAAAAATTAGGTTCAACACAAAACAAATAGGGAGGGAGGGTGGGACAAGTAACGGCCAAAAGAGGAAGATGTCTGCCCGCCCCCAAAGTAGGGGAGGATGGGCAAGACCGCCCCCAAAACTATCCAAAAAACGTTCAGTGGGGCGGGTGCAGTGGCGTAACTACCGCCGTAGCAGCTGTAGCGGCTGCTACAGGGCCCGCGGCATGAGGGGGCCTTTGTCGCCCGCCGCCACGGGCCCCCACCATGGCCGGAGGCTCCGCTAGCAGCCGCTATGGCTGCTACAGCGGGACACCACTGAACACGACTACGGCAGAGCAGGGAGGTATCTCCCCGCTCTGCCATTAAGCAAAATGTATCCCCTATCCACATTATAGGGGATACGTGTGTGATTGCTGGCATTGATAGGGAGAACGGGGGACTGAAAGTCCGCTGAAGTTCTCCATCACAAACCTCGGACTTCCGGGGTCTGTGTCGGCAGCTCCGTAGAAATGAATGGAGCGCCGGTCGCGCTTGTGCGCATGCGTGACCAGCGCTCCTTTCATTTTAATTGAGCTGCGCAGACGCCGGAAGTCAGAGGTTAGTCATGGAGAACTTCAGGGGACTTTCAGTCCCCCGTTCTCCTTATCAGTGCCAGCGATCACACATGTATCCCCTATCCTGTAGATAGGGGATACATGTATTTTGTAGGACACACTGTAGGTCACATTTTTTTTGGAGGGGGGACGCTGCATGGCTTTCCCGACAGGGGGGGGCTGTATGGCGTTCCCTATAGGGTGGGGCTGTATGGGGTTCACCTAAGGGGGGCTGTATGGCGTTCTCTACAGTGGGGGCTGTATGGCGTTCTCTACAGTGGGGGCTGTATGGCGTTCCCTACAGGGGGGCTGTATGGCGTTCCCTACAGGGGGGGCTGTATGGCATTCTCTACAGGGAGGGCTGTATGGCATTAGCACCATACAGCCCCCTCTGTAGATAACGCTATACAGCCCCCTCTGTAGAGAGCGCCATACAGCCCCCCTGTAGAGAACGCCATACAGCCCACCCTGTAAAGTACGTCATATAGCCCCCCTGTAGAGAACGCCATACAGCCCCCACTGTAGAGAACGCCATACAGCCCCCCTGTAGATAGCGCCATACAGCCCCCTCTGTATATAACTCCATACAGCCCCCTCTCTAGATAACGCCATACAGCCCCCACTGTAGGTAACGCCATACACCCCCTCTGTAGATAACGCCATACAGCCCCCCTGTAGGTAGCGCCATACACCCACTCTGTAGATAACGCCATACAGCCCCCCCTGTAGGTAATGCCATACACCCCTTCTGTAGATAACGCCATACAGCCTCCTCTGTAGGTAACGCAATAGAGCCCCCCTGTAGAGAACGCCATACAGCCCCCCTGTAGGTAACGCCATACAGCCCCCTCTGTAGATAACTCCATACAGAGTCCCCCTTGTAGATAACGCCATACAGTCCCCCTGTAGGTAACACCATACAGCCTCCTCTGTAGATAACGCCATACAGAGTCCCCCTATAGATAACGCCATACAGCCCCCTCTGTAGATAACGCCATACAGCCCCCTCTGTAGATAACGCCATACAGAGTCCACCCTGTAGATAACGCCATACAGCCCCCTCTGTAGATATCTACAAAGGGGGCTGTATGGCATTATCTACAGGGGGGACTCTGTATGGCGTTATCTACAGTGGGGGCTGTATGGCGTTATCTACAGGGGGATGTATGGTGTTCTCTACAGGGGGGCTGTATGGCGTTCTCTACAGGGGGCTGTATGGCGTTATCTACAGGGGGGGCTGTATTGCATTATCTACAGGGGGCTGTATGGCGTTATCTACAGGGGGGCTGTATGGCGCTATCTACAGAGTGGGCTGTATGGCGCTATCTACAGAGGGGGCTGTATGGAGTTATATACAGAGGGGGCTGTATGGCGCTATCTACAGAGGGGGCTGTATGGCGTTATCTACAGGGGGGCTGTAAAAAAGGCACTATCTACAAGGGGGGGTTGTGTGACACCCAGGGGAGGCGGGGGCCCCAGTCAAAAGTTTGCTATGGGGCCCAGTCTTTCCTAGTTACGCCCCTGGGCGGGTGCCCTCTATCCCTATAGGACCTGTGGCCCACCTAAATTTATCTTGGACAGACCCACCCCTAGCAGGATATATCCCTCCTTTAACCCCTTCCGTGCCACACAGTCATGGGCCCAATGACTAATAAGCCTGAGGGCCTCCAGTTTCCTGAAGAAGATGTTACAAAAACTTATATTAATATAAACATGTAGTGTGTGCGCTGGACTGACATTATAACTGGGGCGTAGCTATAGAGGGTGCAGAGGTAGCAGTCACACCCAGGATCTTCCATAAGAAGACACCAGTATTATAAATGACACATGGTATAGAAAGGGCCCTGTTACAGATTTTACATTAGAGACCAGGAATATATTTATATATTATAGTAAAAACACAATAAGCACCCCTCTAACATTATCCACATCCCCGGACCCAATTTACACACATTATAGATTAAAGAAAATTTTAAAACTTGGTTGAAAATAAAAAAAGAAGAATCACAGGACAGCTGCACTGAGGTATAAAATGTATACACTATGAATATTAAAGGGGTTTACTCATAATTGAGTGTTATGGCATATTGCTAGGATACGACATAACATTCTGATTAGTGGGGTCTGATCTCCGGGACCCCTGCCGATCCTGAGAATGAAGAGACAGCATTGTGTAATCAATTAAATCAGACTATGTTGTAGTTCCCTGGAAACCGGGGTGGGGGGGGGGATGCCACTATGAAGGGTAAAACTGAAGAAATGGGGTGATGGTGCTGGCAGACTGATCAGAATATGGTGGAAAATCCTATTGATATCATTTTCTAGAATGGAAACCTCTCTAAATACAGAATAATAATAAGCATACGGTCCTACAGCTTGGGATCCATCAGCAAGATCTGAGGTAGAAGATGATACGTCGGGTTATTTTACTCTTGTCTCCTTAGTTTAAATATTTTGTGTATTTAGGTGAAAACCTTTGAGTTTATTAATAAAATACAATCAATTTCAGTAGTGGAAGAAGCATCTGTGTCTGTGTCTGGGATGATGTGGTCATTATGGTTAGTAAATGGCGGCACTTTACCTGTGAAGTCTTGAAGACAGTTGGTGTTGTCTCTCAGAAGACGCAGATACGCAGTAGTGTCTTCTCCTCCGATAAAACTAAACGTTTGTCAAGTCGCTTTGAAGAACAAAATGGAGCCTGTCTTATCTCTGAAAAGAGCAATCGCAGACTGGCACCAACTGATGATTTTTCTCTATCTTTAAATTCAAATCCTGCGATTCTATTGGTTGTTGTTTGCGGCACTTGCCATGATGATTCATGCCTCAGCAAGTTTAAAGGGAAAGTACACTGAAATAATGTCATGGTGCGTTTTAATATAAGGCTTCTAAATTACTGCTTAGAAAAACGTTGTCATCCTTGTATTTTACATCCTTATTCCATCTGGTGACATTTGTGGCAGCTGCCATGTTGTACTATGTTGTTTCCACGGGTAATGCAGAATGGTCATGTATATTAAGTGTCTTTGTGGTAAATTTACCTCATGTGCTCCAGATTCTTAACATTGATATATAATGTATGTAGCTTTGGTGCAGGTGCTGGAGTTAGAAGCATGTTGACTGATGTCTGACCTGGCGGAGGATGTCATCTTTACCATTTAACATCTTGCAGGCCTCTCATAAATTTGACGCATCCACAAATCCAAAAATTTGTTGGACGTGGGTAAAATGTGCAAAACTGAGGACCAGAAGCTTTATAATGTGATCTTATCATTTCTATTCAGATTTACAAGAAATTGACTGGCATTGTTGTCATACATGTGCCCCCATATGTCATACATTCATAGCCATATATATTTCTATTATATAAATTCTCTATATACTATGTATTGTCCTGATCTCTATGTACAGTGACATAACTATTAGTATACTGGTTGCATAGGTAGAGAAATGTAGTGTTACATTGTTACATGGTGTCCATTCAGATGAAAGTCATGCATAAGATATATTGAATTTATTATTTCATTGCTATAGATTCTAAACAGGAAGCGGTGGCAGAGCTATAGGGGTCACATTGGTCGCAGAGGTGAGTGGGCACCAGAGCTACATCAAGCCCTTCACAGCCCGCCACACAGGGTCTTGATGTTAGTCACCGCCAGGATGTTGTGTGTTGCGGTACATACAAGGTCTTTGTGCTGGCTGGCATCAGGACCATGTGTGCAGCGGCGCCCAAAAAGAAGAGAAGCCAGCGAGGAACAGTAAGTAAATAGAGCGGTCTGAGTTAATTTCCTTTAGTCTAATCTGGGGTTTTATTAATTTTGGGGTCTGATTTAGGCGTCTTGTCTGGGGTCTGGAATAATTTAAGGAACTGGTCAGGGGTTTGAACTAACTTAGGGGTCTAGTTAGTGTGCCCCTGTGATGCCGATTCTTGCGAGACTCATCATTGGTTTTAATGATTGTTTTGACTGCAGCATAAAAGATGATATATTTTTTTTTAGATATAATTGTGGCTGTTTGGCACTTATTTTATGTACAGTGTAGGTCACTTTCCCTTTTTCTTTTCTTCACCTAGCCAAGACCGCCAAGACGACTTCTCCTAGCCATGACTTGTCTGCATTTCGACACACTGACATCTTTGGCTTCTTTCTTTTCAAGAAGAACACTACAAAGTGGAAAAATGATCAACTTCGGCACAAAATGTTGGACTATAAAAATATATACATTTTATTACAAACAGACATGTTAGAATAAAAAGATGAGTCACACAATGAGAAGGCGTCAGCCTATGCTAGACCAAAAAGTAAATGTGATGGGCATGTTTATGCATATTTGTAGTAGGATGCAGACACAAATGTATATCAAAGTCCAAGGGGGACAGCCAAGCCGCATGGGAAATTTATCAGATAGTTGATAGATGTGAGATAGTAGTCAAAATTTGCAGTGATAGACAGTACAGATATATAGCTTATAGCCACATGCTAATATTCCCTATACACATCAATAATGGGGCTAATGGTTATATGCTGCAAAATCCAAAGGACTGAATGACATAAACTGCCAACATGAGATAACAGACGAGTGTAAGGAATAAGTACATACCAAAAGTCATGGTCTCGCATAGGAAGGACACCAACACCCTACGTGCGTTTCGGCGAATGCCTTTGTCTGGGGGTGGCATCATCCTAGCGGGAGCCCCTCCTACCTGGCCCATGTGTTACAGATCAAAAATCACCGGTCAGAAGCGGAAGGAGGACACCGGCGTCAGATAGGGGGTACAAAGATGGCCACCGCCCCACTTCCGGAAGCCGCGTCGTCAGGGAGGATGTGGGACTGAGATGTCTGACAGCACCTCCCACATACCGCCCTGAACACAGACAGCGGATGGAAGGTGCATAAGCCACTCCCCCATCTGCGCACCCACCCACCGCTGAGTCCAGTGAGTAAGATCAGGAAAAAAGGAAAGTATATGTGACGTAGTCACAAAACATCAGATGGGATTGTAGCAGGTACCTAATACGTAACAATAAGGCAGAGAACTGAGTGGACATGAGTGTGATACTATCTAGACATGTTGTAAACATTGTTATGTGTATGTATATAATGTTTTGAAGAAAAGTGGGGAATGTCCTACAGTAAGGGATGATGATGGTGATCAAGCCAATGTATAAAGCAAAATGCTGAAACCGAAAATGGTGAAGGTGCACATGGTGTGAATATCTAGTGAGAATAAGAACCGCATGTGAAGAAAGAGAAGGGAGACGGTCTAGGATGAAAGTAATAAATAGGGGACCGATGTGTGACGAAAATAAAAAGCCAAAATCAAACAATAAACAAGTGAAAGATGAATGAAAAAGACAACCGACAAAAGAAAGAAGACAGAGGGAGGGGGGGTTCGGGAGCATGTGAGTGAATGGATATATTGGTAAACACTCTATGGATGGGATAGAAGTAAATGTGTGTATGGAGGGAACATATGTAGAACCAGAAAGAGGATCATAATCCGTGGAGTGTATATCTGTTCAATGTGAACAATTTTATATATGTGTATATATAAAAATGAGATGTGGCATGAAAACACATACACTACCGTTCAAAAGTTTAGGGTCACTTAGAAATTTCCTTATTTTTGAAAGAAAAGCACCGTTTTTTTTCAATGAAGATAACATTAAATTAATCAGAAATACACTCTATACATTGTTAATGTGCTAAATAAATATTCTAGCTGCAAACGTCTGGTTTTTAATGCAATATCTACATAGGTGTATAGAGGCCCATTTCCAGCAACCATCACTCCAGTGTTCTAATGGTACATTGTGTTTGCTAACTGTGTTAGAAGGCTAATGGATGATTAGAAAACACTTGAAAACCCTTGTGCAATTATGTTAGCACTGCTGTAATGAGTTTTGCTGTTTAGAGGAGCTATAAAACTGACCTTCCTTTGAGCTAGTTGAGAATCTGGAGCATTACATTTGTGGGTTCGATTAAACTCTCAAAATGGCTAGAAAAAGAGAGCTTTCATGTGAAACTCGACAGTCTATTCTTGTTCTTAGAAATGAAGGCTATTCCATGCGAGAAATTGCCAAGAAACTGAAGATTTCCTACAACGGTGTGTACTACTCCCTTCAGAGGACAGCACACACAGGCTCTAACCAGAGTAGAAAGAGAAGTGGGAGGCCCCGCTGCACGACTGAGCAACAAGACAAGTACATTAGAGTCTCTAGTTTGAGAAATAGATGCCTCACAGGTCCTCAACTGGCAGCTTCATTAAATAGTACCCGCAAAACGCCAGTGTCAACGACTACAGTGAAGAGGCGACTCCGGAATGCCGGCCTTCAGGGCAGAGTGGCAAAGAAAAAGCCATATCTGAGACTGGCTAATAAAAGGAAAAGATTAATATGGGCAAAAGCACACAGACATTGGACTGAGGAAGATTGGAAAAAAGTATTATGGACAGACGAATCGAAGTTTGAGGTGTTTGGATCACACAGAAGAACATTTGTGAGACGCAGAACAACTGAAAAGATGCTGGAAGAGTGCCTGACGCCATCTGTCAAGCATGGTGGGGGTAATGTGATGGTCTGGGGTTGCTTTGGTGCTGGTAAAGTGGGAGATTTGTACAAGCTAAAAGGGATTTTGAATAAGGAAGGCTATCACTCCATTTTGCAACGCCATGCCATACCCTGTGGACAGCGCTTGATTGGAGCCAATTGCATGCCACAACAGGACAATGACCCAAAGCACACCTCCAAATTATGCAAGAACTATTTAGGGAAGAAGCAGGCAGCTGGTATTCTATCTGTAATGGAGTGGCCAGCGCAGTCACCAGATCTCAACCCCATAGAGCTGTTGTGGGAGCAGCTTGACTGTATGGTACGCAAGAAGTGCCCATCAAGCCAATCCAACTTGTGGAGGGGCTTCTGGAAGCATGGGGTGAAATTTCTCCCGAGTACCTCAGCAAATTAACAGCTAGAATGCCAAAGGTCTGCAATGCTGTAATTGCTGCAAATGGAGCATTCTTTGACGAAAGCAAAGTTTGAGGGAGAAAATTATTGTTTCAAATAAAAATCATTATTTCTAACCTTGTCAATGTCTTGACTATATTTTCTAGTCATTTTGCAACTCATTTGATAAATATAAGTGTGAGTTTTCATGGAAAACACAAAATTGTCTGGGTGACCCCAAACTTTTGAACGGTAGTGTATGTGCTTGATATCGCTATCCTTTGCTTTACTGAGATATATGTAACTGAACTCTATATACTTTATGCATAATATGTTTATGTTTCATGCTTTATGTGAAAAAACCCCAATAAAAACTATTGAAACGAAAACACATATGTGCTCTGTAAATAAAAAATGCAAACGACATGTTCGTATATATAACAACGTGAGTATGAATTACATGCATGGTGTGGGAAACGGAAAAAAGGAAAAGAAAAGAAGGGAGGGTGGAAAGGAAATGGGAAGGGCAGGGAGGAGAGCTGGGAAAAGGTTGGGAAGAGAGGGTAAGAACTAAAACACTAATATGATACAAAATTAATAAGTATATCACTCATATATGTATGACTGCTTTGGGAGAAACAAGAATATTGAAGCAAAGGACACGTCCGTATACGGTAGCAGTATTCAAATAGTGAACGGTTTCTTCCTGCGTTCTTCCTATTGAGTCCACTCAGTAAATCCTTTATAGGGCTATATGTAACCAGTCCTGTAAAGGGAAAAGGAAGACAGGGAGAGGTTAATCAACAATATGAAATATACAATACATGGAACGATTAAAAAACAGGCCCCTCTAGGAGTCAATGGTTATAGAAACGGAGCGAAGCTCAGAGATTCATTCAAGCCATGTGGATACATTGTCCCAAGGGTCCATATCCAACGAGTCTCGCATTGTGCCAGCTTTTGTTTAACAGCACCTCCCCTCATACCCGATATGATGTGGTCAATCCCTCTCACCTTTAATTGAGATGGATCACAGGAATGATGTAACCTGAAATGTCGGGCTACTGGTTTGAGACCTTCCAAATTGTCCACTTCTGTCGCTCGCTTGATGTCGGACATATGTTCCCTTACTCGGACCTTCAATTCTCTGGATGTAAGGCCAACATAGATTTTGGGACAGGGACATACCGCATAATACACTACAGCTTTTGTGGTGCAGGTTATTGAATGGGTGATGTAGTATATTTTTGTACCTGAGGCATTCGTGAATGTTGATGCCTTCTCTTTATTTGGACATGCCATGCAGTGTCCACAAGGATTACAGCCCCATTTCGGGCCCTTAGTCCCAAAAGGATACTTGGTTTTGATTGGATCGTAGTGGCTCCTCACCAGGTGGTTCCTCAGGTTTTTAGAGCGTCTTGCTGTAATGCTTGGGTGTCTGGTGATGAATCTCTCCAGTGTAGGGTCTGTCAATAAAATGGGCCAATATAGTTTAAAAATGTCCCTCATTTGTAACCACCTTGAGTGGTAGCTGGTTATAAACCTTACCTGTGTTTGTGTGTCTGTCTTTTCCTTTGGAAAGAGCAGGTCATCTCTAGTAGTGTGTTTCACCCTGTGATATGCCTTTTTAATGGACCTCATACTATATCCGCGGTTGAGGAAACAATTTTTTAAGTCCTCTGCCTGTTCTTCAAACAATTTGTCTGATGAACAGATTCTCCTAATCCGCAGAAATTGTCCAATGGGGACTGCCTGAATAGTCTGTGGGGGATGGGAAGAAGAAGAGTGTAACAATAATCTGACCGAGGTCTCCTTACGATACACATCGCTTTGCAGAAAGCCATGTATATCCTTGACAAGTTTAATATCTAGAAATTCTATTTATTTGCAGTGGAATTTATGGGTAAATTTCAGGTTTAACCCCTTAGTGACCGGCCTATTTTAGACCTTAGTAACCAAGCCATTTTTTTTTGTTTATCCATCGTCTCATTCAAAGAGCTATAACCTTTTTATTTTTGCGTCGAGATAGCTGTATAAGGTCTTGTTTTTTGCGGCACAAGTTGTAATTTTTAATAGCACCATTTTGGGGTACATAGAATTTATTTATTAACTTTTATTAACTTTTTTGGGGGGGAATAGAAAAAAAACAGCAAATTCGCCACACTTTTTTGCATCCTAAATTTACGCCGTTTACCGTGTGGTATAAATAACACAATAGCAACGATACCAAATTTGTATCGTTTTTGTATGTTTTACTACTTTTACACAGTGAAAACCCTTTTTGTTCAAAATTATTTGTTTTTTGTGTTTCCATATTTTTATTTTTTCGCCGATGCAATTGTAGGAGGGCTTTTTTTTGCGACGACTTGTAGTTGTCATTGGTACCATTTTGGTGTAGATGCAACTTTTTGATCACTTTTTATCACATATTTTTTAAGGCTGGATTCAAAGAAAACAGCAATTTTAGCATGGTTTTTTTATTTTATTTTTTACGACGTTCACCGTGCGGGTTAAAATATGTAATAAGTTTATAGTTATGGTCGTTACGGACGCGTCGATACCAAATATGTGTAACTTTTTTACTTTATTTTGTTTGTTAATAACAAAGCAGTTTGTAAAGGGGAAAAGTGGGTTTTTCATTTTTTTTCTTCACTTTTTTTTTTCACTTTTTACTAAAATGTTTTCACTTTTTTACTAGTCCCACTAGGGGACTTCACTATGCGATCCTACGATCGCATTTATAATACACTGCAATACTTCCGTATTGCAGTGTATTATGCTTGTGCGTGTAAAACGGACAGGCATCTACTAGGTCATGCCAGAGGCATGATCTAGCAGGCATTCACTAAAGGCAGACCTGGGGGCCCTTATTAGGCCCCTCGGCTGCCATCGGAGACACAGACATTCGGCGATTTTATTGCCGGGTGTCAGTGGGATGAGAGGGAGCTCCCTCCCTCTATCCAAAACCACTCAGATGCAGTGCACGCTATTGAGCACCGCATCTGAAGGGTTAAACAGGTGAGATCGATACTAATTTCCATCTCACACGTTCGAGCAGGCCCCCCCCCCCCCCCGAGCCCTCAGCTACCTCTGGCAGCTGAGAGCAGGGAGATTTGACAGCTCCCTGCTCTGTTTACTTATTCCAATGCAGCGACATAAAAAGTCTATTGCGTCGGAATAAAACCTGATAGTGACCGACGTAAAAACACTATGGGGCGGTCACTAACGGGTTAATGTATTCTCATTTAGATTGGTCTTGAATGCATTCAACTAAGACATCGCTGTCCCACATCCTCCTTGCAGACGCTATGACCATCGATTCCAATCAAGGAGAAGCTCCTGTCTTCTGTGTTCATGACGTCATTGGCTTCTCCTGGAGTGGACTCCCCGGTCATAGAGTCTGCAATGCTGTGACCGGGGATTCTGCTTCAGGAGTTTCCCCTGATGTCACTGTCCATATATGGACAGAAACATCAAGCAGCGCTCCAGGAGCGGAATCCCCGGCCACACGGGGATTCCGCTCCTTCAGGGACCTACAGTGGCGCTAGTAGACAGCAGAGCAGGGAGATACCTCCCTGCTCTGCTATAGTGCCCCCGTGTAGATAGCAACCCCCCCTTCCAGTAGAGATAGCGCCACTGTAGCTCCCTGAAGGAGCGGAATCCCCGTGTGGCCGGGGATTCCGCTCCTGGAGCGCTGCTTGATGCATCTGTCCATATATGGACAGTGACATCAGGGAAAACTCCTGTCCTGGGATACCTCCCTGCTCTGCTATAGTGCCGTCGCTACCGCTATAGCAGCCGCAGCAGCTGCTAGCGGCGCCACCGCCCTTATGCCTGGTGTCACCGCTAGCAGCCGCTATGGCTGCTACAGTGGTAGCGACGGCCAATAAGTGAAGAAGCGCCCGGGTGGAAAGGCGACTGCAGTTAGTGTGTGTATCCCCGCTGGTAGTTGCAACGGCGCGGGGATAAACTCACCCGCTGGCGCCCCTCTTGCAGTGTGGCGGCTGGCGCCCTGTGTGACCGCACTGGTCGAACATAGCTAAGGCCGGCCATGCTTGAGGCCTTATCTTGACTTTTTCAATGACTTTTCAATGGATTTTGTTGTGTGATATAACGCTGCAACAAATGATATTTTATTTCACATATAGCGAAAGGTAGTAATCCAAAAATAGGTTTTTAACGTTTCGGTCTATACATTCGACCTTCTTCAGACACGGATTATGACCGTAGATAAGGATATGCGGCGCTTGTGACCTCGGTCGCTGTAAGGTAATTGCGCCATTACTTTTAGATTACTACTTTTCGCTATATCTGAAATAAAATATCACTTATTGCATAATACCGTGGAGTGCTGAGTTCCCATGTTTTATACATTGGCGTGGAAGCCTACTCACGCACCCTTGAAACACGGAGTGCTGTGGGATCAAGAAAGTATCACGCTGCAACAAGTTATCAGAGTCAAGTTAAAGATGGCTACATCTGTATAACAGTATAAAATCCATCTAGTAACAGATTACACGTTTCATACATTACATGTTCTTAGTCGTAGCCCCTATAATCACACATGTATCTTTCTTCCATGTTTATAAAACAGCAGCCCCATGTAACGCCTATATCCAGTGTATATACAGACAGTCTATCCAAGCAGTAGGAGATAATCGATGATGTAACTGATACTGCAGCCGCTTGAGATGTCACTGATGATGTCATAGACAGTACTAGTCATTAGGTTCTATGTTCAGCTGGATTACACTCACTTTGCACTTGATATTGGATCAGTGTGTATCCTACAGCTCACGATTTTTTGACTTTTTCTACAATTTCTGGCAATGACATTTGGACCAGGACTGTGATTGACTGTGTGATTGACAGGTAAGATGCAGCATTTTATCATTAATTCTACATGTTACTGGATACATGAAGTATATATACGCTCTAGAAATCTCATATAAGGCCAGATTCACACTGGACATTACTGCAGCAATTTCCAACCACACCAACACCTCACCACAACTATATGGTTGTAGAAGGATTTTTTTCTGGTGATTGTCGGGAGTTGCTGTTGCTTTTTTTTAGACAAACAGTTCAAGTTCCAGTAAAATGTTTCTATTAATGCAACTAACAACTGAACATTTTACATTCAGATTTCAATGTTTCATATTTTCTCATTAAAGTTACAACTTAGTACAACAGAGTATGTTCACACAGCCTATTTTCAGCCGTTTTCCTGGCCGTAAACACCCCAAAAAACAGCCGAAAATACGGAGGCTGGACGCCTCCAAACATCTGTCCATTGATTTTGATGGAAAAAACGGGGGTTTCGATGGTGCGTTTTACGTGGGCGTTTGATAAAATGGTGTAAAAAAAATGCCCCATAAAAAGTTTTTTTTATGCATTTTTAGCATACAACAATTATAGGCCATGTCCCTAAACATTCTTAAACTATCAGCACTGATTGTATAGTATCAGACCATGGCCATGGACAAAAGGAAATAGCAGCACGCAGTTGTAAATTTAGTCTTACATTTCCAGGAGTAATAAAAGAGGAACGCCACAATGAAGCGCTCTATCTCAGGTCCAGGTGTAGGAGGGCTGCTCAAAGTATAAGGAGAGCACCCAACTAATGCCCAGCATATAAAGTAGGAGAGTCCAAGGTAAGTGCCGAATATTTCTTGTATCTCTACACAAGTCATGGACACCAGGGCCTGGGTGTGACTGCAACCTCTTCACCCCTATAGTTGTGTTCTCTGGGTTTACACTAATATTACAAAATGTTTTCAATGTCTGACTCGTCCTGTGATAGAAAATGAAATGTGTGAATGTAAATATATTATTATTAATTCTAGATATGGGGTTATTTTATGTTTATTCCATTATGTATTTTACAGACATTTATAACATCTGATTATGTGGCACCAGTGACAGCCGACATGCTAGGATATATACTGTATATATGTAAGTATTATAGCAAATAACAACCTATAGAAATTCTATAACCTGATGTCACCCAGAATGTTCCTATAGAGACACATGACAAGACTGTGGGAACTAATTCCCCAATGTTGTTAAACCAGGGTCGGTCTTAGGGGTGTGCGAGCTGTGCGGTTACACTGGGTGCATCACCTGTCACTACTGAATGGGGCGCCACTGGTCTTGATCTCTGGGGCACCCATTGCTTGAATACTCAATCCCACTCTTCATGTAAAAAAAAGTAAAGGGCACTGCTCAGGGTGCAGATACATTTCCTTAATAATGGATTACATTACAGTGTGGCAGACAATATCTGTCAGGCGGTGTTATTTGGGCACTGTATGATTGCATTATTTGAGTACTATATTCTACGGCATAAAGCTGAATTCACACGCTGCAGATTTGCTGTGCGGCAAAATTCACAAGTGTTACAGGTAAATAGTTACAGTTTCAAAACCTTATCCACATGTAGCAAAAGTAAACGCTGGGAATTTTGCTGCAGCTCTATATTATTATTATTATAGACATGCTACATAAAAAAGATATTATGGTATTAGTAATATAAAGGGGTCTTGTTATTTATGTAATTTCCTAATACATTGTTGGAATATGGAGGCAGTACACAGCGCACACAGTGTCTACATTACCAGTACTGCAGTCTGTGCGCCACATACAGGTCCGTCCACATGAAATTGCTGTGTACATGAGCCCCAGTGTATATTTCCTTCATTGTTGGGTTGTCTATACTGAGCATACGTCTGTCTGGAGAAATAAAACTACACAATTATTGTTTTTTCCAGAACACCTTAAGATCGGCTGCCTGCTGCCAGGGGGACTCTCTGAAGCAATATTTCATCTATGCAAGGTGTGTCTATTATTAGTTACTATGACACTTTTTGTATGTCCTGGGTCAGAATGCCCCTTTTGTATGGCCCCACAGTAATGAAGCCCCTTTTGTAAGCCCCCACTGAGTCCTTTTATTCCCTATATTAATAGTGCCCACTTTGCACCTATAAAATAAAAAATTATACTCACCTAATAGACGACCAACCGGGTCAGACGTTCCGCTTACTACGAAATCAGCGGCCTGGCGCAGACGGTGTGATTCAGTGACGTCATCCTGCTGGGCCGCTGACATCATTAGTATACTCCCGATGCCTCATTGGTTACAGGCCTGAACTAGGCCATGGCCTATGAAATCATACTGCAGAGCAGGAACCCAATGGCTCCCTGCGCCGTTATTGTTTCTCCAAATTTCACGGGCGTACGGAGCCCCGGAGCAGTGGGCCACCCCAAATCCTTGAACCCCAGGCGGTCACCCTATTTACCCCTTTGGTAATCTAACAATGGTTGAGGACTGTACTCTGTTCTAGATGAAAATATTGCCATTGATAGAGATTTGTCCTAATACATTGTCTTTCTTTCTCCTAGAATTAATTCCTCATAAGAGTTAATGATAACCACATGTCCCAGGAGGCCAGATCAAAGATTAAGCAAAGCCCTCCACCTCACCTCACATAATGTTCTACATTCAGCCGGATGTATTCAGTAGGAGAGTCCAAGGTCAGTGTATTTTATTAACTGCATCTCTACACGATCGCACAGGGCGCATTACTGGTCAATACTGAAGAGGGCACCACCACCATAGATGGCCTGAGCACCCTCAACTTGCACTCCCGATCCGACATTTAGGGCACAAACCTATAATATAAAAAAACAGAAAGATACAATCCCTAATTTATTGACTAGGTGATGTTATTTGGGCACTGTGTGATTAAATTATTATCTGTTAAAATCCATCTTGTGTGTTGAATGCAGGGAACTTTGGCACGCACTGCCGTTGCTTAGCAACGGATCCGTGATAAACGGGCGGCACACGGATGTCGTCCGTGTGCCGTCCGGTTTTATGGACGGACGCATAGATTTCAATGGGCCCCACGGTCACTGAACGATGGACAAAAGTAGGACATGCACTTATTTTGACGGAATGGACGAACAGAACCGTCAAAACAACTGAAGTGTGCCTGGCCCCATAGAAATGAATGTGTCAGGGTGCTATTAGTTACAAAATCAGATAGCACCCTGAATAAAATACTGAAGTGGGCATAAGGGCTTTTAACTGAAGTGGGCATGAGGCCTAATGCCTCATGCCCACTTCAGTTATTTTCTTCAGGGTGCTATCCGTTTTTTTAACTGATAGCACCCTGACACATTCATTTCTATGGGGCCATGCACACTTCAGTTGTTTTGACGGTTTCATTCGTCTGTTCCGTCAAAAGTAGTGCATGTCCTAGTTTTGTCCGTCGTTCAGTGACCGTGGGGCCCATTGAAGTCTATGGGCCCGTCAAAAAAAGGACGGCACACGGACTCTCTTTTCTCTCTACTCCAGTCCAAAAGACTCCACAAAAGACAAATTAGAAGTTTTCCATTAAGGATAAGATTATATAGAAGAATAACGATAAGCTCCTGGTCCCTGATACAAAATCTATACCAGGGTCCTCCAACTATTATGTGCCATTATACTGCTGGTGTTATTTGTGTGGCAGAGGGGCATTGGACTCGCCCTGTGATAGAAAATGAAATATGTGAAAGCAAATATATTATTATTCATTATAGATATGGGGCTATTTTATGTATGTGCATTAAACCCATTATGTATTTTACAGACATTTATAACATCTGAATATGTGGCACCAGTGACAGCCGACATGCTAGAAGATCCACTGTATATATGTAAGTATTATAGCAAATAACAACCTATAGAAATTCTATAATCTGATGTCATCCAGAATGTTCCTATAGAGACACATGATAAGACTGTGGGAACAAATTCTTCAATGTTGTCAATAGGCAGATCATATATTTGTTGATATGATGAACCATACTAAGCGCACGTCATAATATCTTTACAGTTTATACTTTTTGTTCCAGAAATACTTAAGATCGGCTGCCTGCTGCCAGGGGGACTCTCTGAAGTAATATTTCATCTATATGCGGTATGTACATCATTAGTTACTATATACAGTACCCACCAGTAGCTCTGTACATTGAAAAAGTGATGAGCGGGCAAAATGTCAAGAAAGGCGTAGCAGTGGGGAACTTTGGATAGTTGGTAGGAATAGGCATAATGTAAGCTAGGGGATCTTTGTCCAAAATGCTGGCCACATTGGCACTGAACGTAGGTGTAAGGTAATTGGGTGAGGGGACTTAGGGTAGTGTAGTGGGATTTTAGACAGCTTTGGTCTGCCAAGAACATTTGCGATGTGTGAAGGCCTGGTTAAAGTATCTACAATGGCTTCAGTAAGGGAGAGTAGTAACTAGGGGGCCCGTCAATGCCCTCGATTTCACGGCGCCACAGGCTGGAAGTTCAATAGGCCTAAATTAGGCCTAATATTTTCGTGTGAAACTGGAGGCGGCCGTACCACTACGATGCAATAGAAAAGGACTTAAGTGAGTTGCATTACACAGTCATGATCTGCAGGCATAGGTGATAATGGACACTGGCAGAATGTTTTTATATTTACAGCACTCAAGCGGGTGCAGGTGCAGGTGGGTGCAGGTGGCCACGGCTGGCCCTAGAAGCGGAATTGGATGCCTGATGGTGCAGAACAAGGATGGGTGTGAGAAGGGTGGAGAGCAGTGCGACTTGCATAGCACGCTATGGCAAATTATCCGGCTATTGAAGACAAATCCTAAATACAATATTTAGTGTACAAATACAATATCAGATTCAAGCATAGATACGTATAGCATAGAGACAGGGCTAGAAATAAGCTCAGTTTATATATAAAGCACCAAAAAAAAGCTCAGTGTTATGGCTACGGACCGCTGCCGCTCACCCTCTGCAAATGGCCGCGACCGCCACTACCTGCACACCTGCCAAAATTCTCCTCCCCAGAGACCACGGCTGGTGCGACCTTCCCTTCCTGGAGTGTGCGAGGAGTGCCTTAAAGGGGCAGCGCACGCACTTCCTAAAAGTTTCCTATCCTACACCAGTGCACCCTGGATTATAAAAAGGGCTCTGCCCTCACACTCCTTGCTTGAACGTTGTTTGTACTTTTCCCATGTTTGTATTGCAAGTGGTCCCTTAGGGTTTTCCTGCTTGCTCCCAGAGTTCCCGTTCCCTGCATCCTATCTCTTGTATCTCGTGATGTTTCCTAACTGTGCCTGCCTTGTATTTGAGTCGTGTGGTACAGCCTGCTGTATCACCACAACTGTGTGTCATCTGCCATCCCTGGTGCCATCCGCCTCGACTGGCGCAACCTGCCACACCTAGCCCTATCTGCGCCGGAGCCTGCTATGGCAGAGCGGCCTAGTGGGTCCACATAAGGATGTAGCCATCTTTAACTTGACTCTGATAACTTGCTGCAAAATAAGGGATCTTTCCACTGTGTATTTAATGCGTTAAAAGTCAAGCTAAAGACGGCTAGATCTGTACCCTAGATCGTGACAGTACGCTCAGGCCATGGAACCCGCTGGCCAGCCTAAGACCACAGAGGTCATACGGACGGATATGTGTGACCTACATGCACGCCAGGATCAACTCCTCGTGGCTGTAAATTCCATCATCACCCGGATCAACTCCCTGTTCCTTCCCGAGAGACTGCTGCCATTCCACTGCCCGTTACTTCTCCTGTCTGTTCCGGAGCCTGAGAGGGTTCATCAATCAATGTACCATGCATTTTAGACTGTGTGCTCTCCTCTTCTCCTCTGATGAGGCCAAGATAGCGTTCATTATTTCCCTCCTCGCTGGCAAGTCCCTCGCATGGGCGATGCCCATCTTGGAACGTCAGGGGCCAGAAATTTCGGACTTATCCCTGTTCTTACAGACTTTTCGTGCGGTGTTCAAGGAGCCGGGTCTAACATCCTCAGCAGCAGCCACTCTGCTAACCCTGAAGCAAGGGGCGTCCACAGTAGGAGAACATGCCATCTCCTTCCGTACCCTGGCAACAGAGTTGGCATGGAACAATGAAGCATTGGTAGTGACCTTTTTGCAGGGACTGTCCTCACACATCAAGGACGAGCTGGCAGCCCGCGACCTCCCACCTACCCTGGATGCCCTTATCCTGTTGGCTACCTGGGTCAACATGAGGATCCAGGAAAGCGATCAGGAGGTTCGGGGGAGAGACATTTTCACAGATTGGCACCCTCGTTCAGGTCTGTGTTTGTATTGCGGACTTAAAGGCCGTTTCGTGCACCAATGTCCACAAAAGCTGGGAAACTCCAGCACCTAGAGAGGCAACTCTAGGTGGGATGATGCCAAACGTCAAAACCTCTTGCAAATTATCTATTCCTGTGACCATCATCTCGGGAGAGACATCACACTTCTCCTCTGCCTATCTTGACTCCAGGGCAGCTGGAAATTTCATCCAGCAGGATTTAGTGGACCGACTACATCTACCCACAGATCTTCTAGAGACCCCTTGCTATTGCTTCTGTAAATGGACTACCATTGCCCGATCCTATTGTGGCTATCATAAAACCACTGACGTCACAAATTGGAGTCCTTCACTCTGAACAGATCACCTTCCTATTCCTGCCTAAAGCCATCAACCCGGTTCTACTGGGTCTGCCTTGGCTTCATCTACACGCCCAGGTCCTTGACTGGAGTCCGCCCTGTTTTGCCTCCACTGCCTCAGTCACTCTCCGATCTACCATCTCATTATGCTAGTTTTGCGGATGTCTTCAGTAAGAGCAGGTAGATAAAAACAGTGGGAACCATGTGGGATCCATTGTAAAAAAGAGACAACATCCAGGCGCAATACTTCAGGGAGTCCAACACATTTTTGAGAAAAAAATATATATAATTCATTGTCTAAAACAATAGATCATAATAAAACATACATAAAAAAGAGAGATAGAGGTTCTCTTGAGGCACAATGCGTTTAGGGGAAACAGAACCCCTTTATCAAGTAAACATGAGACCAAAAAGTTTTTCCAGAGAACCCCTTTAATGACCGCCGTGAAAAGGCGTAATGTTATTAAGGGGTTATATTCGCATTGTTGGGCGGTCATCTCCAGTTTACTGTAGTATCATTATTATTATTACACCAAAATGTATATGATATTATATAATAATAAATTATATAATATATATATTATTATATTATACCTGTTAGGAGATGTTGTCACCCCCAGACGAGGGCTGTGCCGAAACGTACTTCGTAATTGGCGCCATCCCGGTTATGTCATACAGATGGGTATATATTGCGGCATGTTATTTCATATGCTGTACTCTTTTGAACATGTGTTGCAACTATCCTAGGACCATCAATACTTGTATTTAGCTTCTTGTCCATGTCCTTATCCATCCTGCAGTATTGCAAAGACAATTTATATTATATATGGTATATATCTTTATTTCATATATTGCTTAGCACTTTGTACTTTATAAATAAAATGTATCCGTATTGTTATGGGCATGTGTTCACCCTGTGTATTTCACTTCCGGAGATGTTGCTATATCTATTGTGTGACTCTTTTTGTCATTTGTCCTCTATATTTAATAAAGCTTTTTGATACTTTTCAAAAGCATCACTATTGGTGCTCTGTGCCATTATTGTTTAGGTCAGGTTCGCCCTCTGCCGCTAGGTGCTGTGGGGTAACACAGGAGGAGGCATGTGTAGATGCCTGGGGGACTCAGTGGGGTGCCTGATGAACATGGTGGGGCGGTTCCCTGGTGAAGGGTGCGGGCCCATCCCAGGTTTTCGCGTGGGCGGTCCTGTAAAGTCTGGGTAGGAGGGAGGTTTTCCACATTTTTCCTTGTTAAGCCTCTTCTGGTGAGTCATGAGGCGGTTGCGGTCTCAGTCCAGACTGAGACACCTAATGAGGTAAACGGGGATCAGTTGGCTGTGTATGTCTGCTTCGAGGGATCGGGGCCCATCTTTAGCAGGAGGTCAGGAAACGTATAGGGAAGGATAGGTATGTGGAGAGGTTCTCCCTCCTCCCCTTGAAGAAGTTCTATCTGGATCAGGGGAAGAGGGACTAAAGCAAAAATGAAGAGGAGGAGAAAAGGTGTTATCTCCTGATTCCGCAAACGTTTACCAATTGGTTGCATGCATTTGCGATTCTAGCTAGTGTGATTTGCAAAAAATGCTGGAGCACTGATCGGCCCTTTTATGTTTTATGGATTCTGTTGGGGAATCACATAGGGTGTATGAGGCCCTGGTATAGCTCTGTTATGATAAAGAAGTCAGAATACAGACAACGCAGTTAAATCTAAGCTTTATACAGAACATAGTGGAACGACAAAAACAGCAAAAAAATCGCAAAGACAACCACCACTTAAAACCTTAATTTAAAGAATCAAAATAAATTTTATAAAACAACACCAGCCCCAAGTGAATATAATTCGTAATGTTACATAGTTACATAGTTAGTACGGCTGAAAAAAGACACATGTCCATCAAGATCAACCAAGGGACGGGAAAAGGGAAGGGAACAATTTCTACACATAGGAGCTAATACTTTTTTGTTCTAGGAAATTATCTAACCCTTTTTTAAAGCCATCTACTGTCCCTGCTGTGACAGCTCCTGCGGTAGGCTATTCCATAGATTCACAGTTCTCACAGTAAAGAAGGCTTGTCGCCTCTGCAGGTTGAACCTTTTTTTCTCCAGACGGAGGGAGTGCCCCCTTGTTTTTTGAGGGGGTTTTACATGGAACAGGATTTCACCATATTTTTTGTATGTGCCATTAATATATTTATGTAAATTAATCATGTCCCCCCTTAGTCGTCTTTTTTCAAAGCTAAATAGGTTTAATTATTTTAATCTTTCCTCATAACTTAGATTCTCCATGCCCCTTATTAGCTTCGTTGCTCTTCTTTGTATTTTTTTCCAACTCCAGGGCATCCTTTCTATGAACTGGAGCCCAGAACTGAACTGCATATTCTAGATGAGGCCTCACTAATGTTGTAGGGGGTAAGGGAATGATAATGCTGGGAACTCTCTCTATTACACACCCTACTTAAACCCTGCCCACTACTGCGGGATAGCCGCTCTGATGACAGCAATACAACACTCGAGCCTACTGTACCTATTATACGCTAGATCCACCCGGATAATTATTAGTGAGACCGAAGAAATGACCAAAAAACGTCCACTTCCAGCGCCATTCCCTTTGTCCGAAGGTTGTAGTTCATAAGGGAAGCAAATATAGTTACTGGCCATACCAATCAGATCCTGAGTATACAGTAATAGATGTGTGAGATAATTGTTGTTTGGGTAAATATAAGACACAGTACAGAAGGTTGTATTGATCATGACAATAATTATATATTTAGATATTCCAAAAAGAAGGACCAGTACAAAATAAAGTTGCACTGATCACAGCATTTAATTCCACCCAGCGCTGGATCCTACTTTCTTCCTTTCTTGCTAGCCTGCCGTGTGCCGACACGAGGATCCGAGCGCACTGGAGTGTGTAAGGTGAGCTGGAGGTTCCCTCCCCAGTTTCTATTTGTTCACAGCATTAGTACTTGTATGTCCCCGATGTAGAAAGAAGTCAGCCGCATAGTTTAGCTGGCCACCCGATGTCAGTCCATAATGGTGCAGGGGATAGAGGAGTACTCCCTGCACATAATCCAAATAGCATCTGATGTCATAAAGTACTGCCCCGGATGTGATGATGAGCGGTACCATTGCACGGTGCAGAAGTCTATCAAGCATGTGTCACTGGTGGTAGTATCACGTGTCTCCCATGACACAAATGCCCAGAGTGTAGTCCATGATGCTTCTCATGACATGAGCTGCCAACGTGTGTCAACAGATAGGGAACCAATAAGTGTGTCAGATGCCGGATACCACATCATCGGTAGCTGTGTATTGTATCTGTAGAGACCTGACCACAAATGTATTAACTCTAGGCACCCTCAGGAGTTTTCAGTGGTGGTCCTCTCTGTGATTTTCTTTTGCTGTTTTTACCTTCCACTTTGTTCTGTAGTCAGCGTACTGACAGCCCCATGATAAAATCACAGCGTACTTATGGAGTGACAGAGGGAGCCGCCTCCCGCTATCTACCCACCTAAATGCTGCGGTTGCCATTAACTACACCATCTAAGAGGTTAAATTATCAAGATCAGAGGTTTCAATCACAGCCGGGCTCCTCCTGTGCCACACAATCACCATGATGGAATAGTACGTTACGGTGGCCCTATGTAAGGCAATCCATGACGTACATTTATTTTATGGAGGCTTAAGGGGTTAATTTTATGGCTGAACGGTGTATAATCATCAAGGGCATAATAATAGGGGTTGCAGAGGTAAAAGCCTCACTGGTGCCTTGCTACCTGAGGGGCCCCAAAAGAAGACACTTGAATTATAAATGGAGCACAGTCTAGAAAAATAGTTGCCTATTGGTCAGTGTCTGTAGTGTCCGGAATAAAAAGAATACGTTGTTTGAAGGTAAAGTTGTTATGATGAGACGACCCCTTTAACCCGTTTGTGACCGGCCCATCGTGTTTCTACGTCGGTCACTAACGGGCCTTATTCCGATGCCATAGACTTTTTACGTCGCGGCATCGGAATAAGTTTACAGAGCAGGGAGCTGTCAGATCTCCCTGCTCTCAGCTGCTAGAAGCAGCTGAGGGCTGGGAGCGCCCCTGCTCTGCCGTGTGAGATCGATATAAGTATCGATCTCACATATTTAACCCCTCAGATGCGGTGCGCAATAGCGAGCACCGCAGCTGAGTGGTTTTGGAGAGAGGGAGGTAGCTCCCTCTCTCTCCCACCGACACCCGGCGATACAATCGCAGAATCGCAGAATCGCATATTATAGTCCCCTAGTGGGACTAGTAAAAATATAAAAAAAAAAGTTTGATAAAGTTAATTAAAAAAAAATTGAAAAAAAAATGAAAAACCCAGCTTTTCCCATTACAAACTGCTTTAGTATTAAAAAAACAAAATACAGTAAAAAAGTTACCTATATTTGGTATTGACGCGTCCGTAACGACCCCGACTATAAATCTATAATGTTATTTAACCCGCACGGTGAACGCCGTAAAAAATTAAATAAAAAAAGTTGGAAAAATTTCTGTTTTCTGTGAATCCTGACTTTAAAAAAATGTGACTAAAAAGTTATCAAAGAGTCGCATCTACTCCAAAATGGTACCGATAAAAACTACAAGTCTTCCCGCAAAAAAAAAGCCCTCATCGGCGAAAAAATAAAATTGTTACGGCTCTTCAAATACGGAGACACAAAAACAAATACTTTTAAAAAAAAAGCGTTTTTACTGTGTAAAAGTAGTAAAACATACGAAAACGATACAAATTTGGTATCGTTGCAATCGTAACAACCCGCTGAATAAAGTTATTGTGTTATGTATACCACACGGTAAACTGCGTAGATTTAGGACGCAAAAAAGAGTGGCGAAATTTCAGATTTTTTTCTATTTCCCCCCCAAAAAAAGTTAATAAAAGTTAATCAATAAATAATATGTACCTCAAAATGCTGCTATTAAAAAATACAACTTGTCCCGCAAAAAACAAGACCTTCTACAGCGATGTCGACGCAAAAATAAAAGAGTTATAGCTCTTGGAATGCGACGATTGAAAAACTTAAAAAATAGCTTGGTCATTAAGGTCCAAAAGAGGCTGGTCATTAAGGGGTTAAATACAGAAGTGACAGTTTTACACAATGATTCAATTTATATAAGTGACACTATTGATATATTTGTTCCGCAATATGTCAGCTTCTATGTACAGATGTAGTGATCTTTAACTTGAATTTAACCCCTTAACCCCTTAAGGACGCAGACTAGTTTGGGCCTTAAGGCTCAGAGCCCATTTTTGAAATCTGACATATTTCACTTTATGTGGTAATAACGTCGGAATTCTTAAACCTATGTAAGCGATTCTGAGATTGTTTTCTCGTGACACATTGGGCTTCATGTTCGTGGTAAAATTTGGTTGATATATTCAGTGTTTATTGGTGAAAAATTGCAAAATTTAGAGAACATTTTGAAAAAATAGCATGTTTCAGAATTTCAATGGATCTGTTTTTAAAACAGACGGTTATACCACCCAAAATAGTTACTAGTTCACATTTCCCATATGTCTACTTTAGATTGGCATCGTTTTTTGAACATTCTTTTATTTTTCTTGGACGTTACAAGGCTTAGAACATAAACAGCAATTTCTCATATTTTTAAGAAAATGTCAAAAGCCTTTTTTTAAAGGTACCTGTTCAGTTCTGAAGTGGCTTTGAGCGGCCTATGTATTAGAAACCCCCATAAAACACCCCATCTTAAAACCTAGACCCCTCAAGGTATTCAAAACAGCATTTAGAAAGTTTTTTAACACTTCAGGCATTTCACAGGAATTAAAGCAAAGTGGAGGTGAAATTTGCAAATTTCATTTTTCTTGCTGAATTTTAATTTGATGAAATTTTTTTCTGAAATACAGAAAGTTTTACCAGAGAAATACTACTAAATATGTCTTTTCCAGATTCTGCCGTTTTTAGAAATGTCTCACATGTGGCTCTAGTGTTCTCGTGGACTAAAACACAAGCCTCAGAAGCAAAGAAGCACCTTGTGCATTTTGAGGCCTCTTTTTTATTAGAATATATTTTAGGCAGCATGCCAGGTTTGAAGAGGTGTTGAGGTGCCAAAACAGTAGGAATCCCCCAATAGTGACCCCATTTTGGAAACTACACCCCTCAAGGAATTCATTTATGGTTTTTGTTATCATTTTGACTGCACAGTTTTTTCACAGTACCTATTTGAATTGGGCAGTGAAATTAAAAAGATGACATTTTTTCCAATAAGATATTATTTTTGATCTAAATTTCTTATTTTCACAGGGAATAAAATACCCCATTATGTTGCCCAATTTGTCCTTAGTGCGGCAGTACCCCATTTGTGGTGATAAACTGCCGTTTGGGCCCTTCGGAGGGCTCAGAAGGAAAGGAGCGCTATGTGTTTGTTGGAGTCCAGATTTTGCTGGATTGGTTTTCGGGTGCCATGTCACATTTGCAGAGCCCCAGAGGTATCAAAGCAATGGAAACACACCAGAAATGACCCCATTTTGGAAACTACACCCCTCAAGGAATTCATTTATGGTTGTTGTTATAATTTTGACCGCACAGTTTTTTCACAGTACCTATTTGAATTGGTCTGTGAAATTTAAAAAAAATGTAATTTTTTCCAATAAGATGTAATTTTTGATCAAAATTTCTTATTTTCACAGGAAATAAAATACCCCATTTTGTTGCCCAATTTGTCCTTAGTGTGGCAATACCCCATTTGTGGTGATAAACTGCCATTTGGGCCCATGGCAGGGCTCAGAACGAAAGGACCACCATTTGGCCTACTGGAGCTTTTCTGGTGCTAAGTCATGTATGCAGAAGCCCCTGAGGTACTAGTACAGTTGAAACCCCCGAGAAGTGACCCCATTTTAAAAACTACACCCCTTAAGACATTCATCTAGTGGTGTAGTGAGCATTTTGACCCCACAGGTAAGCAGATGGTGCAGAGTGAGATTTGCAATTTTCTATATATATATATATGCCATGTCAGTGTCTGATATAGTGTGCCCAGCATGTGCCACCGGAGATATACACCCCATAAGCTGTAATGTGGGTTTTCCCAGGTACGGAAATACCCTACATGTGGCTGTTATTAGCTGCCTGGGCACACGGCAGGGCCCAGAAGGAAAGGACCACCATTTGACCTACTGGAGCTTTTCTGGTGCTAAGTCATGTATGCAGAAGCCCCTGAGGTACCAGTACAGTTGAAACCCCCGAGAAGTGACCCTATTTTAAAAACTACACCCCTTAAGACATTCATCTAAAGGTGTAGTGAGCATTTTGACCCCACAGGTACTGTGTAAAAGATAATGAGCAGCAGATGGTGTAGAGTGAGATTTGCAATTTTATATATATATATATGCCAGGTCAATGTCTGATATAGTGTGCCCAGCATGTGCCACCGAAGATATACACCCCATAAGCTGGAATGTGGGTTCTCCCGGGTACGGCAATACCCTACATTTGGTTGTTATCAGCTGCCTGGGCACACGGCAGGGCTCAGAAGGGAAAGATGAGGGGAATAAGCTGTGTGTGGAGTGCATCAGGTTAAATTAAAAATTAAGGGATGTATGATAAATTCTAACAAAAATAGTGTGAAGGAAAGGCAGATCCAGCACTCCAATGATTAAAAATTCAGTGGTCTGAAACGCGTAAGCGTGGTCCCGGGATTGTTGTTTTATCCCTTTTAAACATGACCTAATAAAACTGAATTTTTAATCATTGGAGTGCTGGATCTGCCTTTCCTTCACACTATTTTTGTTACCAAAACCTGCTGTCGACACAGGATTAAGCTCAGGAGGATCTACGAGCACCCACAGCTTTTTGGATTCTTATGCCTATTCAGGCATCAATCAAGCTTTACACAAAACGCATGAAAAAAACGCATTGGAAAAACGCAACTTGGTTATGAGGTGAGCAAAACTTGAGGTACAAGCTTTTTTCACTTTTCACTTTGTTGATAAATTCTAAAACAATCTTTCATACAGAGCCCTGGTTTTTCGGGACACGTGTCGCATTGGTATGTTGTGTCCTTCCTTATCACCCTCTTTGAGCAGACTCTGCACCTCTTTTGACTTTTTCCCTTCTTGCCAATTTGGGGAACTTCTCCTGGAAAGTGTTGCCCTGGTACGATGCGTGTGGCCTCGCTTCCAGAAGTGCTGGGTGCCAACCCTTCTTGGTCCCTAAAGATTAGGTTCTTGGTAACCACCTCTTGAAATTCCAGGAAAGTTCCCCTCTGGCCTGCACATCGACGTAGCACATACGCATTGAACGCATTGTACAATGCCATCTGTATGATGTGCACGGCCAGATTATTAAACCACACCCTCATTTTCCGCATGGCGCTGTAGGGTTTTTAGGACTTGATCTGACAAGTCCACCCCTCCCATGTACCTATTGTAGTCCAGGATGCAGTCTGGTTTGGGGGTCTCTGTACTGGTACCTCATACAGGTACATGGGTACTGGTGTGGCCATATATTGTTGTCAATACAAGGACATCTCTCTTGTCCTTGTACTTGACACACAATATGTTGCTGCTAGAATGTGCCCTGCTCTCACCCCTTCTGAGTGTTTGCCCAAGCAGAGTCATAGGGAGACCTCTCAGATTTTTTCTAGCAGTGCCGCATGCCACAGTACTTATGGAAGCGAGGCATTTGAAGAGCGGGACGCTGGTATAAAAATTATCCAGGTAGAGGTGGTAACCCTGATCCAGCAGTGGGTGCACCAAATCCCACACAATTTTTGCATTAATTCCCAAGTAGGGGGGGCATTCTGGGGGCTGAATACTGCTGTCCTTCCCTTCATATGTTCTAAATTTGTAGGTATACCCTGATGCACTCTCGCACAGCTTATACATCTTCACGCCATACCTTGCCCTCATACTCGGCAGGTACTGGCAGAATTGAAGCCTCCCTTTAAAATGTACCAGGGACTCATCAATAGAAATACACTTCTCGGGGGATTTGGGGCTCATAAATGTCTGGTGTGGGGGTCCAAATGGGGTCATTTCGCTCGGGGGCTTGAACTGAGGTGGTGGTCCTGGGGCGTCTCCTAGGGGGTTCCTCTTCTTCATCACTGGATGAGGAGGTGGATAAATAAAACAGGGTCTCACCATCCGACGACTCTTTGTCGGAGTCAAGAAATGAATATGCCTCTTCGGCACTAAATATCCGTTGGGACATTCATTACTTCCCTAACTAGGAACAATAGGCTGCTACCTAAACCAGCCAAAAAAATTGGAGTTTTTATAGAACGAGTGGGCTTCCCTGAGACTCAACCTAACTAGATTTTATTTGAACTTCCCTGAGACTAAATCTAACTACGGCGACTATTCCCTGACACTAAACCTAACTAGATTATTCCGAGCTTCCCTAACACTAAACCTAACTACGGTGACGGGTGCCTGACACTAAACCTATCTAGATTATTCCGAGCTTCCCTGACGCTAAACCTAACTACGGTGATGGACCCCTAACGCTAGATCTAACTACGGTGACGGATTCCTGACAATAAATTCCCTGACGCTATACCTAACTACGCTTTTTGACGGTTCCCTGACACTAACTAACCCTATTACTAAACTAACCAGTTAAATTGTCTAAATGAACGATTTTTTTTTTTTTTTTAATTTTTATATATTTTTTGGTTTTATATGTTTTTTATAAAGAAAAAAAAATAAAAAAATAATCCCCAGGGACCAAGAAATTGGTCCTGAAGACTAAGAAGTGGTCAGTGATAGGTGACCAGTGACCAAAAACGTGGGGGGAACACAAGGAGGAAGGGTACAGGAATGGGTAGTGGATGGGAGAGGTGGGATGCCGAAAAAAGTTTTTTGTTAGACTTTTTTTTTAACTTTCTCTTCTCTCTCTCTTTCTCACAACCGCTCTGAATGCCTCGCTATCTCCAACAGAGGCGTTCAGGGCGGGAGCGGCAGGATGTGATGTCAGGGAGAGGACGTGAAGAGACCGATTGCCACTATTGGACAGTTACTCACTAACTGACCAATAGTGGCGATCGTGGAAGCGGGACCATCGCGACAGGTCCCGGCATATTGAGCTGTGATAGCTTGCTGTCGGAAACAGCAGCTGTCAGAGCTCGTGCACGCGCTGTTGGAAAATGCTGTTGCGATGCATTTTCCTTGCGACGTACTATTCCGTCGCTGAGCGCGAACATGTCGGTCAGCGCGACGGAATAGTACGTCGCTGAGCGCGAAGGGGTTAAGATCGATATAGGCCTCATAAGGCAGGATATGCAGGCCATGAGGGAACGTGTGTCCCATGCTGAGGAACGCATTTCGGCCTGGAAGATGGGATTTATCCTGTACCCAGGGCCTTAACAGCCTTGGAAGAAGCTGCAGAAGCGATTGGAAAATCGTCTGCGCCGAAATAACATCAGAGTTTTGGGATTGCCTGAAAAAGCGTAAGGTCAAGATTAGAGATGAGCGAACTTTTCAAAAGTTCGGTTCGGCTAGTTCGCCGAATTTCACAAAAAAGTTCGATTCGGACCGAACTAGTTCTGACCGAACCTGTAATTTCCGTGCGCCGAGCATTTTACTGTCCAGGGTGCTGATAGAGTTAATGGGCTGCACTAACTCTTTCAGCAACCTTGACAGTATATGCTCGGCGCGCGGAAAATACAATTTAAATGTAATAAAAAAATAAAAATTATACGTTCGTACTTACTTTCCTCCTGTCCGGCCTCCAGCGATTAAGTTTCATCCCTTTCGCCGCTGCAGCCAATCACAGGCTGTAGTGGCGGTCACGCACGTCAGGATGACGCTTCATCCCACGTGACCGCCTCTGCAGCCAATCACAGGCTGCAGCGGCGACATGGATGAAACGTCATCGCTGGAGGCCGGACAGGAGGAAAGTAAGTATGAACGTATTATTATTTTGTTTGGCATGTATGTATGTATGCATGTATGTATGTATGTTTGCATGTATGTATGTATGTATGTATGTTGTATGTATGTATGTTGTCATGTATGTATGTATATATGTGCATGTATGTTTGCATGTATGTTGGCATGTATGTATATATGTGCATGTGTGCATGTATATTTGCGTGTATATATTTGCATGTATGTATGTATGTTTGCATGTATGTATGTTTGCATGTATGTATGTTTGCATGAATGTATGTTTGTATGTATGTATGTATGTATGTTTGCATGAATGTATGTTTGCATGTATGTATGTTTGCATGAATGTATGTTTGCATGTATGTATGTTGTCATGTATGTATGTTGTCATGTATGTATGTATGTTGTCATGTATGTATGTATATATGTGCGTGTATGTTTGTATGTATATTTGCATGTATGTATGTTTGCATGTGTGTATGTTTGCATGCATGTATGTATGTTGGCATGTATGTATATATGTGCATGTATATTTGCATGTATATATTTGCATCTATGTATGTATGTTTGCATGAATGAATGTATGTATGTTTGCATTTTATGTATGTTTGTATGTATGTATGTTTGCATGTATGTATGTATGTATGTCGTCATGTATGTATGTCGTCATGTATGTATGTTGTCATGTATGTATATATGTGCATGTTTCTATGTATATTTGCATGTATACATTTGCATGTAAGTATGTATGTATGTTTGCATTTATGTATGTTTGCATGAATATATATTTGCATGTATGTATGTTGTCATCTATGTATGTTGTCATGTATGTTGGCATGTATGTATACATGTTTGTATGTATATTTGCATGTATATATTTGTATGTATGTATGTATGTTTGCATGTATGTATGTATGTTGTCATGTATGTTTGCATGTTTTTATTTTTGCATGTATGTTTGCATGTATGTTTATATATATGTGCATGTATGTAATTATGTTTGCATGTATTTATGTATGCATGTATATTTGTGCATGCTTGTATATATGTATGTATGTATCTTTGCATGTTTGTATGTATGGTTTCATGTGTGTGTGTATGTATGATAGTTTGCATGTATGTATGTGTGCATGTTTGTATATATGTATGTATGTATGTATGTTTGCATGTATGTTTGTTTGTATATATGTCTGTATGGCCATGTATGATACTGTCTGCTGGCGCCCTGTATCTAAGTCAACTTCGCGGCAGGCTTCTATACATGGTATAACAGTCAGTATCACACATTAAACTGAATCTAAGCCTACGACATGTTTTATTTCATTTTTTTTTTTTTTTACAGGTTTGGTGTTTGGACTACGTCGGTTTCGAGGACTACTTCGATGACGGTTTTTTTTTCTACAATAAAATGGTTAATGAGGGTTGTGTTTGGGGTGCTTTATTTCAATAAAATATTTTATCTATATCTTTGTCTTTTTCTTTTCAAATTTTATTACTACCACTTTAGTAATGGCCGCTGTCTGAGTGACAACATCCATTACTAAGGCTTAGTGTTAGCCGGTGCAGAGGCTAACACTAACCACCTGTTGTGATGGTCGGGCTCTGGGGCGGCCGCAGGCTGGTATTATGAGGCTGGGAAGGGCCAAAAACAGTGGATCTTCCCACCCTTGTAATGCTAGGCTGCTGCTGTGTTGTATCTGGCTGGTTATAAAAGTGGGGGGGACCCCACGTCATTTTTTTAAAATTATTTATTTATTTTTATTTATTTTTAAAAAAGACATGGGGTTCCACCCAATTTATCATAACCAGCACATACAACACAGTGTTATTAGCCTGGGAATGGACAAAACCAGTGGCCCTTCCCACCCATGTAATGCCAGACTGCTGCGGCCTTGTATATGGCTGGTTATTAAAAATGTGGGGGACCCAACGTCTATTGTTAAATTTGTTAAATTCAAAAAAAAAACGACGTGGGGTCCCCCCCCCATTTTTATAACCAGCCCGATACAACACAGCAGCAGCAGCCTAGCATTACAAGGGTGGGAAGGTCCACTGTTTTTGGCCCTTCCCAGCCTCATAATACCAGCCTACGGCCGCCCCAGTACCCGACCATCACAACAGATGGTCGGGTACTGGATCGTACCAAGCTCTTCCCGGCACCCCTGGTGGTGGTGGGTACCGGGGTAATAATGGGTGGTTAGTGCTAGCCTCTGCACCGGCTAACACTAAGTACCGCCTTAATAATGGACGCTGTCAATCAGCCAACTGCCATTATCTAGGCACTAATAAAGTTTAAAAAAAAACACAAAGACAATTCTTTTTTATTGAAATAAGAAATCCCCAACAAAACCCTCGTTAACCATTTTATTAAAATTAGAAAAAACGTAGATCTACGCAGTAGTCCAACGAATCGAAAATGTAGTCCAATCGGTACATCAAAATCTGCAACAACATAAAAAAACAGTTATCAATGTGAACAATAACAATACTTCTACTCACCTACACACTTATATACACGCACACACACAAACAACCACACACATATACACAAACACACATATACACACATATAAACAAACACACCCATATATAAACAAACACACACCCATAAACACACACCCATATACACAAACACACACATATACAAAAACACACACACACACACACAAACATCTACACACAAACATATATACAAATACACCCATATATATATACACAAACACACCCATATATACACAAACACACACATAAACACACACCCATATACACACATATACACAAATACACACATATACAAAAACACACACACACACACACACACAAACATCTACACACAAACATATATACAAATACACCCATATATACACAAACACACACATATACAAAAACACACACACACAAACATCTACACACAAACATATACACATACACCCATATATACACACACATATATACACAAACACATATACACAAACACACCCATATATACATAAACACACATATACACAAACACACATATAAAAACAGACAAAGACACATACCCAAACACACACACTGTTTCTTTTAAATGCTGCTGGGGAACCCGCTCGATCCACTATATAAGGCTGCGCTATAGTGCAGCATTTAAAAGAAACAGGATCCTGACCTGTCCATAGAGTTTAAGGCAGCACAGAGTATTTCAGGAGATGAGCGTGCAGATTCAGTGCTGCAGTGAACTCTGCTCTTACCATTACGTAGCTCTCAGTCTGTTACCTCTCCTCCACTCCTGTCCTCAAGAACACCTTCACATGATTGGCAAGTCACCACGTAATGGTAAGAGCAGAGTTCACAGCAGCACATAGTATTTCAGGAGATGAGCGTGCGGATCTTGTGCGGGGTGGTGACTTGCCAATCATGTGAAGGTGTTATTGAGCACAGGAGTGGAGGAGAGGTAACAGACTGAGCTACGTAATGGTAAGAGCAGAGTTCACAACAGCACAGAATCTGCACGCTCCTCTCCTGAAATATTCTGTGCTGCTGTGAACTCTGCTCTTACCATTACGTAGCTCTCAGTCTGTTACCTCTCCTCCACTCCTGCCCTCAAGAACACCTTCACATGATTGGCAAGTCACCACTGCGCACAAGATCCGCACGCTCATCTCCTGAAATACTCTGTCCTGCCTTAAACTCTGTGGACAGGTCAGGATCCTGTTTCTTTTAAATGTTGCACTGTAGCGCAGCCTTATATAGTGGATCGAGCGGGTTCCCTAGCAGCATTTAAAAGAAACAGGATCCTGACCTGTCCACAGAGTTTAAGGCAGCACAGAGTATTTCAGGAGATGAGCACGGCCGGCCACAGGCAGCCGGACGTTTTTCCAAGCCGTGCTACCATTATGCACACGACCGTAAAAACACCCGTTATTGCGGGTCGTAATTACGACCCGCAATAACGGGCTCATAGACTTCTGTTACCCACGGGTACCTTCCCGTTTTCTCACTGGAAGGTGCCCGTGCCGTTAAAAAAATAGAACATGTTCTATTTTACGGGCCGTGCTGCTATAAAATTTAGGGTATGTTCACACGACAGCGTCCGTAACGGCTGAAATTACGGGGATGTTTCCGCCTGAAAACATCCCCGTAATTTCAGCCGTAATGGCATGTGCAGGCGCTTGAACGCCGCGTCCATTACGGACGTAATTGGCGCTGCTATTCATTGGAGTCAATGAATAATGGCTCCAATTACGGCCAAAGAAGTGACCGATCACTTCTTTGACGCGGGCGTCTATTTACGCGCCGTCATTTGACAGCGGCGCGTAAATATACGCCTCGTGTGAACAGACAAACGTCTGCCCATTGCTTTCAATGGGCAGATGTTTGTCAGCGCTATCGAGGCGCTATTTTCGGGCGTAATTCGGGGCAGAAAACGGGAAGGTACCCGTGGCTAACAGAAGTCTATGGGCCCGCTATTTCGGGTCGTAATTACGACCCTTAATAACGGGTGTTTTTACGGTCGTGTGCAGGAGGCCCCGTAATGACATGTGGCTACATGTATGCACCCGTCATTACGGCAGCGCTGCTAGGCGACGTCAGTAAATAGTCACTCTTCAGGGTGCTGAAAGAGTTAACTGATCGGCAGTAACTGTTTCAGCACCCTGGACAGTGACTACCGATCACAATATAGAGTAACCTGTAAAAATAAAAAGACGTTCATACTTACCGGGAACTCCCTGCTTCCTCCAGTCCGGTCTCCTGGCCGTTGCCTTGGTGACGCGTCCCTCGCGACATCCGGCCCGACATTACTTGATGACGATGCAGCCCATTTGAGCGCTGCAGCCAATCACGGGCTGCAGAGGCCTCTGCAGCCAATCACGGGCTGCAGAGGCTTCTGCAGCCAATCACAGGCTGCCGCGTCAGAAAAGAAGGTCGGACTGGAGGAAGAAGAGGGACTCGTCCGCAAGACAACGACCAGGTTTGTATGAAATGCCTTTTATTTTATTTTTAATCAGCAGCCTCTTTTCTCTATCAGTGATTGATAGAGATAAGTGGCTGCCGATTTGTATAATATTTTTGACCGGGTTCGGTCAAAACGGGTTCGGCCGAACCCGGTGAAGTTCGGATTCGCTGCGAACCGAACTTGTCCGGAAGTTCGGTCAGAAACCGGGTTCGGTTGTCCCGGTTCGCTCATCTCTAGTCAAGATTCTATTGCCTTTATGGTTGCATGGCTGCATGAGCTGTTTCCTGATGCAGTGTTCTCTACTGCTTTCGAAGTGGAGAGAGCTCATAGAGTACCGGCACGACCCTTACCACCGGGATCACCCCTAGATCTATGCTGGCACGCTTATTGAATAGCAACGACCGGGACTTGATCCTTCGTCTGGCTCGCAAAAAGCAAGATATTAGATACAATGGAGCTGCAGTGTCTATATTCCCTGACTTCAACGCGGAGTTACAGAAAAGTCGCGCTACTTTCAAGTCGGTGAAAAGGAGGCTTAGGGATCTACAAATCCCATACTCCATGGCGTATCCTGCAAGGCTACGTATTGTGGATGGAGATTGGTCACTGTTCTTTGCGACCCCAAAAGATGCCGATGACTGGGTGAGTCACCAGAGACCTTTGTCGCGGAACTGAGACTCTCTGCCGCATCCTGCGTTGATGCTATGCTGACCACTTTAAAGATGGCTGCGTGATTCCATGCGTCCTGCTGTTTTTTTTTCCCCCCTACATGTATCCTTGAACTTGCAATATGTATATATATCAGATGGACGCTACGCTGTATCTTTGACATATTGCTTCTTTCTGGCATACTCTGGATAATGAACACGGCTTTCCGTGGTTCAGATAACCGTCATACATGCCTTTTTCTTATGTCTTAATTAGATACTAGGTATTAACTCATATACTAACACATGGGTTCTTCCGTCGTATATATGAAAAGCCACTATGGCGAAGGCAATGTGTCATCACTGTTGATGCTTAATGGCTTTACTGAATGCTATATTAATATGTTACATGGTACATATGTTCCCCTTTTGTACCAAAGACCTGAAAGGTTTCATGTTTTAAGTCTTACATACCTACAATGGATCAGTTCGCAGTATAGCTATATGTATATCAGGGACTACTTCCTTTGTATAACATGTGGAATATGTTAAATGGCTAAGATAACCGTTATGCCTTGGAATGTGAGGGGTTTGGGTACGGCTAGGAAAAGAGCAATGGTTTTTGCACAGGTCAGAAAGTATTCGCTGCATATTTTGTGCATACACAAAACCCATTTGATCACAGATAAACTGCGTGTGTTGAAGAGACCGTAGGTTCAGTGGTCCTGCCACTCCTGTTACTCGTCCTACTCCCGTGGTGTATCCATACTTGTGCATAAGTCCCTTAGGTGGGAGGTGGATGCCGTACGGATTGATGATAATGGGCGTTTTGTGTTTGTGCATGCTTTCATAAATAATGTTTCCTATGTCCTCCTAGGGGTGTATATCCCTCCTCCGGCATCAGTGTCGGTACTACACCAAGTGGTTAACTTCCCAGCGGCGTATCCGGGTGCTAGACTGCTTTGCATGGGAGATTTTAACATGACCATGGATAATGCTATCGGTAGGCTTAGGCATAACCAGCTGCTGGTGCCTCCACATGCTCCAGATACACATCTCCATCTACTGATGATGGAGGTGGGATGGACAGATATATATAGGTTTCTATTCCCTAGTACTAGAGTGTACTCATGTTCCTCATTAGGGCAAAGTTCACTATCACGAATAGACTACATTTTCAGTAATGACTTGTTAATGGTAATGTCACCTCAAATTATGTACAAACCTAGAGGTGTGTCTGATCACTCCCCTGTCCTGGCTAGTTTTCAACTCCCGGATATTCCCAGGCCCAGGGGATGGAAGATTCATCCCTTCTGGCTGATGATCATAGGTACAAATGATAGGATACCTGATCAGCTGCAGGTATTTTTGTAGGCTCACTAGGATTTTGATAATGTGGGTATTCTATGGGATACTTCTAAAGCATATCTAAGGGGATGCCTTAAATCATCTATATCATATTTAACCCCTTCCCGCAATTTCACGTACAGTTACGTGATGGGAGCTGGTGTTTTCCCGCAATTCCACGTAACTGTATGTGAAAGAGATGGAGCTGGCTCAGAAGCTGAGCCAGCCACCTCACCGCCGGTTGACAGCTGTATGTTACAGCTGGCACCCTGAGGTATCGGCCAGGACCGGAGCTAGCCGCCGATCCGACCGATTAACCCCTCACATGCTGCGTTCAATAGAGATCGCAGCATGTGAGGAGTTTATAGCCACCGTCACCCCATCAACGTGATCGCTGGGTTTCCGGTGGCTGCAAAGGCGATCGGAGGCCTAATACTTACCTCCTGTTCTGCCAGTAACAGAATCCTCCTATGCCCCAAAAGGCTTCCGGTACCATCGGCAAGATGGCGCCGGCTCAGCTTCCGGCTCAGACGCTGAGCCGGCGTCATCAGCAGTCTGGTTGTGTGTTGCCATTGTTTGACCTGCCCCGTTCCTGCCCCCTATAGCGCACTGCGCATATCCGGGATCCCTGTACGCGTTGGGGACCCGGATGTGAGCTATGGCGCTGGGGGCTGGAAGTGGGGCATGACTCACTTCCGGTTTCGGCAACGGACATGCGCCGGAATCTCAGTGCACAGAGAAAACGAGCAAGTACACCTGGGTCTGATCCTAGTTAAAGCTTGACTGCATTTAGACACTATGCACCCCTTGAGGAAGCACACCGCGAAACGCGCGTTGGGGTCCTTTGCATGGTATCTTGACTTCCATGAGCACTAATATGGGTAAGGTTTTTTGAAGGGGAGGGGGGGAATACTATCCATCTGTGACCTACTGTCTCTTTCGTATAAGTGTTTGAAATTTATTTGACTACTATGTCCATAACTAATTGATATTATATGATGATTCAGTGTTCACCGATTTTCCCACCACCCATCCTCCATACTCCTTTTTAGGATATATTACATATTCCCATAAATGATACAGGGAGTCCGCCTCCCATGTTTACTGGAACACTATAGAGTCTTCTTGTCCTTTTTGTACCTTTTTTAAACGGTTTGTCCAAATTTATGTGATCAATAAAGATTGTTATTTTTTATACATATATGGCTTCTATGCTGTCTCTTTTGTTTAAATGTTTTTTAATTCACAGCCCAATTCAAATAAATTTTGTGAAAAAACTGTGGGGTCTAAATGGTCACAATACCCATAAAATAATTCCTTAATGGGTTTAGTTTCCAAAATGGGGTCACTTCTGGTGGGTTTCCATTGCTTTGATACCTCTGGGGCTCTGCAAATGCAACGGCACCCGAAAAGCAATCCAGCAAAATCTGGACTCCAAAGAACACATAGCGCTCCTTTCCTTCTGAGCCCTCCCATGGGCACAAACAGCAGTTTATAGCCACCATTGTGGTATTGCCGCACTCAGGACAAATTGGGCAACAAAATGGGATATTTTATTCCTTGTGAAAACAAGAAATTTTGAGCCAAAACTACATCTTATTGGAAAACATTTCATTTTTTTTTTAATTCCCAGCTCAATTCAAATAAATTCTGTGAAAAAACTGTGGGGTCTAAATGGTCAAAATACCCATAAATGAATTCCTTGAGGGGTCTAGTTTCCAAAATTGGGTCACTTCTGGTGGCTTTCCATTGCTTTGATACCTCTGGGGCTCTGCAAATGCGACATGGCACCCGAAAACCAATCCAGCAAAATCTGCACTCCAAAGAACACACAACGCTCTTTCTCTTCTGAGGCCTACCATGGGCCCAAATGGCAGTTTATCACCACAAATGGGGTATTGCACTCAGGAGAAATTGGGCAACAAAATGGGGTATTTTGTTTTCTGTAAAAATAAGAAATTTTGATGAAAAATTACATTTTATTGGAAAAAATTTCATTTTTTTAATTTCACAGCCCAAGTCAAATACGTGCTGTGTAAAAACTGTGGGGTCAAAATGGTAACATTAACTATAAATTAATTCCTTGAGGGGTGTTGTTTCCAAAATGGGGTCACTTTTGGGGGATTCCTACTGTTTTGGCACCCCAACACCTCTTCAAACCTAGCATGCTGCCTAAAATATATTCTAATAAAAAGAGGCCCAAAATGCACTAGGTGCTTCTTTGCTTCTAGGGCTTGTGTTTTAGTCCACGACCGCACTAGAGACACATGTGGGACTTTTCTAAAAACTGTGGAATCTGGACAATACATATTTAGTAGTGTTTCTCTGGTAAAACCTTCTTTGTTACAGAAAAAAATGGAATAAAATTGAAATTCAGCAAGAAAAATGAAATGTGCAAATTTCACCTCCACCCTGTTTTAATTCCTGTGAAACACCTGAAGGGTTAAAAAACTTTCTAAATGCTGTTTTGAATACTTTGAGGGGTCTAGTTTTTAAAATGGGGTGTTTTATAGGGGTTTCTGATACATAGGCCCCTCAAAGCCAATTCAGAACTGAACAGGAACCTTAAAAAAAAGGTTTTTGAAATTTTCTTAAAAATATGAGAAATTGCTGTTTATGTTCTAAGCCTTGTAACGTCCAAGAAAAATAAAATAATGTTCAAAAAACGATGCCAATCTAAAGTAGACATATAAGAAATGTGAACTAGTAACTATTTTGTGTGGTATAACCATCTGTTTTACAAGCGGATGCATTTAAATTCAGAAAAATGTAATTTTTTTCTACATTTTCTCTAAATTTTGCAATTTTTCACAAATAAACACTGAATATATCGACCAAATTTTACCACTAACATAAATCCCAATGTCTCACGAGAAAACATTCTCAGAATCGCTTGGATAAGCTTAAGCATTACAAAGTTATTACCACATAAAGTGAATTATGTCAGATTTGAGAAATGGGCTCTGAGCCATAAAGCCCAAACTAGGCTGTGTCCTTAAAGGGGTTGTCCCAAGTTGATAAATGGAGCTATAAAGCTCCCCCATGTAAAAATAAGAAGAATTCTAATTATCTGTCCGTCGTCCAGCGATGTCGTTTTCTGGATATCCTTGATTGCAGTTGCGGTCGGTCCCTCTTTGTATCCTGCTCGTTGCCTAGGTTCCCGGCCACCGCTATTTACCTTTAGCGGTGGCCGCGCATGCGTAATGACATCCTCTGCGTCCTGAGCAGAGGATGTCATTTACTCATGAACGCGCATCTCGGCGCATCTCGGGACATGCGCAGGAGATGCAAGGAGATGAAGTGGATGGCACCCGTCGTGAGAAGTCTGCGCTCCGCTAAAGGTAAGTGTGTGTGTGTGTGTGTCTGTGTTTGTGTATATATGGGTGTGTTTGTGTTTGTGTTTGTGTATATGTGTGTGTGTGTTTATGTGTGAGTGTATATATGGGTGTATTTGTGTGTATATGTTTGTGTATATTTTTGTGTTATGTGTATATGTGTGTGTGTTTGTGTGTGTGTGTGTGTGTGTGTGTGTGTGTGTATATATATATGGGTGTGTTTGTGTATATGTTTGTGTGTATATATTTGTGTGTGTGTGTGTTTTTGTATATGTGTGGGTTTGTGTATGTGTTTGTGTATATATGGGTGTGTTTGTGTACATATGTTTGTGTGTATATGTGTATATGTTTGTGTGTATATGTGTGTGTTTTTTTGGTGTGTTTATGTGTGTGTGTTTGTGTATATATGGGTGTGTTTGTGTATATGTGTGTGTGTTTGTGTATATATGGGTGTGTTTGTGTATATGTTTGTGTGTGTGTGTTTGTATATGTGTATGTTTGTGTATATATGGGTTTGTTTGTGTACATGTGTTTGTGTATATATGGGTTTGTTTGTGTACATGTGTTTGTGTATATGTTTGTGTGTATATGTGTTTGTGTATATGTTTGTGTGTGTGTGTATATGTGGGTCTGTTTGTGCATATGTTTGTGTGTATATGTTTGTGTGTTTTTGTATATGTATATGTTTGTGGGTATATATGTGTGTGTTTGTGTATATATGGGTGTGTTTGTGCATATGTGTATAGGTTTGTGTGTATATGTTTGTGTGTGTTTTTGTATACGTGTGTGTTTGTGTATATGGGTGTGTTTGTGCATATGTGTATAGGTTTGTGTGTATATGTTTGTGTGTTTTTGTATACATGTGTGTTTGTGTATATGTGTGTGTGTGTGTGTTTGTGTATATATGTGTGTGTTTGTGTATATATGGGTGTGTTTGTGTATATATGGGTGTGTTTGTGTATATATGGGTGTGTTTGTGTATATGTTTGCGTGTTTGTGTATGTGTGTTTGTATATATATGGGTGTGTTTGTGTATATATGTGTGTGTTTGTGTATATATGGGTGTGTTTGTGTACATGTGTTTGTGTATATGTTTGTGTGTATATGTGTGTGTATATGTGTGTGTGTGTGTGTGTGTGTTTGTGTATATATGGGTGTGTTTGTGCATATGTGTATATGTTTGTGTGTATATGTTTGTGTGTTTTTGTATATGTGTGTGTGTATATGTTTGTGTTTGTGTATATATTGGTGTGTTTGTGCATATGTGTATAGGTTTGTGTGTATATGTTTGTGTGTGTTTTTGTATACGTGTGTGTTTGTGTATATGTGTGTGTGTTTGTGTATATATCTGTTTGTTTGTGTATATATGGGTGTGTTTGTGTATATGTTTGTGTGTATATGTTTGTGTATGTGTTTGTGTGTTTGTGTATATATGGGTGTTTGTGTACATGTGTTTGTGTATATGTTTGTGTGTATATGTGTGTGTTTGTGTGTATATGTGTGTGTTTGTTTATATGTTTGTGTGTATGTATTTGTGTGTTTATGTGTGTGTTTGTGTAATATATGGGTGTGTGTTTATAGGTGTTTGTGTATATGTTTGTGTGTGGTTGTTTGTGTGTGTGTAGGTGAGTATAAGTATCGGTATTGTTCACATTGATAACTTTTTTTTAATGTTGCTGCAGATTTTGATTCACCAATTGGACGACATCTTCGATTCGTTGGACTACTGCGTAGATCTACGTTTTTTGAAAATTTTAATAAAATGGTTAACGAGGGTTTTGTTGGGGATTTCTTATTTCAATAAAAAAAAATTGTCTTTGTGTTTTTTTTTCAAACTTTATTAGTGCCTAGATAATGGCAGTTGGCTGATTGACAGCGTCCATTATTAAGGCGGTACTTAGTGTTAGCCGGTGCAGAGGATAGCACCAACCACCCATTATTACCCCGGTACCCACCACCACCAGGGGTGCCGGGAAGAGCTTGGTACGATCGAGGAACCCGACCATATGTTGTGATGGTCGGGTACTGGGGCGGCCGTAGGCTGGTATCATGAGGCTGGGAAGGGCCAAAAACAGTGGACCTTCCCACCCTTGTAATGCTAGGCTGCTGCTGCTGTGTTGTATCGGGCTGGTTATAAAAATGTGGGGGACCCCCACGTCGTTTTTAAAAAAAAATGTAACAATAGACGTTGGGTCCCCCACATTTTTAATAACCAGCCATATACAAGGCCGCAGCAGCCTGGCATTACACGGGTGGGAGGGGCCACTGGTTTAGTACATTCCCAGGCTAATAACACTGTGTTGTTTGTGGCTGGTTATGATAAATTGGGTGGAACCTCATGTCTTTTTAATAAAAATAATAAATAAATAATTTTTAAAAATGACGTGGGGTCCCCCCCATTTTTATAACCAGCCAGATACAACACAGCAGCAGCAGCCTAGCATTACAAGGGTGGGAAGGTCCACTGTTTTTGGCCCTTCCCAGCCTCATAATACCAGCCTGCGGCCGCCCCAGAGCCCTACCATCACAACAGATGGTCGGGTACTGGATCGTACCCAGCTCTTCCCTGCACCCCTGGTGGTGGTGGGTATTGGGGTAATAATGGTGTTTAGTGTTAGCCTCTGTACCGGCTAACACTAAGCCTCCCCTTAGTAATGGACCTTGTCACTCAGACAGCGGCCATTACTAAAGTGATAGTAATAAAACTTGAAAAGAAAAGACAAAGATATAGATAAAATATTTTATTGAAATAAAGCACCCCCCAACACAACCCTCATTAACCATTTTATTGATGAAAAAAAAGCGTCATCTAAGTAGTCCTCAAAACCGACGTAGTCCAAACACCAAACCTGTAAAAAAAATAAAAATAAATTAAATAAAACATGTCGTAGGCTTAGTTTCACTTTCATGTGTGATACTGACTGTTATACCATGTATAGAAGCCTGCGGCAAAGTTGGCTTAGATACAGGGCGCCAGCAGACAGTATCATACATGGCCATACAGACATTTATACAAATAAACATACATACATACATGCAAACCTACATGCACATATACACATACAAACATGACAACATACATACAAGCAAACATACATACATACAAGCAAACATACATACATACATAAAAGCAAACATGCATACAAACAAGCAAACATACATACAAGCAAACATGCATACATGCAAACATACATGCACATATGCACATACAAACATGACAACATACATACAAGAAAACATACATACAAGCAAACATACATGCAAACATACATACATACATGCAAACATACATACATGCAAACATACATACATGCAAACATACATAAATGCAAACATACATGCATACATACATGCAAACATACATACATACATACATACATGAAAACATACATACATGCAAACATACATACATGCAAACATACATGCACATACAAACATGGCAACATACATACATACAAGCAAACATACATGCAAACATACATACATACATACAAGCAAACATACATACAAGCAAAGATACATACAAGCAAACAACATACATACAAGCAAACATACATACATGCAAACATACATACATGCAAACATACATGCACATATACACATACATGCACATATACACATACAAACATGACAACATACATACAAGCAAACATACATGCAAACATACATACATACATACAAGCAAACATACATACAAGCAAAGATACATACAAGCAAACAACATACATACAAGCAAACATACATGCATGCAAACATGCATACATTCAAACATACATGCACATATACACATACATGCACATATACACATACAAACATGACAACATACATACAAGCAAACATACATACATACAAGCAAACATACATACATACACGCAAACATACATACATGCAAACATACATACATGCAAACATACATACATGCAAACATACATACATACATACATACATACATGAAAACATACATACATGCAAACATACATACATGCAAACATACATGCTCATATACACATACATGCACATATACACATACAAACATGACAACATACATACAAGCAAACATACATACATACAAGCAAACATACATACAAGCAAACATACATACATACAAGCAAACATACATACATACAAGCAAACATACATACATACATGCAAACATACATACATGCAAACATACATACATGCAAACATACATAAATGCAAACATACATGCATACATACATGCAAACATACATACATACATACATGCATACATGAAAACATACATACATGCAAACATACATACATGCAAACATACATGCACATATACACATACAAACATGACAACATACATACAAGCAAACATACATACATACATACAAGCAAACATACATACAAGCAAACATACATACAAGCAAACATACATACATACATACATACATGTAAACATACATACATGCAAACATACATACATGCAAACATACATAAATGCAAACAAACATGCATACATACATGAAAACATACATACATACATACATACATACATACATACATACATACATGAAAACATACATACATAAAAGCAAACATACATACATACAAGCAAACATACATACAAGCAAAAATACATACATGCAAACATACATGCACATATGCACATACAAACATGACAACATACATACAAGAAAACATACATACAAGCAAACATACATGCAAACATACATACATGCAAACATACATACATACATGCAAACATACATATATGCAAACATACATAAATGCAAACATACATACATACATACATACATACATACATGAAAACATGCATACATGCAAACATACATACATGCAAACATACATGCACATACAAACATTACAACATAAATACAAGCAAACATACATGCAAACATACATACATACAAGCAAAGATACATACAAGCAAACAACATACATACAAGCAAACATACATACATGCAAACATACATACATGCAAACATACATGCACATATACACATACATGCACATATACACATACAAACATGACAACATACATACAAGCAAACATACATACAAGCAAACATACATACATACATACAAGCAAACATACATACATGCAAACATACATACATGCAAACATACATGCATACATACATGAAAACATACATACATGCAAACATACATATATGCAAACATACATGCTCATATACACATACATGCACATATACACATACAAACATGACAACATACATACAAGCAAACATACATACATACATACAAGCAAACATACATACATACATAGATACATACATGCAAACATACATACATGCAAACATACATATATGCAAACATACATGCATACATACATGCAAACATACATACATACATGAAAACATACATACATGCAAACATACATACATGCAAACATACATAAATGCAAACATGCATGCATACATACATGCAAACATACATACATACATACATACATACATGAAAACATGCATACATGCAAACATACATACATGCAAACATACATGCACATACAAACATTACAACATAAATACAAGCAAACATACATGCAAACATACATACATACAAGCAAACATACATACAAGCAAAGATACATACAAGCAAACAACATACATACAAGCAAACATACATACATGCAAACATACATACATGCAAACATACATGCACATATACACATACATGCACATATACACATACAAACATGACAACATACATACAAGCAAACATACATGCAAACATACATACATGCATACATACAAGCAAACATACATACAAGCAAAGATACATACAAGCAAACAACATACATACAAGCAAACATACATACATGCAAACATACATACATGCAAACATACATGCACATATACACATACATGCACATATACACATACAAACATGACAACATACATACAAGCAAACATACATACAAGCAAACATACATACATACATACATACAAGCAAACATACATACATGCAAACATACATACATGCAAACATACATACATACATGAAAACATACATACATGCAAACATACATATATGCAAACATACATGCTCATATACACATACATGCACATATACACATACAAACATGACAACATACATACAAGCAAACATACATACATACAAGCAAACATACATACATACATAGATACATACATGCAAACATACATACATGCAAACATACATACATGCAAACATACATATATGCAAACATACATGCATACATACATGCAAACATACATACATACATACATACATGAAAACATACATACATGCAAACATACATACATGCAAACATACATAAATGCAAACATGCATGCATACATACATGCAAACATACATACATACATACATGAAAACATACATACATGCAAACATACATACATGCAAACTTACATGCACATGCAAACATGACAACATACATACAAGCAAACATACATGCAAACATACATACATACAAGCAAACATACATACAAGCAAAGATACATACAAGCAAACAACATACATACAAGCAAACATACATACATGCAAACATACATACATGCAAACATACATGCACATATACACATACATGCACATATACACATACAAACATGACAACATACATACAAGCAAACATACATGCAAACATACATACATACATACAAGCAAACATACATACAAGCAAAGATACATACAAGCAAACAACATACATACAAGCAAACATACATACATGCAAACATACATACATGCAAACATACATGCACATATACACATACATGCACATATACACATACAAACATGACAACATACATACAAGCAAACATACATACATGCAAGCAAACATACATACATACAAGCAAACATACATACAAGCAAACATACATACAAGCAAACATACATACATGCAAACATACATACATGCAAACATACATACATGCAAACATACATGCATACATACATACATACATACATACATGAAAACATACATGCATGCAAACATACATGCTCATATACACATACATGCACATATACACATACAAACATGACAACATACATACAAGCAAACATACATACATACATACATACAAGCAAACATACATACATACATACAAGCAAACATACATACATACAAGCAAACATACATACATACAAGCAAACATACATACATACATACATACATACATGCAAACATACATACATGCAAACATACATACATGCAAACATACATAAATGCAAACATACATGCATACATACATGCAAACATACATACATACATACATACATACATGAAAACATACATACATGCAAACATACATACATGCAAACATACATGCACATATACACATACAAACATGACAACATACATACAAGCAAACATACATACATACATACATACAAGCAAACATACATATAAGCAAACATACATACAAGCAAACATACATACATACATACATACATACATGTAAACATACATACATGCAAACATACATACATGCAAACATACATAAATGCAAACAAACATGCATAAATACATGCAAACATACATACATGCATACATGAAAACATACATACATGCAAACATACATACATGAAAACATACATACATGAAAACATACATACATGCAAACAAACATACATGCACATATACACATACAAACATGACAACATACATACATGAAAACATACATACAAGCAAACATACATACATGCAAACATACATACATGCAAACATACATACATACAAGCAAACATACATACATACAAGCAAACATACATACATACATGCAAACATACATACATGCAAACATACATACATGCAAACATACATGCATACATACATGCAAACATACATACATACATGAAAACATACATACATGCGAACATACATACAAGCAAACATACATACAAGCAAAGATACATACATGCAAACATACATACATGCAAACATACATACATACAAGCAAACATACATACATACAAGCAAACATACATACAAGCAAACATACATACATACATGCAAACATACATACATGCAAACATACATACATGCAAACATACATGCATACATACATGCAAACATACATACATACATGAAAACATACATACATGCGAACATACATACAAGCAAACATACATACAAGCAAAGATACATACAAGCAAACAACATACATACAAGCAAACATACATACATGCAAACATACATACATGCAAACATACATGCACATATACACATACATGCACATATACACATACAAACATGACAACATACATACAAGAAAACATACATACATACATACATACATACATGCACATATACACATACATGCACATATACACATACAAACATGACAACATACATACAAGAAAACATACATACATACATACATGCATACATGCAAACATACATGCACATATACACATACATGACAACATACATACAAAAATAAACTCACCTAAGACGTTCCCACGAAGAGCTGAACGGTCCCGTCACTTTTCTTCTCCCATTCACAATAACAGAGCGGTGGGCGCAGATGACGTAATCACGTGGGCCTGATATTATTACGTCATCTGCGCCACAACGCATTGTTACTATGAATGCGAGCGGCGCCAAGAAGAAGGAAGATGGCAAGTGACGGGACCGTTCAGAGCGCCGTTAGAACGTCTTAGGTGATTATTATTTTATTTTATATATTTTTAGTTGTTCGCCGGGTGCTGATGCAGCACCGGTGCGGCGGATACAAAAATGTAGTGACAGGGTGGGGGAGGGAAAAGTGGCTTGCCGAAACGGGGTGAATGTAGTGTAGTGTAGTGTAATGTAGTGTAGTGTAGTGTAGTGTACAGTACATTCACGGTAAGTTCGTCTCAATCGGGCTTACCATGCCCGCTTGAGACGAACATTCTCCCGATGTTGCTAGAACTACAGTATCTAGCAACATCGGGAGCGCGCACACTGCTTAGAATGTATAAAAAAAAAAATTTGAGTCAACTTGGGACAACCCCTTTAAGGAGTTAAACGGACATGAAAATGGTGAAGGATGTGTGCATGAGTCCTGAGGGTATATTCACACGTAGAGTCAAAAACGTCTCAAAATACGGAACTGTTTTCAAGGGAAAACAGCCCCTGATTTACAGAAGTTTTTTGAGCAACTCGCGTTTTTTGAGGCGTTTTTCGCAGCGTTTTCGCTGTGTTTTCAAAGCATTTTAAGATTGTAGGCCAAAGCCCAATAACAAGGCGATTTTATAATTGTACAGGTATAATGTTTAGTGTAGGGACCCCCTGAATGAAGTGACCTTGTAGTGGAAGTTGGGCTCACGCAAGTGGATTATATTCAGTGCTACAAATCTCACAATTATAAGTATGGTAGATATAGCAGTAATGCAAATTAAATAAATCCATATACCATGTTTGCGTATATATTAGTCTCTGCATTATACTGCTGTAATTTTGTGTTTTTTTGCTATATTTGGGGACACTGTGGCTTTCACTGTATTTGGAAACACTAAAGTTGTGGCTAAATTTGGGGATATGGTGGCTATTACTGTATTCAAGGACGTCACACCTGCATTTGCAATTTAATTGTTCTGTCACAGGAGCTTCAGTCACCCCTAAAGCCCAGACCCAAACTCCAGTCACTTACATAACTTAGACAAGAAGCCTCAATGACACATATCTGCCATCAACTACTTTACCCACTGATTATTTACTAGGGGTTTAACAAAAATATTGCATTAACTTCTTAATGACCAGCCTATTTTAGACCTTAATGACCAAGCCATTTTTTACGTTTTTTCCATCGTCACATTGGAAGAGCTATAACTTTTTTATTTTTGCGTCGACATAGCTGTATAAGGTCTTGTTTTTTGCGGGACAAGTTGTATTTTTTAACAGCACCATTTTGGGGTACATAATATTTATTGATTAACATTTATTAACTTTTTTTGGGGGGGGAATAGGAAAAAAACATAAATTTCACCGCTCTTTTCTGCGTCCTAAATCTACGCCTTTTACCTTTGGTATAAATAACACAATAACTTTATTCAGCGGGTTGTTACGATTGCAAAGATACCAAATATGTATAGATTTTGTATGTTTTAGTACTTTTACACAGTAAAAACGCCTATTTAAAAAACAATATTTGCTTTTATGTCTCCATATTTGAAGAGCCATAATTTTTTTCTTTTTTCGCCCATGCAGTTGTATGAGGGCGTTTTTTTTTTGAAGGACGACTTGTAGTTTTTATCGGTACCATTTTGGAATAGGTGCGACTTTTTGATTACTTTTTATCACATTTTTATTTAAGTCAGAAATTCCCAGAAAACAGCAATTTTTCCATTGTTTTTTATTTTATTTTTTTACGGCATTCACTGTGCAGCTAAAATAATGTAATAGCTTTATAGTCTGGGTCGTTACAGTCGCGGCAATACCAAATATGTGTAACTTTCTTGCTCAATTTCGTTTTTTTAATAGTAAAGCAGTTTGTAAGGGGAAAAAGTGGGTTTTTCAATTTTTATTTCAAATTTTTTTAAATTAACTTTATTAAACTGTTTTTTGGTTTTTTTACTAGTCCCACTAGGGGACTTTAATATGTGATCCTCCGATTGCTTTTATAATACACTGCAATACTTTTGTATTGCAGTGTATTACTGCCTGTCCGTTTAAAACGCCGGGTGCCGGTGGGATGAGAGGGAGCTCCTTCCCTCTCTCCAAAACTACTCTGATGCGGCGCCCGCTATTGACCACCGCATCTGAAGGGTTAAACGGGTGAGATCGATACTAATATCAATCTCACCCATTCGAGCCGGGATTCCTCCAGCCCTCAGCTACCTCTGGTAGCGGAGAGCAGGGAGATTTAACGGCTCCCTGCTCTGTTTATTTATTCTGATGCAGCGCCGTGTAATGGCGTATGCATCAGAATAAAGCCCATTAGTGGCCGCCCTGAAAAGGCGAATTGGCAGTCACTAATGGGTTAAGCTTTTAGGAAATACAGCCATTTATTTACATCATCCCTCCATTTTTACATTTAAAAAACAAATTGGATAAATTAACAAAAGTTTTTTAACCCCTTAGCGCACCAGGACGCACCGGTACGTTCTGCATTGAAGTGCTTTAAGCCACAGGGACGTACTGGTGCGTCCTGGCTAAAAACTGTCACCCTGTCAAAGGACAAGGTGACAGAACTGTGCCGTCAACTGTTTATGACAGTTGATCGGCACAGTAAGACGGCAGGGGACCATTCACAGCGGTCTCCTGCCGGCGATCGCTGTGATTGGTCAGTCAAAGCAGACCGACCAATCACAGCTCTATGACGTGGGTATGTGATGACGCTGGCTCAGAAGCTGAGCCAGCGTTATCACCGCCGGGAATCAGAAGTCCGGCACCCCTCTGCAACGGCCAGGACTGGAGCTAGGCTCCGATCCGGCCGATTAACCCCTTCGATGCATCGATCAACGTGATCGATGCATCGAAGTGGCTTGTAGCCTGTCGGCAACCACGATGGTTGCCACGGGCGCGGGTGTCAGCTGTTTGTCACAGCTGACATCGTGCCCTAACGGCCAGGACCGGAGCAAGGCTCCGATCCGGCCGATTAACCCCTTAGGGCATGGCCACACGTGGCGGATTTCCTCTTGAATTCCGCAGCGGACACTCCGCAGCGTTAATCCGCAGCCGAGCCGTTTCTAATTGACTTCCACTTTTATTTAGCAGTGTTCGTTTAGACGATGCGTACAATTCCGCTGCGGAGCATAGGCTGCGGTGCGGAATTTGGTGTCCGCAGCATGCTCGGGCTGTTGCGGAGTTGTGGCGGACTGGTTGCGGACTCATGGCGGAATTTCTTCATTGACTTCAATGGAGATTCGAATTTCCGCAATGAAGTCCGCAGCTGTCATGCACATGTTATGTGTGCTGCGGATGCGTCTTGCTTTTTTAACTTGACATTTCTTCATTCTGGCTGGACCTATGTATTTCTAGGTCTACAGCCAGACTGAGGAAGTCAATGGGGCTCCCGTAATGACGGGAGCGTTGCTAGGAGACGTCAGTAAATAGTCACTGTCCAGGGTGCTGAAAGAGTTAAACGATCGGCAGTAACTGTTTCTGCACCCGGGACAGTGACTACCGATCACAATATACAGCAACCTGTAAAAAAAATAGAAGTTCATACTTACCGTGAACTCCCTGCTTCTGTCTCCAGTCCGGCCTCCCAGGATGACGTTTCAGTCTAAGTGACGGCTGCAGCCAATCACAGGCTGCAGCGGTCACATGGACTGCCGCGTCATCCAGGGAGGTCAGGCTGGATGCAGAAAGAGGGACGCGTCACCAAGACAACGGCCGGTAAGTATGAAATTCGTTTACTTTCACTAGGGTAAGTGCTGTCCCTTCTCTCTATCCTGCACTGATAGAGAGAAGGGAAGCACTTTTACCGCAGTCCGCAGCAGCTAGTCCGCATCAATTTACTGCACATATTGGGCAGATCCGCCGCAGAATCTGCAACGCAGATTCTTTGCGGCATTGATGCGGACAGTTGCGGAGGAAATCCGCCACGTGTGGGCATGCCCTTATGATCCCTCCAGGGCTTTGCAAACACGACATGGCACTGAAAACCATTCCAGCAAAATCTGCGCTTCAAAATCCAAATAGCCCTCGTTCCCTTCTGAGCCCTGCCGTGGGTCCAAACAGCAGTTTATTACCACATATGGGGTATTGCCGTAATCGGAAGACATTGCTTTACAAATGTTGGGGTGCTTTTTCTCCTTTATTCCTTGTAAAATCTAAAACATTGTATGTTTTTCCAGAAAAAAAGTAGATTTTCATTTTCACAGACCAGTTCCAATAAATTTAGCAATAAACCTGTGGGCTAAAAATGCTAACTATACCTCTTGAAAAATTCCTTGAGGGGTGTAGTTTCCAAAATGGGGTCACTTTTGGGGAGTTTCCACTGTTATGGTCCCTCCAGGGCTTTGCAAACACGACATGGCACCGAAAACCATTCCAGCAAAATCTGCGCTCCAAAATCCAAATGGCCCTCGCTCCCTTCTGAGCCCTGCTGTGGGTCCAAACAGAAGTTTATTACCACATATGGGGTATTGCCGTAATCGGGAGACATTGCTTTACAAATGTTGGGGTGCTTTTTCTCCTTTATTCCTTGTATAAACGAAAACATCGTATGTTTTTTCAGAAAAAAAGTAGATTTTCATTTTCACAGACAAGTTCCAATAAATTTAGCAAAAAACCTGTGGGCTAAAAATGCTAACTATACCCCTAGAAAAATTCATTGAGGGGTGTAGTTTCCAAGATGGGGTCACTTTTGGGGGGTTTCCACTGTTTTGGCACCACAAGACCTCTTCAAACCTGACATGGTGCCTAAAATATATTCTAATAAAATAGAGGCCCCAAAATCCACTAGGTGCTCCTTTGCTTCTGAGGCCGGTGTTTCAGACCTTTACCACACTAGGACCACATGTGGGATATTTCTAAAAATTGAAGAATCTGGGCAATAAATATTGAGTTGCATTTCTCTGGTAAAACCTTCTGTGTTACAGAAAAAACTGTATTACAAATGAATTTCGTAAAAAAAAAATGACATTTGTAAATTTCACCTCTACTTTGCTTTATTTCTTGTGAAATGCCTAAATTTCTGAATGCTGTTTTGAATACTTTGAGGGGTGCAGTTTTTAAAATGGGGTGTTTTATAGGGGGTTTCTAATATATAAGGCCCTCAAAGCCACTTCAGAACTGAACTGGTCCCTGAAAAAATAGCCTTTTGAAATTTTCTTGAAAATATGAGAAATTGCTGCTAAAGTTCTAAGCCTTGTAACGTCCTAGAAAAATAAAAGCACGTTCAAAAAACGATGCAAACATAAAGTAGACATGTGGGAAATGGTAACTAGTAACTATTTTGTGTGGTATAACTATCTGTTTTACAAGCAGATACATTACAATTTAGAAAAATGCAGATTTTTGCAAATTTTCTCTAAATTTTGGTGTGTTTTACAAATAAATATTAAATTTAACGACAAAATTTTTTCAGTATCATAAAGTACAACATGTTACGAGAAAACAATCTCAGAATCGCTTGGATAGGCAAAAGCATTCTGGAGTTATTACCACATAAAGTAACACATATCAGATGTGCAAAAATCGGCTGAGTCCACAAGGCCAAAATAGGCTTAGACCTTAAGGGGTTAAAGCTCTTTTTATTGAAAATTCAGTAGACAATAAGAAAGATACATTACAGCAGAAATGTCACAACAGATTGTATGAATTACTTTTTACGTATGTACTACAATAAATTGTGTACATTAAACATTTTCTCTCCCTGTTTTTGGTACAGAAAAATGTTTCCTACAATAGTAAGACATCATGGGGGTCATAATAGCAATATACAGTATATGCACATGGTACAGATTAAGGAAAAAGAAACCAAGGGAATCCGATTTCCTCATCACATTTCAGAGTTACATCGGATGGGCAGACATTGAAGTCCTAAGTCAGTTCTCAGAGTAAAGTGTGAGTGTGGATGAATAGCTTGTATCCCAGAGTATGGTAAATTTTTGGGGACACCACCTATTCTTGTATACCAAGCGCTCATATGGGATTATTGTATGAATCATATTTTTCCACTGCCTAACAGAGAGTGATCGCCTTGCCATCCACCACATAGCAATGGTTTTCCAGACCAAGCGGAGGGCCTCCTGTGAAAGTGATTATTTGTAGTAGGACCAGGTATCAAGAAGACAAACATCTAGAGTCATAGGAACTGGCTTCTGAGAAATATCAGTCAGTAAGGATACAATTACCTGCCAAAAGTGTGAAATATTGGGGCGTTGCCATATAAGGTGCCAAAAGTCGGCGTTGACTGCCATACATCTATGACAATTGGTAGATGGACTACAACCCCTTCTAAGCAGTGGCATTGGTGTGAGATAGCAATAATTTCTTATTGTTAACAGCAGGAGATACTAGTAAGGGATACTCCAGTGCATCCAACCAATCCGCATCTTTTAAAGTGGTATTCTCATCTAATAAAAACTAGATGAAAAGCTTTGATATTAACCTTAAAGAGGCTCTGTCACCAGATTATAAATGCTCTATCTCCTAAATAATCTGATCGGCGCTGGAATGTAGATAACAGCAGTGGTTTTTATTTTGAAAAACGATCATTTTTTAGCAAGTTATGAGCGATTTTAGATTTAGTTTCTTAATGGCCAACTGGGCGTGTTTTTACTTTTGACCAAGTGGGTGTTGTACAGAGGAGTGTATGAGGCTGACCAATCAGTGACCAATCAGTGACATCCACTTCTCATTGTTCCAGCCCAGCATGATCCACAGCACAGTGAGATTGTGCAGTGAAAGCAGCTGGGCTGGAACAATGAGAAGTGGATGTCACTGATTGGTCACTGATTGGTCAGCCTCATACACTTCTTTACAACACCCACTTGGTCAAAAGTAAAAACACGCCCAGTTGGCCATTAAGAAACTAAATCTAAAATTGCTCATAACGTGCTAAAAAATGATCGTTTTTCAAAATAAAAACCACTGCTGTTATCTACATTCCAGCGCCGATCAGATTATGTAGGAGATAGAGCATTTATAATCTGGAGTCGCTGAGATCCCGCTGTGCTGTCACTTACTCCCACATTAACTTTACCGGACCTACGGGACAATGACCAGACATCGCCTCCAGCCAGGAGGAGATGTCTTTTCATTCTCCCGACAATCCGGTAAAGTTAATGTGGGAGTGACAGCACAGACTCGCGAGATCACGCTGTGCTGTGAGTACAGCTGAACATGAATGAAGAGAAGTGTATGACTCTTTTAAAAAAAACAAAAAACTGATGTTATCTACATTACAGCAACTATCAGATTAGGTAGGAGATAGGGCACATATAAACTGGTGACAGAGTCTCTTTAAGGTTAATATCAAAGCTTTTCACCTAATTTTTTTGGAAGTGTGACCTGGGATATTTTCTTGTCAATAAGATGAGTATTTGGTGTAAAAATAAAACCAGATGATCCCTGCCTATAGAGTCAAACTACAATCACTATAGATATAAGGATTATTGTTAATACTTGGATGTAAGTCACTGGCTGTCGGAAGCCTAAACACATGGACATCACTAAATGATGAGTTTCCCTCCTTGTGATGCTTTGCTGCAGCTGCCCTCAGTTTGGTTTTCAAAATTGGGACAATGTGTCTATCACTGTATTGGGGGAAACTGTGCCTGACAATATATTTGGGGGACACAGTGATTAACACAATATCTGGGGGCGCTTTGACTGTTAGCATATTTTGAACACTGTGGCTGTCACTATATCTGTGGACACTGTGGCTGTCGTATTTCAAGACACTGTGCCTGTCACTGCATTTGATGACACATTGGCTGTCATTAGATTTAGGCACACTGTGGCTGTCACTGTATTTGGGTATCTAATATAGTTTATAACCCCCGCCCCTCCCTGTTGGTATTTCTAAGAGTATATTCACACGGCCTATTTTCAGACATAATTTGGGCATTTTACGCCTCGAATTAGGCATGAAAAGACGGCTCCAATACGTCTGCAAACATCTGCCCATTGCTTGCAATGGGTCTTACGATGTTCTGTTCAGACGAGGTGTAATTTTACGCGTCGCTGTCAAAAGACGGCACGTAAAATTACGCCCGCATCAACGCCGTGCAGGACACTTCTTGGGACGCTTTTGGAGCCGCTTTTCATTGACTCCATGAAGAACAGCTCCAATTACGTCTGTAGAAGACGCTGCGAAAAACGCGAGTACATGCAAAAGCGTCTGAAATTCAGGAGCTGTTTTCGCCTGAAAACAGCTCCATAATTTCAGACGTATTTTGCGTTGTCGTGTAAACATACCCTAACACTGAAAGAAAGGAGGGGAGAGCAGATAATGTCAGTCCCGAGGCAGCAGTGAGCTGTCAGATCTATGACAAAAGCAGCAGCACAGCCAGCTATGTATAGGAATTGCACAGACTCTAGAGCAACAAAATGGTAGAACATTTTTAAGAAAGACTATTTAGAAAATTGTTTAATTTTACAATTTAACTAACGCCCACCCATGAACCTTACATCCAATAAATGCATTTCTTTATTGATTTGTAAATGTCTTCTTTCCTGTAGACTTCTGCTGATGCCTCTCCTGAATGTCGATGATGAGCGGACGTCCCTCATATAGTGTCAGTAAATTCTCCAGTGCGATCAGAAGGGAGGACATTATCACAAACCCATCACACAGACCACCATATGTCGCTTTCATACAAGAAATGACTCAGACAACGTAAGGAGTGTTAAACTATGTGAATTTTATTGTTGTGTGTATGTGTGTGTGTGTTGTGATTGTGTGTTACCTCCCATCACTCACAAAGAGCGTAGAGCGACACTCAGGACAGGCAAAACCCCCAGTGGAGGAAACCTGCAGGGAAACCATGGCCGCTGTACTGTCCTTCCTCTGGCATACTAAGAGAGGTTAACGCTATATAACGTATGTGCGCATGTACAGTATACATGTGTATATGTGGATTCCCCCATACAAGGAATAGAGCCAGAAAATGTAAAAAGTGACTGTGTTACTATGTGCAGTGTGTCAGTGAGTATGATTGTGTATAGTTGTGTATGTGTGTGTGTAATTATTAGTGTGTATGTATTTATTATGTGTTTTTGTGTGCGTGCATGCATGTGTTATACATTACCTGCTCCTCATGTTTGGTCATCCATCATGGTCTTCATCTCTCTTGTGGATCAGGCAGCAGAACCTCCTGGGTGGGAATAGAGGTACCAGAGAAATTGTTCATCAACATGTGGATTAGAAGATCCATTACTGAATTTTACTTCACACTTTTGTGATAATTTTTTCCTACCTACTTCTTTATAACACCAACATTTTACTTACCAGCGTTATTATTAGTCAGGGACCTCAATCGGTGTCTCCGGGTCCACTGCTGTGTCGATCCGGCTAATGATGTTTCCTTCCACTTTCCACATGCACGGATGCAAAATGATGTTTCTACAATGGGCACAGGACAGCGCGCTCTTCCATGGGCCTCGGGTGTAAAACTCCTCTTTATTTCTCCTTGACGCACGTATGGCCCAGCTGTGATGGATATGCCTGTTTCTCATCCATGCCCAGTGGAAAGGGTCTTGTGCCATGATCTTAAATGGAATAGTAAATGAGGTAAAATTGGCTTCTCATCACAGACTCTTAATCAAAGACGGCACTTGTTCTATTTTTTATTACTGACCAGATCACATGTGGTCCGGGCCACCCACGCTCTAAAGTCCATCCGGCGGAGCAACTGGTCGCGTTGGTGATGCAGCTCTTCTGTCTTCTCTTCCCAGTCACTTCCTAAGGCCCACGCGTAGATCTCGTCTCTGAAGTCCTCGTCCTCCTCGAACTGGTTCGCTAGAAATCTTAAAAAAAGTAATAATTTATTATTGACACATGGAAGAGCAGAGCACTGTATACATCTATATCTCAATGTAAAGGAAACTTGTGTTACTATAAATGATAGCGATGGGGTCCAAGGATGTTAGAATGACCCCTCCCCCCAAAGTCAGAAGGCTACATAGTGTAATCTATAGGTTTGATATTTTGTCTTTTGGATATTAAAATGTTAAAATATTTTTATTTTACTGCTAAAACATGACCATAATTGTTTTGTAACCTATAAGGGATAAAGCTAATGTAAAGCGAATAGGGCCACAATCAGGAATTTCTGGGCCCCATACAGCCAAAGATATTGGGTCCCCCCTTCATTACCGTGGGTGGGCAACGGAAAGTGGGGCGCTCACGTTTGTACGTTATATGCAGTTACTGATTTTGTTCAAGTTATAGAGAACGAAACCATGAAGCAGTCAGTGACCAGTTGATACCCTGGATTTTATTGAATTCAGCCAAAACATATGGCACACAATGGGATACGTCGCCTGGGGAACGGCCCTGGGGAAACTCCTCAAGTCACTGTCCATAAATGAACAGAGACTTCATGGTCTTTATCTGGGCCAAAGTCCACGGGCAGACTGCTTGTGATGCTCTGCCTGGGGACTCCGGCATTGGGAAGCCCCTGACATTGCAGCTTTTTCACCACAAAAATTGCAACATCTGCTATTTGCTGCGGGTTTTACCTCCCCATTAAATCCAATTGGGAAAACTCGCAACAGAAAAGCAGCGATTCCAAAGCATAAATTGACATGCTGCGGATTAAAAAAACGCACCGCAGGTCAATTTATGAACTGTTTTTCTGTATATTTTTAGTCAGCGTATGGATGAGATTTGTTCAAATCTCATCCACTCTGCTGCTGCTACTGTATTACGCTACGGATTTTCCAAAATGAAATCCATTGTGGAAAATCCGTAGTGTTTATGCTACGTGTGAATTTACCTTTACAGATTTTGCTAAGGATTCGCAGCAAATTAACCCTTTGCATTGTAAAGGGTGAAATGCGTGCCAATTTTGCAACATAATAGGCATGCTGCTGATTTAACAATCAGCAGAATGCCCTAAAGCCCATGCAGATTTTGTTCTGCTGCATGTGAATGCGGATTTGAAAACCTAATTCACATAAATTGTATTGTAGTTTGTAGTGGATTTTCAGTGTGCAACAGCACCAAAAATAGGAGACATAGGCATTCATATAACGCTCGTTGCCGATAATTGCCCCGTGTAAAGAGGGCAGCGAACACAAGATGAACGATCATCTGCTGGTTGTATCGTTTTAAAAAAGTGAAATATTATCGTTGTCGGCAGCACATCTCCCTGTGTAAATGATAATAACGTATGGGTACGAGGGATCCGAGTAACGACCACTCATCTCCATCCATAGCTCCGTGTGACAGGAGCAAACGGGCCTTAATTAACGATGTCTCCTTCCGATTATCTGCCGGTAAAACGGCCTTTAGGGTCTATTCACACAGTGCAGTCAAATTAAATTTTTTGCTAAATCTCTGCAAAAACTTGATTTAACTGCACTGTGAAAATATAGCCTAAAAGCACAGTTTTTTTCATGTTTTGTTCCATTATTTTTTTAATCAAATTTTTGTAATTGCGGCACAAATAAGGCAGTTTTGCAGCAATTTTTAAATGTCTGGTGGGCGGCTCTCTCCACACGGAGCTGCTTTCATGCTTCTCAGCAGCTTCCCCTACTGTCCTCTCGGAGTCCCAGCGTTACAGTTACTTCCAAGGAAGGAACTGAAGGGTCCGTTCCTTTCTCCAAGTAACTAACGCTGGGGCCCTGATAGAAATGTTTACAGTTACTAAGAAGCGGGCAGACCCCTTTTTTTCAGCATTGTGGCCGGGCCCCTGACTGCCGTACCAGCTGTACTGCCCTGATGGTGACCCTGAAAACACATGATCCACAACTACTTGAGAGTATTCCTTCAAACATGTGATACGTGAATATACTCACAGGGATGCAAAGAAATTCTCTCTATATTCCTCGGTACGCAGTCCGGCTCTCTTGAAGTACACGAGGACCATGGCCAGCAGATACTAGTGGAAGAAGACAAGAAGTTAGAATTTGGAGATAGAGAAATGGTCTCTTCTTATGTCTTATCTTTATGTGGTGATTCTATTTATATGTTTATTAATGTCAGTCCATAATCATAACACATAAATCACAGGATTATCCTCATTGTTCTGACTGTAATATTATTATCTTACCAAGGATGTAGATGTAAAGTAGAATATCCCGTAATGCCACATAAACCCTTTTATTCAAATCTGATCTTTCTTGTCAGTCATGTCTATATCTGGCTGATTGTCTATTTGTTTTGTCATTATAAAATTACCTTGTCCGAAATCCTCAAACAGATGTCCTTGGCCAAAAACAGCTGGATGTGCTCATCATCTACGAAAAAAGTTTATTTCAAATTCTTTAAATCCAAAATAGTTTATATACAAAGAATTAAAGGTTAAGTAAATGCTTAACCCCTTAATGATTAGCCTTTTCACGGCAGTCATTAGTGGGCTTTATTCTGATGCAATAGCCGTTTCACGGCGCTGCATTAGGATAAATAAACAGAGCAGGGAGCCGTTAAATCTCCCTGCTCTCAGCTGCCAGATGTAGCTGAGAGCTGGGGCAACCCTGCTTGAATATGTGAGATCAATATTAGTATCGATCTCACCCGTTTAACCCCTCAGATGCGGCACTAAATAGCGTGCACCGCATTCGAGTGGTTTTGGTCTGAGTGGTTTTGGAGAGAGGGAGCTCCCTCTCATCCCACCGGCACCCGGCGATAAGATCGCCGAGTGTCTGTGTCTCCGATGGCAGCCGGGGGCCTAATAAAGGCCCCCAGGTCTGCCTGTAGTGAATACCTTTTAGGTCATGCCAGAGGCATGTCCTAGCAGATGCCTGTCCGTTTTAAACAGACAGGCAGTAATACACTGCAATACAAAAGTATTGCAGTGTATTATAAAAGCGATCGGATGATCGCATAGTAAAGTCCCCTAGTGGGACAAGTGAAAAACAAAAGTTGAATAAAGTTAATTTAAAAAAAATGTGAAAAAAAAATAAATTAAAAACACACTTTTTCCCCTTACAAAATGCTTTACTATTAAAAAATACAAAAGGAAGCAAAAAAGTTACACATATTTAGTATCGCCACATCCGTAACGACCCCGACTATAAAGCTATTACATTGTTTAACCCGCACGGTGAACGCCGTAAAAAATAAAATAAAAAACAATGGACAAATTGCTGTTTTCTGTGAATCCTGACTTAAAAACATGATAAAAAGTGATCAAAAAGTCGCATCTACTCCAACATGGTACCAATAAAAACTACAAGTCGTCCCGCAAAAAACAAGCCCTCATACAACTGCATCGGCGGAACAATAAAAAAGTTATGGCTCTTCAAATATGGAGACACAAAAACAAATAATTTTGAAAAAAAAGTGTTTTTACTGTGTAAGTAGTAAAACATAAAAAATCTATACAAATTTGGTATCGTTGCAATCGTAACAACCCGCTGAATATAGTTATTTGTAATTTATACCACACGGTAAACGGCGTAGATTTAGGACGTAAAAAAGATGGGCAAAATTTTAGGTTTTCTTCTACCCCCCCCCAAAAAAAAGTTAATAAAAGTTAATCAATAAATTATATGTACCCCAAAATGGTGCTATTAAAAAATACAACTTGTCCCGTAAAAAACAAGACCTTATACAGCTATGTCGACGCAAAAATAAAAAGTTTATAGTTCTTCGAATGTGACGATGGAAAACTTAAAATATTGCTTGGTCATTAGGGCCCAGAATGCAAGCAGGGAGAAGGGATAAACAACGGCCCCTTTGTTGTTTACCCACGCATAGCACCATATATGTGGTTGTGGCTATGTCTGATACTGCAGATCAGTCCCATTCACTTTATTGGGACTGAGCAGCAGTGAAATGCAGTACCAGGCACAGCCACAACTATATGTGTGGCGCTGTGCTTGAGTAAACAGTAAAGGATTTATTAGGGTATGTTCACACGCTTAACAAAAAACGTATCAAAATACGGAGCTGTTTTGAAGGGAAAACAGCCCCTGATTTTCAGATGTTTTTTGAGCAACTCGCGTTTTTAGCAGCGTTTTTCGCAGCTTTTTCGCAGCATTTTTTACGGCCGTTTTTGGAGCTGTTTTCATTGGAGTCTATGAGAAAATGGCTCCAATAACGTCCCAAGAAGTGTCCTGCACTTCTTTTGACGAGGCTGTAATTTTATGAGCCGTCTTTTGACAGTGACGCGTAAAATTACAGGTCGTCGGCACAGTACATCGTAAAGCCCATTGAAAGTAATGGGCAGATGTTTGCCGACGTATTGGAGGCGTTTTTTCAGACATAATTCGAGGCGCAAAACACCTCCATTACTTCTGAAAATAGGTCGTGTGAACCCATCCTAAGGCTGGGTTCACACGTAGCGAAATTGCACTTGAATTCCGCTGCGGACACTACGCAGCGTTAATCCGCAGCGGAGCCGTTTCTCCATTGACTTCCACTTTTATTTAGCAGTGTTCTTTTAGACGATGCATAAAATTCCGCTGCGGAGCATAGGCTGCGGAGCGGAATTTGGTGTCCGCAGCATGCTCTGTCTGTTGCGGACCAGTGGCGGACTGGTTGCGGACTCATGGCGGAATTTCTCCATTGACTTCAATGGACTTCGAATTTCCGCAATGAAGTCCGCAGCTGTCATGCACATGTTATGTGTGGTGCGGATGCGTCTTGCTTTTTTAACTTGACATTTCTTCATTCTGGCTGGACCTATGTATTTCTAGGTCTGCAGCCAGACTGAGGAAGTCAATGGGGCTCCCAAAATGACGGGAGCGTTGCTAGGAGACGTCAGTAAATAGTCACTGTCCAGGGTGCTGAAAGAGTTAAGCGATCGGCAGTAACTGTTTCTGCACCCGGGACAGTGACTACCGATCACAATATACAGCAACCTGTAAAAAAAATATAAGTTCATACTTACCGAGAAGTCCCTGCTTCTGTCTCCAGTCCGGCCTCCCAGGATGACGTTTCAGTCTAAGTGACGGCTGCAGCCAATCACAGGCTGCAGCCAATCACAGGCCAATAACAGGCTGCAGCAGTCACATGGACTTCCGCGTCATCCAGGGAGGTCGGGCTGGATGCAGAATAAGGGACGCGTCACCAAGACAACGGCCGGTAAGTATGAAATTCTTTTACTTTCGCTAAGGAAAGTGCTGTCCCTTCTCTCTATCCTGCACTGATAGGGAGAAGGGAAGCACTTTTACCGCAGTCCGCAGCAGCTAGTCCGCATCAATTTTCTGCACATTTTGGGCAGATCCGCCGCAGAATCTGCAACGCAGATTCTGTGCGGCATTGATGCGGACAGTTGCGGAGGAAATCAGCCACGTGTGGGCATGCCCTAACACTCGCTGGAACACTGCAGCTCCTTTACTTTGCTTACTATAGTGGTGCCAGGAGCCAGACCCTCACTGATAAAATATTGATGGCTTATGTTTAGAATAAGTTGTCATATGTTTGTACATGAGAATAAATGTAAATCACACTTTGTGTGATCAAATTCCCCCTCCCCTCCTATCGGACAATACATCAAAATAATAAAATAAAAATGTATTCACCTCAACGCTCCACTTCGCTTCTCCCCACTTAGGCTCTCCCTGCGGACCACAGCTCGTACAAGGCACTGGTGCAGAGCGTTGTATGTGACGCAGCACTGAGGTAGTTGAGTGCTGCATCACATATATGGCCCTGTATGTTGTATGAGCCGCAGCATGCTGAGAGGGCATAGGGAGAAGATGAGCGGTGAGCATATATATATTTATCTAATGTCCGATCCTGGGAGAAAAGGGATAGGGCTGCGGTCACGTTCCCACACCCTGTGAGTGCAATTGTTACGCCACGATTGTGGTGAACGGTCAGCTGAAAGATGCGGCAAAATTAATATGAGAAATTAGCTTCTTATTAAATGTGTGGCATCCTACTCCAGCGAACTGTTTACTAAGACCGGGGTATGAAACGTCAGTCTTAATAAATCCCCCTCTTTGTGTCTGGTCAGAATCATTGGAAGGTGCAGTGAATCTTACCGAGGAGATTGTAGAAAGCAGTCCGTTCTTCTGGCTGCAGGGTATGCTCCTTCCTCCTCTTCCGGCACTCGTCTATCATGTAGCTCAGCGAACTATCATAGAAAAAATAGATTTTTATTTTTGTATTATTTTATTTTCATGACCGAAAAGGTCCATTTTGTAAATCATTTGGGGTACAGAATTACATAAGAGTACAGAAAGTATAAATGCAGCGTACATATAAAGAACTGCTGTGAAAGGCAATATTCCCACGCAGGAGAGTAGTCTACATGACTCCAGGCCCCCTACGAAGAGGACGGATTCAACAGCCGCATAAGAGTACAGAGAACGAAGAGAAAGTTACAAAAAAAAAAAGAAATAGAGGAGGGTGAGGAGCAGATTAAAGTGAGTGGGGTGTCCCACCATGACATCCCGCAAAGTAAAGAACGCTACTCAGGCTGCCGCGCAGTACTCAGCTCTCGTATAATGTCTTTATAGGAGTCAGAAGCCTGAAAAGCAATCCAAGGAGTCCATGTTTGGCGAAGAAATAGATATTACAGTCAGCCGTCCAATGTAAAAATATAAAATACAGACAATTATGTGTTAATAAGTTTACAATGAATTAAAAATGAAATAAATAAATGACAGGGAAATCTTAGTAAAATCCATGTTTAAGAACATTTCCTGGTGGTCTGTCTCTGGGGTTAGTGCTGTCACCTCTCAGAGCATTAGTTAACCCCTTAATGACCAGCCTATTTTAGACCTTAATGACTAAGCTATTTTTTACGTTTTTCAATCGTCGCATTCCAAGAGCTATAACTCTTTTGAGGTACATATTATTTATTGATTAACTTTTATTAACTTTTTTTTGGGGGGGAACAGAAAAAAATCTGAAATTTCGCCACTTTTTTTGCGTCCTAAGTCTACGCCGTTTACCGTGTAGTATAAATAACACAATAACTTTATTCAGCGGGTTGTTACGATTGCAACGATACACAATTTGTATAGTTTTTGTATGTTTTACTACTTTTACACAGTAAAAACGCTTTTTTTTTCAAAATTATTTGTTTTTGTGTCTCCATATTTGAAGAGCCGTAACGTTTTTATTTTTTCGCCGATGCGGTTGTATGAGGGCTTTTTTTTTGCGGGACGACTTGTCGTTTTTATTGGTACCATTTTGGAGTAGATGCGACTTTTTGATTACTTTTTAATCACATTTTTTTTAAAGTCAGGATTCACAGAAAACAGCAATTTTTCTGCCGTTTTCTTATTTAATTTCTTACGGCGTTCACCGTGCGGGTTAAGCAATGTAATAGCTTTATAGTCGGGGTCGTTACGGAAGCGGCGATACCAAATATGTGTAACTTTTTTACTTTATTTTGGTTTTTTAATAGTAAAGCAGTTTGTAAGGGGAAAAAGTGGGTTTTTCACTTTTTTTTCAAATTTTTTTTTTATTAACTTTATGAAACTTTTTTTAAAAACTTTTTTACTAGTCCCACTAGGGGACTTTAATATGCGATTCTGCAATCGCTATTATAATACACTGCAATACTTTTGTATTGCAGTGTATTACTGCCTGTCCGTTTAAAACGGACAGGCATCTGCTAGGTCATGCCTGCGGCATGATCTAGCAGGCATTCATTACAGGCAGACCTGGGGGCCTTTATTAGGCCCCCGGCTGCCATTGGAGACACAGACACTCGGCGATCTTATCGCCGGGTGTCGGTGGGATGAGAGGGAGCTCCCTCCCTCTCTCCAAAACAATTCAGATGCGGTGCTCGCTGTTGTGCACCGCATCTGAGGGGTTAAACGGGTGGGATCGATACTAATATCGATCTCACCCGGCAGAGCAGGGACGCTCCAAGCCCTCAGCTACCTCTGGCAGCTGAGAGCAGGGAGATTTGACAGCTCCCTGCTCTGATTACTTATTCCGATGCCGCAACGTAAAAAGTCTATGGCATCGGAATAAGGCCCGTTAGTGACCGACGTAAAAACACGATGGGCCGGTCACTAACGGGTTAAAGGGAAGGTGTCATGAAATTATTTTTTTTATATGTTATTGCTTTTAGTATGTCATTAAAATAAATTTATTTGTGTGTTTGTGTTGTACTTTTTTCTTTCTTTTACTTCTCTATGGGGGCTGCCATTTTTTTTTTCATCTCTGCATGTGTCGATTAACGACACATACAGAGATGGAATACGGCACATACATCTCCATAGAGAATGCGAACGGGAGCCGTTCCATTCACTATAGTGTATGCCGTCTGTGTGGGAACGGCGGAAGCGCCGCTCCCGCACAGACCAAAAGGTAGGTCTTCGGCAGAGCGACATCCGGCGCCATTTTCATGTGGACCGGAAGCCGCGGCCGGACAGTAAGATGACTACTTCCGGTCGCGGCTTCCGTCCATATGTTCAGAAGCAAGGACAAGGAGCGGAGGCAGCGGCGGCAACGGCAGGAGCAGGTAAGTTATGTTTGTGTATGTTCGTTTTATATTGTGTGACTACCACTGTATCTAATCCTCCTACATTGTGAATTCGCTCAAAAAATGGCGGCACACAGTGTAGGAGATTTGAACATTCAACCCCCTCCTTTCTCCTGGCACTAGCCAGGATAAAGGAGGGGGGATTGTTTGGGGACACTAGATAGAGTGTGTCTTCTCCAATTTTGCAGCATAAGGCAATGAGGTTGCTTTACCACATGCCAATGCTTCAATTTTGGGAATTGCTCCCTCTAGTTACCAGCACATGGAAATGCTATAAATTAGAATCTAATTTATAATATTTCCAGACTTGTGAAAAAATGAAAAAAATTAGAACAATGTGCAATCATTTATATACTAACTGTTTAATTTAAAAAAATAAAAAAAATTCTAGCGACACATTCCCTTTAAGCTTTGTATGACCTTGGTAGAAGGACGCGTCACCCTTATAGGGTGTTTATTCCCATGGGTGAAGAGGTTAATAAGAAGCTGATACATTAGATTTGTAATGGTTTGTAACACTAAGTATGGATTTGGTATGTAGTGACTGCAGTGATATAAAATCTTGTACTGACGTCTCCTCCACATGTAGAGTGACCATCTCTCTCTTCCTCTTCCTCGCCATCTCTTCTCCTCTTCCTGGGAAACTTAAATAGAAGAGAAAATTACCATGAATATTTGGGAATGTGACTGACTGTGCGCATACCTGTACCATGTACAGGCTAGGGTGGATTATACATAAACCATACAAGTAATTTGAACGACACACAACTAAACTTTTAAACGTGGGTTGACACGAGGTTCGGCCACAGCTTTATTTATTATTTAAGTATTTTCAAAATAAAGTTTTCTTATTATACCCGTATGCCAGCTTGCCTAAGGAAGGGCATGTAGGTCAATTCTTTTAATAACAAATTACCGCCTGCTGTGACATGAGTTTCCAAACGAATCAAATGACCAGAAAAACTACAACTCCTTTTACAAACTTGGAGATGCTAAACAACATGACAATTGTACGGAGTATAATTCTGTATAAAATACACATAGTGCTTCAGAGACAAATATATATATATATATATATATATATATATATATATATATATATATATATATATATATATTGCTTTTGTCTCTTATTTAAAACATATTGTATCATTAATTATTTTTATATTTTTTTTTATTTATTTTTTATTACTTTTCGTCAATATATATTTCTCTTTTCTTTTCAGTTTTTTTTTTTTTACGAAAAATTAGGTTCAACACAAAACAAATAGGGAGGGAGGGTGGGACAAGTAACGGCCAAAAGAGGAAGATGTCTGCCCGCCCCCAAAGTAGGGGAGGATGGGCAAGACCGCCCCCAAAACTATCCAAAAAACGTTCAGTGGGGCGGGTGCAGTGGCGTAACTACCGCCGTAGCAGCTGTAGCGGCTGCTACAGGGCCCGCGGCATGAGGGGGCCTTTGTCGCCCGCCGCCACGGGCCCCCACCATGGCCGGAGGCTCCGCTAGCAGCCGCTATGGCTGCTACAGCGGGACACCACTGAACACGACTACGGCAGAGCAGGGAGGTATCTCCCCGCTCTGCCATTAAGCAAAATGTATCCCCTATCCACATTATAGGGGATACGTGTGTGATTGCTGGCATTGATAGGGAGAACGGGGGACTGAAAGTCCGCTGAAGTTCTCCATCACAAACCTCGGACTTCCGGGGTCTGTGTCGGCAGCTCAGTAGAAATGAATGGAGCGCCGGTCGCGCTTGTGCGCATGCGTGACCAGCGCTCCTTTCATTTTAATTGAGCTGCGCAGACGCCGGAAGTCAGAGGTTAGTCATGGAGAACTTCAGGGGACTTTCAGTCCCCCGTTCTCCTTATCAGTGCCAGCGATCACACATGTATCCCCTACCCTGTAGATAGGGGATACATGTATTTTGTAGGACACACTGTAGGTCACATTTTTTTTGGAGGGGGGACGCTGCATGGCTTTCCCGACGGGGGGGGCTGTATGGCGTTCCCTATAGGGTGGGGCTGTATGGGGTTCACCTAAGGGGGGCTGTATGGCGTTCTCTACAGTGGGGGCTGTATGGCGTTCTCTACAGTAGGGGCTGTATGGCGTTCCCTACAGGGGGGCTGTATGGCGTTCCCTACAGGAGGGGGCTGTATGGCGTTCCCTACAGGGGGGGCTGTATGGCATTCTCTACAGGGAGGGCTGTATGGCATTAGCACCATACAGCCCCCTCTGTAGATAACGCTATACAGCCCCCTCTGTAGAGAGCGCCATACAGCCCCCCTGTAGAGAACGCCATACAGCCCACCCTGTAAAGTACGTCATATAGCCCCCCTGTAGAGAACGCCATACAGCCCCCACTGTAGAGAACGCCATACAGCCCCCCTGTAGATAGCGCCATACAGCCCCCTCTGTATATAACTCCATACAGCCCCCTCTGTAGATAACGCCATACAGCCCCCACTGTAGGTAACGCCATACACCCCCTCTGTAGATAACGCCATACAGCCCCCCCTGTAGGTAGCGCCATACACCCACTCTGTAGATAACGCCATACAGCCCCCCCTGTAGGTAATGCCATACACCCCTTCTGTAGATAACGCCATATAGCCTCCTCTGTAGGTAACGCAATAGAGCCCCCCTGTAGAGAACGCCATACAGCCCCCCTGTAGGTAACGCCATACAGCCCCCTCTGTAGATAACTCCATACAGAGTCCCCCTTGTAGATAACGCCATACAGTCCCCCTGTAGGTAACACCATACAGCCTCCTCTGTAGATAACGCCATACAGAGTCCCCCTGTAGATAACGCCATACAGCCCCCTCTGTAGATAACGCCATACAGCCCCCTCTGTAGATAACGCCATACAGAGTCCCCCCTGTAGATAACGCCATACAGCCCCCTCTGTAGATATCTACAAAGGGGGCTGTATGGCATTATCTACAGGGGGGACTCTGTATGGCGTTATCTACAGTGGGGGCTGTATGGCGTTATCTACAGGGGGATGTATGGTGTTCTCTACAGGGGGGCTGTATGGCGTTCTCTACAGGGGGCTGTATGGCGTTATCTACAGGGGGGCTGTATTGCATTATCTACAGGGGGCTGTATGGCGTTATCTACAGTGGGGCTGTATGGCGCTATCTACAGAGTGGGCTGTATGGCGCTATCTACAGAGGGGGCTGTATGGAGTTATATACAGAGGGGGCTGTATGGCGCTATCTACAGAGGGGGCTGTATGGCGTTATCTACAGGGGGGCTGTAAAAAAGGCACTATCTACAAGGGGGGGTTGTGTGACACCCAGGGGAGGCGGGGGCCCCAGTCAAAAGTTTGCTATGGGGCCCAGTCTTTCCTAGTTACGCCCCTGGGCGGGTGCCCTCCATCCCTATAGGACCTGTGGCCCACCTAAATTTATCTTGGACAGACCCACCCCTAGCAGGATATATCCCTCCTTTAACCCCTTCCGTGCCACACAGTCATGGGCCCAATGACTAATAAGCCTGATGGCCTCAAGTTTCCTGAAAAAGATGTTACAAAAACTTAATTAATATAAACATGTAGTGGGTGTGCTGGACTGACGTTATATAGAGGGTGCAGAGGTAGCAGTCACACCCAGGATCTACTGCCATAGGGGGCCCAAAATCCACTCTTCCATAAGAAGACACCAGTATTATAAATGACACATGGTATAGAAAGGGCCCTGCTACAGATTTTACATTAGAGACCAGGAATATATTTATATATTATAGTAAAAACACAATAAGCACCCCTCTAACATTATCCACATCCCCGGACCCAATTTACACACATTATAGATTAAAGTAAATTTTAAAACTTGGTTGAAAATAAAAAAAGAAGAATCACAGGACAGCTGCACTGCGGTATAAAATGTATATACTATGAATATTAAAGGGGTTTACTCATAATTGAGTGTTATGGCATATTGCTAGGATATGACATAACATTCTGATTAGTGGGGTCTGATCTCCGGGACCCCTGCCGATCCTGAGAATGAAGAGACAGCATTGTGTAATCAATTAAATCAGACTATGTTGTAGTTCCCTGGAAACCGGGGTGGGGGGGGGGATGCCACTATGAAGGGTAAAACTGAAGAAATGGGGTGATGGTGCTGGCAGACTGATCAGAATATGGTGGAAAATCCTATTGATATCATTTTCTAGAATGGAAACCTCTCTAAATACAGAATAATAATAAGCATACGGTCCTACAGCTTGGGATCCATCAGCAAGATCTGAGGTAGAAGATGATACGTCGGGTTATTTTACTCTTGTCTCCTTAGTTTAAATATTTTGTGTATTTAGGTGAAAACCTTTGAGTTTATTAATAAAATACAATCAATTCCAGTAGTGGAAGAAGCGTCTGTGTCTGGGATGACGTGGTCATTATGGTTAGTAAATGGCGGCACTTTACCTGTGAAGTCTTGAAGACAGTTGGTGTTGTCTCTCAGAAGACGCAGATACGCAGTAGTGTCTTCTCCTCCGATAAAACTAAACGTTTGTCAAATCGCTTTGAAGAACAAAATGGAGCCTGTCTTATCTCTGAAAAGAGCAATCGCAGACTGGCACCAACTGATGATTTTTCTCTATCTTTAAATTCAAATCCTGCGATTCTATTGGTTGTTGTTGTTTGCGGCACTTGCCATGATGATTCATGCCTCAGCAAGTTTAAAGGGAAAGTACACTGAAATAATGTCATGGTGCGTTTTAATATAAGGCTTCTAAATTACTGCTTAGAAAAACTTTATTATCCTTGTATTTTACATCCTTATTCCATCTGGTGACATTTGTGGCAGCTGCCATGTTGTACTATGTTGTTTCCACGGGTAATGCAGAATGGTCATGTGTATTAAGTGTCTTTGTGGTAAATTTACCTCATGTGCTCCAGATTCTTAACATTGATATATAATGTATGTAGCTTTGGTGCAGGTGCTGGAGTTAGAAGCATGTTGACTGATGTCTGACCTGGCGGAGGATGTCATCTTTACCATTTAACATCTTTGCAGGCCTCTCATAAATTTGACGCATCCACAAATCCAAAAATTTGTTGGACGTGGGTAAAATGTGCAAAACTGAGGACCAGACGCTTTATAATGTGATCTTATCATTTCTATTCAGATTTACAAGAAATTGACTGGCATTGTTGTCATACATGTGCCCCCATATGTCATACATTCATAGCCATATATATTTCTATTATATAAATTCTCTATATACTGTGTATTGTCCTGATCTCTATGTACAGTGACATCACTATTAGTATACTGGTTGCATAGGTAGAGAAATGAAGTGTTACATTGTTACATGGTGTCCATTCAGATGAAAGTCAGGCATAAGATATATTGAATTTATTATTTCATTGCTATAGATTCTAAACAGGAAGCGGTGGCAGAGCTATAGGGGTCACATTGGTCGCAGAGGTGAGTGGGCACCAGAGCTACATCAAGCCCTTCACAGCCCGCCACACAGGGTCTTGATGTTAGTCACCGCCAGGATGTTGTGTGTTGCGGTACATACAAGGTCTTTGTGCTGGCTGGCATCAGGACCATGTGTGCAGCGGCGCCCAAAAAGAAGAGAAGCCAGCGAGGAACAGTAAGTAAATAGAGCGGTCTGAGTTAATTTCCTTTAGTCTAATCTGGGGTTTTATTAATTTTGGGGTCTGATTTAGGGGTCTTGTCTGGGGTCTGGAATAATTTAAGGAACTGGTCAGGGGTTTGAACTAACTTAGGGGTCTAGTTAGTGTTCCCCTGTGATGCCGATTCTTGCGAGACTCATCATTGGTTTTAATAATTGTTTTGACTGCAGCATAAAAGATTATATATATTTTTTAGATATAATTGTGGCTGTTTGGCACTTATTTTATGTACAGTGTAGGTCACTTTCCCTTTTTCTTTTCTTCACCTAGCCAAGACCGCCAAGACGACTTCGCCTAGCCATGACTTGTCTGCATTTCGACACACTGACATCTTTGGCTTCTTTCTTTTCAAGAAGAACACTACAAAGTGGAAAAATGACATGTTAGAATAAAAAGATGAGTCACACAATGAGAAGGCATCAGCCTATGCTAGACCAAAAAGTAAATGTGATGGGCATGTTTATGCATATTTGTAGTAGGATGCAGACACAAATGTATATCAAAGTCCAAGGGGGACAGCCAAGCCGCATGGGAAATGCATCAGATAGTTGTTAGATGTGAGATAGTAGTCAAAATGTGCAGTGATAGACAGTACAGATATATAGCTTATAGACACATGCTAATATTCCCTATACACATCAATAATGGGGCTAATGGTTATATGCTGCAAAATCCAAAGGACTGAATGACATAAACTGCCAACATGAGATAACAGACGAGTGTAAGGAATAAGTACATACCAAAAGTCATGGTCTCGCATAGGAAGGACACCAACACCCTACGTGCGTTTCGGCGAATGCCTTTGTCTGGGGGTGGCATCATCCTAGCGGGAGCCCCTCCTACCTGGCCCATGTGTTACAGATCAAAAATCACCGGTCAGAAGCGGAAGGAGGACACCGGCGTCAGATAGGGGGTACAAAGATGGCCACCGCCCCACTTCCGGAAGCCGCGTCGTCAGGGAGGATGTGGGACAGAGATGTCTGACAGCACCTCCCACATACCGCCCTGAACACAGACAGCGGATGGAAGGTGCATAAGCCACTCCCCCATCTGCGCACCCACCCACCGCTGAGTCCAGTAAGTAAGATCAGGAAAAAAGGAAAGTATATGTGACGTAGTCACAAAACATCAGATGGGATTGTAGCAGGTACCTAATACGTAACAATAAGGCAGAGAACTGAGTGGACATGAGTGTGATACTATCTAGACATGTTGTAAACATTGTTATGTGTATGCATATAATGTTTTGAAGAAAAGTGGGGAATGTCCTACAGTAAGGGATGATGATGGTGATCAAGCCAATGTATAAAGCAAAATGCTGAAACCGAAAATGGTGAAGGTGCACATGGTGTGAATATCTAGTGAGAATAAGAACCGCATGTGAAGAAAGAGAAGGGAGACGGTCTAGGATGAAAGTAATAAATAGGGGACCGATGTGTGACGAAAATAAAAAGCCAAAATCAAACAATAAACAAGTGAAAGATGAATGAAAAAGACAACCGACAAAAGAAAGAAGACAGAGGGAGGGGGGGTTCGGGAGCATGTGAGTGAATGGATATATTGGTAAACACTCTATGGATGGGATAGAAGTAAATGTGTGTATGGAGGGAACATATGTAGAACCAGAAAGAGGATCATAATCCGTGGAGTGTATATCTGTTCAATGTGAACAATTTTATATATGTGTATATATAAAAATGAGATGTGGCATGAAAACACATACACTACCGTTCAAAAGTTTAGGGTCACTTAGAAATTTCCTTATTTTTGAAAGAAAAGCACCGTTTTTTTTCAATGAAGATAACATTAAATTAATCAGAAATACACTCTATACATTGTTAATGTGCTAAATAAATATTCTAGCTGCAAACGTCTGGTTTTTAATGCAATATCTACATAGGTGTATAGAGGCCCATTTCCAGCAACCATCACTCCAGTGTTCTAATGGTACATTGTGTTTGCTAACTGTGTTAGAAGGCTAATGGATGATTAGAAAACACTTGAAAACCCTTGTGCAATTATGTTAGCACCGCTGTAATGAGTTTTGCTGTTTAGAGGAGCTATAAAACTGACCTTCCTTTGAGCTAGTTGAGAATCTGGAGCATTACATTTGTGGGTTCGATTAAACTCTCAAAATGGCTAGAAAAAGAGAGCTTTCATGTGAAACTCGACAGTCTATTCTTGTTCTTAGAAATGAAGGCTATTCCATGCGAGAAATTGCCAAGAAACTGAAGATTTCCTACAACGGTGTGTACTACTCCCTTCAGAGGACAGCACACACAGGCTCTAACCAGAGTAGAAAGAGAAGTGGGAGGCCCCGCTGCACAACTGAGCAACAAGACAAGTACATTAGAGTCTCTAGTTTGAGAAATAGATGCCTCACAGGTCCTCAACTGGCAGCTTCATTAAATAGTACCCGCAAAACGCCAGTGTCAACGACTACAGTGAAGAGGCGACTCCGAAATGCCGGCCTTCAGGGCAGAGTGGCAAAGAAAAAGCCATATCTGAGACTGGCTAATAAAAGGAAAAGATTAATATGGGCAAAAGCACACAGACATTGGACTGAGGAAGATTGGAAAAAAGTATTATGGACAGACGAATCGAAGTTTGAGGTGTTTGGATCACACAGAAGAACATTTGTGAGACGCAGAACAACTGAAAAGATGCTGGAAGAGTGCCTGACGCCATCTGTCAAGCATGGTGGAGGTAATGTGATGGTCTGGGATTGCTTTGGTGCTGGTAAAGTGGGAGATTTGTACAAGCTAAAAGGGATTTTGAATAAGGAAGGCTATCACTCCATTTTGCAACGCCATGCCATACCCTGTGGACAGCGCTTGATTGGAGCCAATTGCATGCCACAACAGGACAATGACCCAAAGCACACCTCCAAATTATGCAAGAACTATTTAGGGAAGAAGCAGGCAGCTGGTATTCTATCTGTAATGGAGTGGCCAGCGCAGTCACCAGATCTCAACCCCATAGAGCTGTTGTGGGAGCAGCTTGACTGTATGGTACGCAAGAAGTGCCCATCAAGCCAATCCAACTTGTGGAGGGGCTTCTGGAAGCATGGGGTGAAATTTCTCCCGAGTACCTCAGCAAATTAACAGCTAGAATGCCAAAGGTCTGCAATGCTGTAATTGCTGCAAATGGAGCATTCTTTGACGAAAGCAAAGTTTGAAGGAGAAAATTATTGTTTCAAATAAAAATCATTATTTCTAACCTTGTCAATGTCTTGACTATATTTTCTAGTCATTTTGCAACTCATTTGATAAATATAAGTGTGAGTTTTCATGGAAAACACAAAATTGTCTGGGTGACCCCAAACTTTTGAACGGTAGTGTATGTGCTTGATATCGCTATCCTTTGCTTTACTGAGATATATGTAACTGAACTCTATATACTTTATGCATAATATGTTTATGTTTCATGCTTTATGTGAAAAAACCCCAATAAAAACTATTGAAACGAAAACACATATGTGCTCTGTAAATAAAAAATGCAAACGACATGTTCGTATATATAACAACGTGAGTATGAATTACATGCATGGTGTGGGAAACGGAAAAAAGGAAAAGAAAAGAAGGGAGGGTGGAAAGGAAATGGGAAGGGCAGGGAGGAGAGCTGGGAAAAGGTTGGGAAGAGAGGGCAAGAACTAAAACACTAATATGATACAAAATTAATAAGTATATCACTCATATATGTATGACTGCTTTGGGAGAAACAAGAATATTGAAGCAAAGGACACGTCCGTATACGGTCGCAGTATTCAAATAGTGACCGGTTTCTTCCTGCGTTCTTACTATTGAGTCCACTCAGTAAATCCTTTATAGGGCTATATGTAACCAGTCCTGTAAAGGGAAAAGGAAGACAGGGAGAGGTTAATCAACAATATTAAATATACAATACATGGAACGATTAAAAAACCAGGCCCCTCTAGGAGTCAATGGTTATAGAAACAGAGCGAAGCTCAGAGATTCATTCAAGCCATGTGGATACATTGCCCCAAGGGTCCATATCCAACGAGTCTCACATTGTGCCAGCTTTTGTTTAACAGCACCTCCCCTCATACCCGATATGATGTGGTCAATCCCTCTCACCTTTAATTGAGATGGATCACAGGAATGATGTAACCTGAAATGTCGGGCTACTGGTTTGAGACCTTCCAAATTGTCCACTTCTGTCGCTCGCTTGATGTCGGACATATGTTCCCTTACTCGGACCTTCAATTCTCTGGATGTAAGGCCAACATAAATTTTGGGACAGGGAGATACCGCATAATACACTACAGCTTTTGTGGTGCAGGTTATTGAATAGGTCATGTAGTATATTTTTGTACCTGAGGCATTCGTGAATGTTGATGCCTTCTCTTTATTTGGACATGCCATGCAGTGTCCACAAGGATTACAGCCCCATTTCGGGCCCTTAGTCCCAAAAGGATACTTGGTTTTGATTGGATCGTAGTGGCTCCTCACCAGGTGGTTCCTCAGGTTTTTAGAGCGTCTTGCTGTAATGCTTGGGTGTCTGGTGATGAATCTCTCCAGTGTAGGGTCTGTCAATAAAATGGGCCAATATAGTTTAAAAATGTCCCTCATTTGTAACCACCTTGAGTGGTAGCTGGTTATAAACCTTACCTGTGTTTGTGTGTCTGTCTTTTCCTTTGGAAAGAGCAGGTCATCTCTAGTAGTGTGTTTCACCCTGTGATATGCCTTTTTAATGGACCTCATACTATATCCGCGGTTGAGGAAACAATTTTTTAAGTCCTCTGCCTGTTCTTCAAACAATTTGTCTGATGAACAGATTCTCCTAATCCGCAGAAATTGTCCAATGGGGACTGCCTGAATAGTCTGTGGGGGATGGGAAGAAGAAGAGTGTAACAATAATCTGACCGAGGTCTCCTTACGATACACATCGCTTTGCAGAAAGCCATGTATATCCTTGACAAGTTTAATATCTAGAAATTCTATTTATTTGCAGTGGAATTTATGGGTAAATTTCAGGTTTAACCCCTTAGTGACCGGCCTATTTTAGACCTTAGTAACCAAGCCATTTTTTTTCGTTTATCCATCGTCTCATTCAAAGAGCTATAACCTTTTTATTTTTGCGTCGAGATAGCTGTATAAGGTCTTGTTTTTTGCGGCACAAGTTGTAATTTTTAATAGCACCATTTTGGGGTACATAGAATTTATTTATTAACTTTTATTAACTTTTTTGGGGGGGAATAGAAAAAAAACAGCAAATTCGGCACACTTTTTTGCATCCTAAATTTACGCCGTTTACCGTGTGGTATAAATAACACAATAGCAACGATACCAAATTTGTATCGTTTTTGTATGTTTTACTACTTTTACACAGTGAAAACCCTTTTTGTTCAAAATTATTTGTTTTTTGTATTTCCATATTTTTATTTTTTCGCCGATGCAATTGTAGGAGGGCTTTTTTTTGCGACGACTTGTAGTTTTCATTGGTACCATTTTGGTGTAGATGCAACTTTTTGATCACTTTTTATCACATATTTTTTAAGGCTGGATTCAAAGAAAAATTTTTGCATGTTTTTTTTATTTTATTTTTTACGACGTTCACCGTGCGGGTTAAAATATGTAATAAGTTTATAGTTGGGGTCGTTACGGACGCGTCGATACCAAATATGTGTAACTTTTTTACTTTATTTTGTTTGTTAATAATAAAGCAGTTTGTAAAGGGGAAAAGTGGGTTTTTCATTTTTTTTCTTCACTTTTTTTTTTCACTTTTTACTAAAATGTTTTCACTTTTTTACTAGTCCCACTAGGGGACTTCACTATGCGATCCTACGATCGCATTTATAATACACTGCAATACTTCTGTATTGCAGTGTATTATGCTTGTGCCAGAGGCATGATCTAGCAGGCATTCACTAAAGGCAGACCTGGGGGCCCTTATTAGGCCCCTCGGCTGCCATCGGAGACACAGACATTCGGCGATTTTATTGCCGGGTGTCAGTGGGATGAGAGGGAGCTCCCTCCCTCTATCCAAAACCACTCAGATGCAGTGCACGCTATTGAGCACCGCATCTGAAGGGTTAAACAGGTGAGATCGATACTAATTTCCATCTCACTAACGGGTTAATGTATTCTCATTTAGATTGGTCTTGAATGCATTCAACTAAGACATCGCTGTCCCACATCCTCCTTGCAGACGCTATGACCATCGATTCCAATCAAGGAGAAGCTCCTGTCTTCTGTGTTCATGACGTCATTGGCTTCTCCTGGAGTGGACTCCCCGGTCATAGAGTCTGCAATGCTGTGACCGGGGATTCTGCTTCAGGAGTTTCCCCTGATGTCACTGTCCATATATGGACAGATACATCAAGCAGCGCTCCAGGAGCGGAATCCCCGGCCACACGGGGATTCCGCTCCTTCAGGGACCTACAGTGGCGCTAGTAGACAGCAGAGCAGGGAGATACCTCCCTGCTCTGCTATAGTGCCCCCGTGTAGATAGCAACCCCCCCTTCCAGTAGAGATAGCGCCACTGTAGCTCCCTGAAGGAGCGGAATCCCCGTGTGGCCGTGGATTCCGCTCCTGGAGCGCTGCTTGATGCATCTGTCCATATATGGACAGTGACATCAGGGAAAACTCCTGTCCTGGGATACCTTCTGCTCTGCTATAGTGCCGTCGCTACCGCTATAGCAGCCGCAGCAGCTGCTAGCGGCGCCACCGCCCTCATGCCTGGTGTCACCGCTAGCAGCCGCTATGGCTGCTACAGTGGTAGCGACGGCCAATAAGTGAAGAAGCGCCCGGGTGGAAAGGCGACTGCAGTTAGTGTGTGTATCCCCGCTGGTAGTTGCAACGGCGCGGGGATAAACTCACCCGCTGGCGCCCCTCTTGCAGTGTGGCGGCTGGCGCCCTGTGTGACCGCACTGGTCGAACATAGCTAAGGCCGGCCATGCTTGAGGCCTTATCTTGACTTTTTCAATGACTTTTCAATGGATTTTGTTGTGTGATATAACGCTGCAACAAATGATATTTTATTTCACATATAGCGAAAGGTAGTAATCCAAAAATAGGTTTTTAACGTTTCGGTCTATACATTCGACCTTCTTCAGACACGGATTATGACCGTAGATAAGGATATGCGGCGCTTGTGACCTCGGTCGCTGTAAGGTAATTGCGCCATTACTTTTAGATTACTACTTTTCGCTATATCTGAAATAAAATATCACTTATTGCATAATACCGTGGAGTGCTGAGTTCCCATGTTTTATACATTGGCGTGGAAGCCTACTCACGCACCCTTGAAACACGGAGTGCTGTGGGATCAAGAAAGTATCACGCTTCAACAAGTTATCAGAGTCAAGTTAAAGATGGCTACATCTGTATAACAGTATAAAATCCATCTAGTAACAGATTACACGTTTCATACATTACATGTTCTTAGTCGTAGCCCCTATAATCACACATGTATCTTTCTTCCATGTTTATAAAACAGCAGCCCCATGTAACGCCTATATCCAGTGTATATACAGACAGTCTATCCAAGCAGTAGGAGATAATCGATGATGTAACTGATACTGCAGCCGCTTGAGATGTCACTGATGATGTCATAGACAGTACTAGTCATTAGGTTCTATGTTCAGCTGGATTACACTCACTTTGCACTTGATATTGGATCAGTGTGTATCCTACAGCTCACGATTTTTTGACTTTTTCTACAATTTCTGGCAATGACATTTGGACCAGGACTGTGATTGACTGTGTGATTGACAGGTAAGATGCAGCATTTTATCATTAATTCTACATGTTACTGGATACATGAAATATATACGCTCTAGAAATCTCATATAAGGCCAGATTCACACTGGACATTACTGCAGCAATTTCCAACCACACCAACACCTCACCACAACTATATGGTTGTAGAAGGATTTTTTTCTGGTGATTGTCGGGAGTTGCTGTTGCTTTTTTTTTAGACAAACAGTTCAAGTTCCAGTAAAATGTTTCTATGGGCATGACCACACATGGCGGAATTCCTCCGCAACTGTCCGCATCAATGCCGCACCTAATCCGGGTTGCGGATTACGGCTGCGGATCTGCACAAAATGTGCAGAAAATTGATGCGGACTGGCCGCTGCGGACTGCAGGAAAAGTGCTTCCCTTCTCCCTATCAGTGCAGGATAGAGAGAAGGGACAGCACTTTCCCTAGTGAAAGTAAAAGAAATTCATACTTACCGCCCGTTGTCTTGATGACGCGTCCCTCCTTCGGCATCCAGCCCGACCTCCCTGGATGACGCGCCAGTCCATGTGACCGCTGCAGCCTGTGCTTGGCCTGTGATTGGCTGCAGCCGTCACTTCCACTGAAACGTCATCCTGGGAGGCCGGACTGGAGACAGAAACAGGGAGTTCTCGGTAAGTATGAACTTCTATGTTTTTTTACAGATACATGTATATTGAGATCGGTAGTCACTGTCCAGGGTGCAGAAACAGTTACTGCCGATCGCTTAACTCTTTCAGCACCCTGGACAGTGACTATTTACTGACGTCTCCTAGCAACGCTCCCGTCATTACGGGAGCCCCATTGACTTCCTCAGTCTGGCTGTAGACCTAGAAATACATAGGTCCAGCCAGAATGAAGAAATGTCATGTTAAAAAACCAATACGCTCCGCACCACACATAACATGTGCATGACAGCTGCGGACTTCATTGCGGAACTTAGAATCTCCATTGAAGTCAATGGAGAAATTCCGCCATGAGTCCGCCACTGCTCCGCAACAGACAGAGCATGCTGCGGACACCACATTCCGCTCCGCAGCCTATGCTCCGCAGCGGAATTGTACGCATCGTGTAAACGAACACTGCGAAATTAAAGTGAAAGTCAATGGAGAAACGGCTCCGCTGCGGATTAACGCTGCGGAGTGTCCGCAGCGGAATTTAAGTGAAAATCCGCCATGTGTGAACCCGCCCTATTAATGCAACTAACAACTGAACATTTTACATTCAGATTTCAATGTTTCATATTTTCTCATTAAAGTTACAACTTAGTACAACAGAGTATGTTCACACAGCCTATTTTCAGCCGTTTTCCTGGCCGTAAACACCCCAAAAAACAGCCGAAAATACGGAGGCTGGACGCCTCCAAACATCTGTCCATTGATTTTGATGGAAAAAACGGGGCTTTCGATGGTGCGTTTTACGTGGGCGTTTGATAAAATGGTGTAAAAAAATGCCCCATAAAAAGGTTTTTTTATGCATTTTTAGCATACAACAATTATAGGCCATGTCCCTAAACATTCTTAAACTATCAGCACTGATTGTATAGTATCAGACCATGGCCATGGACAAAAGGAAATAGCAGCACGCAGTTGTAAATTTAGTCTTACATTTCCAGGAGTAATAAAAGAGGAACGGCACAATGAAGCGCTCTATCATGGTCTCAGGTCCAGGTGTAGGAGGGCTGCTCAATGAATAAGGAGAGCACCCAACTAATGCCCAGCATATAAAGTAGGAGAGTCCAAGGTAAGTGCCGAATATTTCTTGTATCTCTACACAAGTCATGGACACCAGGGCCTGGGTGTGACTGCAACCTCTTCACCCCTATAGTTGTGTTCTCTGGGTTTACACTAATATTACAAAATGTGTTCAATGTCTGACTCGTCCTGTGATAGAAAATGAAATGTGTGAATGTAAATATATTATTATTAATTCTAGATATGGGGTTATTTTATGTTTATTCCATTATGTATTTTACAGACATTTATAACATCTGAATATGTGGCACCAGTGACAGCCGACATGCTAGGATATATACTGTATATATGTAAGTATTATAGCAAATAACAACCTATAGAAATTCTATAACCTGATGTCACCCAGAATGTTCCTATAGAGACACATGACAAGACTGTGGGAACTAATTCCCCAATGTTGTTAAACCAGGGCCGGTCTTAGGGGTGTGCGAGCTGTGCGGTTACACTGGGTGCATCACCTGTCACTACTGAATGGGGCGCCACTGGTCTTGATCTCTGGGGTACCCATTGCTTGAATACTGAATCCCACTCTTCATGTAAAAAAAAGTAAAGGGCACTCCTCAGGGTGCAGATACATTTCCTTGATAATGGATTACATTACAGTGTGGCAGACAATATCCGTCTGGCGGTGTTATTTGGGCACTGTATGATTGCAGTATTTGAGTACTATATTCTACGCCATAAACTGAATTTACACGCTGCAGATTTGCTGTGCGGCAAAATTCACAAGTGTTACAGGTGAATAGTTACAGTTACAAAAACTCATCCACATGTAGCAAAAGTAAACGCTGGGAATTTTGCTGCAGCTTTATATTATTATTATTATTATTATTATTATTATTATTATTGACATGCTACATAAAGAGGATATTATGATATTAGTAATATAAAGGGGACTTGTTATTTATGTAATTTCCTAATACATTGTTGGAATATGGAGGCAGTACACAGCGCACACAGTGTCTACATTACCAGTACTGCAGTCTGTGCGCCACATACAGGTCCGTCCACATGAAATTGCTGTGTACATGAGCCCCAGTGTATATTTCCTTCATTGTTGGGTTGTCTATACTGAGCATACGTCTGTCTGGAGAAATAAAACTACACAATTATTGTTTTTTCCAGAACACCTTAAGATCGGCTGCCTGCTGCCAGGGGACTCTCTGAAGCAATATTTCATCTATGCAAGGTGTGTCTATTATTAGTTACTATGACACTTTTTGTATGTCCTGGGTCAGAATGCCCCTTTTGTATGGCCCCACAGTAATGAAGCCCCTTTTGTAAGCCCCCACTGAGTCCTTTTATTCCCTATATTAATAGTGCCCACTTTGCACCTATAAAATAAAAAATTATACTCACCTAATAGACGACCAACCGGGTCAGACGTTCCGCTTACTACGAAATCAGCGGCCTGTGATTCAGTGACGTCATCCTGCTGGGCCGCTGACATCATTAGTATACTCCCGATGCCTCATTGGTTACAGGCCTGAACTAGGCCATGGCCTATGAAATCATACGGCAGAGCAGGAACCCAATGGCTCCCTGTGCCGTTATTGTTTCTCCAAATTTCAGGGGCGTATGGAGCCCTGGAGCAGTGGGCCACCCCAAAGCCCTGAACCCCAGGCGGTCACCCTATTTACCCCTTTGGTAATCTAACACTGGTTGAGGACTGTACTCTGTTCTAGATGAAAATATTGCCATTGATTGAGATTTGTCCTAATACATTGTCTTTCTTTCTCCTAGAATTAATTCCTCATAAGAGTTAATGATAACCACATGTCCCAGGAGACCAGATCAAAGATTAAGCAGAGCCCTCTACCTCACCTCAAATAATGTTCTACATTCAGCCGGATGTATTCAGTAGGAGAGTCCAAGGTCAGTGTATTTTATTAACTGCATCTCTACACGATCGCACAGGGCACATTACTGGTCAATACTGAAGAGGGCACCACCACCATAGATGGCCTGAGCACCCTCAACTTGCACTCCCGATCCGACATTTAGGGCCCAAACCTATAATATAAAAAAACAGAAAGATACAATCCCTAATTTATTGACTAGGTGATGTTATTTGGGCACTGTGTGATTAAATTATTATCTGTTAAAATCCATCTTGTGTGTTGAATGCAGGGAACTTTGGCACGCACTGCCGTTGCTTAGCAACGGATCCGTGATAAACGGGCGGCACACGGATGTCGTCCGTGTGCCGTCCGGTTTTATGGACGGACGCATAGATTTCAATGGGCCCCACGGTCACTGAACGATGGACAAAAGTAGGACATGCACTTATTTTGACGGAATGGACGAACAGAACCGTCAAAACAACTGAAGTGTGCCTGGCCCCATAGAAATGAATGTGTCAGGGTGCTATTAGTTACAAAATCAGATAGCACCCTGAATAAATTACTGAAGTGGGCATGAGGGCTTTTAACTGAAGTGGGCATGAGGCCTAATGCCTCATGCCCACTTCAGTTATTTTCTTCAGGGTGCTATCCGTTTTTTTAACTGATAGCACCCTGACACATTCATTTCTATGGGGCCATGCACACTTCAGTTGTTTTGACGGTTTCGTTCGTCTGTTCCGTTAAAAGTAGTGCATGTCCTAGTTTTGTCCGTCGTTCAGTGACCGTGGGGCCCATTGAAGTCTATGGGCCCGTCAAAAAAAGGACGGCACACGGACTCTCTATTCTCTACTACAGTCCAAAAGACTCCACAAAAGACAAATTAGAAGTTTTCCATTAAGGATAAGATTATATAGGAGAATAACGATAAGCTCCTGGTCCCTGATACAAAATCTATACCAGTGTCCTCCAACTATTATGTGCCATTATACTGCTGGTGTTATTTGTGTGGCAGAGGGGCATTGGACTCGCCCTGTGATAGAAAATGAAATATGTGAAAGTAAATATATTATTATTCATTATAGATATGGGGTTATTTTATGTATGTGCATTAAACCCATTATGTATTTTACAGACATTTATAACATCTGAATATGTGGCACCAGTGACAGCCGACATGCTAGAAGATCCACTGTATATATGTAAGTATTATAGCAAATAACAACCTATAGAAATTCTATAATCTGATGTCATCCAGAATGTTCCTATAAAGACTAATGACAAGACTGTGGGAACAAATTCTCCAAGGTTGTCAATAGGCAGATCATATATTTGTTGATATGATGAACCATACTAAGCGCACGTCATAATATCTTCACAGTTTATACTTTTTGTTCCAGAAATACTTAAAGAGGCTCTGTCACCAGATTTTGCAGCCCCTATCTGCTATTGCAGCAGATAGGCGCTGCAATGTAGATTACAGTAACGGTTTTATTTTTTAAAAACGAACATTTTTGGCCAAGTTATGACCATTTTCGTATTTATGCAAATGAGGCTTGCAAAAGTACAACTGGGCGTGTTGAAAAGTAAAAGTACAACTGGGCGTGTATTATGTGCGTACATCGGGGCGTGTTTACTACTATTACTAGCTGGGCGTTGTGTATAGAAGTGTCATCCACTTCTCTTCACAACGCCCAGCTTCTGGCAGTGCAGCACTGTGACGTCACTCACAGGTCCTGCATCGTGTCGGCACCAGAGGCTACAGATGATTCTGCAGCAGCATCGGCGTTTGCAGGTAAGTAGCTACATCGACTTACCTGCAAACACCGATGCTGCTGCAGAATCATCTGGTGCCGACACGATGCAGGACCTGTGAGTGACGTCACAGTGCTGCACTGCCAGAAGCTGGGCGTTGTGAAGAGAAGTGGATGATACTTCTATACACAACGCCCAGCTAGTAAAAGTAGTAAACACGCCCCGATGTACGCACATAATACACGCCCAGTTGTACTTTTACTTTTCAACACGCCCAGTTGTACTTTTGCAAGCCTCATTTGCATAAATACGAAAATGTTCATAACTTGGCCAAAAATGCTCGTTTTTAAAAAATAAAAACGTTACTGTAATCTACATTGCAGCGCCTATCTGCTGCAATAGCAGATAGGGGTTGCACAATCTGGTGACAGAGCCTCTTTAAGATCGGCTGCCAGGGGGACTCTCTGAAGTAATATTTCATCTATATGCGGTATGTACATCATTAGTTACTATATACAGTACCCACCAGTAGCTCTGTACATTGAAAAAGTGATGAGCGGGCAAAATGCCAAGAAAGGCATAGCAGTGGGGAACTTTGGATAGTTGGTAGGAATAGGCATAATGTAAGCTAGGGGATCTTTGTCCAAAATGCTGGCCACATTGGCACTGAACGTAGGTGTAAGGTAATTGGGTGAGGGGACTTAGGGTAGTGTAGTGGGATTTTAGACAGCTTTGGTCTGCCAAGAACATTTGCGATGTGTCAAGGCCTGGTTAAAGTATCTACAATGGCTTCAGTAAGGGAGAGTAGTAACTAGGGGGCCCGTCAATGCCCTCGATTTCACGGCGCCACAGGCTGGAAGTTCAATAGGCCTAAATTAGGCCTAATATTTTCGTGTGAAACTGGAGGCGGCCGTACCACTACGATGCAATAGAAAAGGACTTAAGTGAGTTGCATTACACAGTCATGATCTGCAGGCATAGGTGATAATGGACACTGGCAGAATGTTTTTATATTTACAGCTCTCAAGCGGAAAGCAATGGAAGGTGCCAGGATATTGCCACGTATAGAGCCCCCACAAGTCATGTAGCACAAGCACCTGGACTTGGGGTATACTGGATTGTTTGGAGCAAATGGCTGGAAGTAAGAAGTGTCCTGGCATCAAGGAAGCAAGGCAGGTTTTCTCAATGGTATCATTCTAGCAAAAATTTGAAGGAACATGGCACGATGATGGGCCAAGTGCCAGGGTCCTTGCGCAGGGTTCCAGGGTCGGTGAAGGCAGCATTATGCCAGGAGGGCCTCATAATCTCCACATGGGAGAGGGACACCTTGGGGCGGTTGCCAAAATGATTATAACACGGGGTACTGGCACAATGTTTGGAATTACAGGAGCAGCGCATCTGGATGTAAAGAGAAGCAGAAGAAGGCAATGGCAGCTGATTGAGTCTGATTCTGATCTGTCAGATGATAATAAGTGGTCTGATGTTGGGGATAGATGGGCTGATGGGCAAGACGTTTAAGGTGCTGAAAAAATGTTTAAGCAGGATAAAGTAAAAAGGTAAAATCGAGGAGGCGTGATACCGAAAGCCAATCCTTTACTGGAAAGAGGGGGTAAAGTTTGGGGCCAGGAAACATGTTTGTTGATTTCCACCTACACACACTTGTCCCAGGAAATGTTGGGAAAGATAAGGGAGGAAAGGCTTGCTTAGTTTTTGTGATGTCTATGGAAGATTTTGTTTAGTATTGCAGTGTTATGGTGGTGGAGCAGGACTCCCTTATTGATCAGGTGCTAATCAGAAGGGATGGTGCCTGTAAAGCAGGCTGGTAAGTATAAAAAAAAATACATCTGTCGCATCTAAAAGAGGCATCAGTAAACGATGCAATAGACAAGGAGTTGAGTGAGTTGCATCATTAAAGCAGAATCTGCAGGCACGGGTAACAATGGATACTGGCGGAATATTTTTGTGCCTACAGGACTCAAGCGAGAAGCAGTGGAAGGGACACGGATATCGCCACGGATAGAGCGTCCACAAGTCATGCAGCACAAGGAACTGGACTTCTGATGTAATTGACTGTTTGGCGGAGATGGCGTACATTTGCGAAGAACGTAGTTGGCTTTCGAAGAACGTAAGCAGTCTTATATCATCACTTCAACATGCCGTGTGGTTTATAAAATGTTTTTCTAATAAAGTCATCACATTTTCATGAGGATTGCTGGACCGTATTTTCTTCTGTTTACTGTACATTTGTTGGACAGTGTGGTCAGGGGGTCATGAAGATTGGTCAGGGTGATCATTGGCTACCTGGGTAGGGGGACAGTTGGGTGCAGGCAGCCACGGCTGGCCCTAGAATTGGGATGGTTGCCTGATGGTGCAGAACAAGGATGGGTTTGAGAAGGGTGGAAAGCAGTGAGACTTGCATAGCACACCATGGCAAATTATCCAGCTAGTGAAGACAACTTCTAAATACAAACGTTTAGTGTACAAATACAATATCAGATTCAAGCGCAGATATGTATAGCATAGAGACGGGGATAGATATAAGCTCAGTACATATATACAACACCAACTAACTGTGCCTGCCTTTTATCAGAGTCGTGTGGTACCGCCGGCTGGATATGCCATGTCTGTGTGTCATCTGCCATCCCTGGTGCCATCTGCTTCTTTAACTTGACTCTGATAACTTGCTGCAGTGTGATATCACACAACAATAACCATTGAAAAGTCATTGAAAAAGTCAAGATAAGGGATCTTTCCACTGGGTATTTATTGCGTTATAAGTCAAGCTAAAGTCGGCTACATATGTTCCCTAGATCGTGACAGTACGCTCAGGCCATGGAACCTGCTGGCCAGCCTAAGACCACAGTTCAGGTCATACAGATGGATATGTGTGACTTATATGCACGCCAGGATCAACTCCTCGTGGCTGTAAACGCCATCATCGCCCGACTGGATAAACTCCCTTTGTTCCTTCCCCAGAGACTGCTGCCGTTCCACTGCCCATTACTCCTACTGTCTGCTTTCCAGAACCACAGTTGCACTGCCTATTCCTCCTCGCTATGACTGCGTGCTCACCATTTCTCCTCTGATGAGGCCAAGGTAGCATTCATTATTTCCCTCCTCGCTGGCAAGTCCCTCGCATGGGCGAACCCCATCCTGGAATGACAGGGGCCAGAATTTTCGGACCTATCCCTGTTCTTACAGACTTTTCGTGACGTGTTCAAGGAGCCGGGTCCAACATCCTCAACACCAGCCACTCTGCTAATCCTCAAGCAAGGGGGTCCACAGTAGGAGAGTATGCCATCTCATTCCGTACCCTGGCAGCAGAGTTTGAATTGAACAATGAAGCATTGGTGGCGACCTATGGCATGGACTGTCCTCACACACCATGAACGAGCTGGCAGCCCGCGACCTCCCACCTACCTTGGATGCTCTTATCTTGTTGGCTACCCGGGTCAACATGAGGATCCAGGAACGCGTTTAGGAGGTTCGGGGGAGAAACGTTTTCACAGATTGGCACCCTCGTTCCAGAGACCACTACTGCCCCCTCCTGTTGCTCTACCTGAGGAACCAATGCAGGTAGACAGAGTCAAGTTGTCCGAGCAGGAGAAACAGCGCTGACGCTCTTCAGGTCTGTGTTTGTATTGCTTTCAGTCCATTTCGTGCGCCAATGTCCACAAAAGCCGGGAAACTCTCATCTCGGGAGAAACATCACACTTCTACTCTGCCTATCTTGACCCCAGGGCAGCTGCAGATTTCATCCAGCAGGATTTAGTGGACCATCTACATCTACCCACAGTTCTTCTAGAGACACCCCTTGCTGTTGCTTCTGTAAATGGACTACCATTGCCCGATCCTATTGTGGCTGTCATGAAACCACTGACGTTACAAATCGGAGTCCTTCACTCAGAACAGATAAACTTCCTCGTCCTGCCTAAAGCCATCAACCCGGTTCTGCTGGGTCTGCCTTGGCTTCGTCTACACGTGCTGGTCCTTCACTGGAGTTCTGGAGAGGTCCCCCAATGAGGGCCCAGATGCCTTAGCCTCTGCCTGCAACAGGTCCGCCCTGTTTTGCCTCCACTGCCTCAGTCACTCTCCGATCTACCATCTCATTAAGCTAGTTTTGAGGACGTCTTCAGTAAGAGCAGGTAGATAAAAACAGTGGGAACCAGGTGGGATCCACTGTAAAAAAGAGACACCATCCAGGCACAATACTTCAGGGAGTCCAACACGTTTTTGAGAAAAAAATATATATAATTCATTGTCTAACACAATAGATCATAATAAAACATACATAAAAAAGAGAGATAGCACTATGCACTTTATAAATAAGATGTATCCGTATTGTTATGGGCATGTGTTCACCCTGTGTATTTAACTCCGGAGATGTTGGTATATCTATTTTGTGACTCTTTTTATTCATTTGTCCTCTATATTTGATAAAGCTTTTTGATACTTTTCAAAAGCATCAATATTGGTGCTTTGTGCCATTATTGTTTAGGTCAGGTTCATCCCCTGCCGCTAGGGGCTGTGGGGTAACACAGGAGGAGGCGTGTGTAGATGCCTGAGGGACTCAGTGGGGTGCCTGCTGAACATGGTGGGGAGGTTCCCTGGTGAAGGGTGCGGGTCCATCCCAGGTTTTCGCGTGGGCGGTCCTGTAAAGTCTGGGTAGGAGGGCGGTTTTCCACATTTTCCCTTGTTAACTCTCTTCTGTTGAGTCATGAGGCGGTTGCAGTCTCCTCAGTCCAGACTGAGACACCTAATTAGGTAAATGGGGATCAGTTGGCTGTGTATGTCTGCTTCGATGGATCGGTGCCCATCTTAAGCAGGAGGTCAGCAAACGTATAGGGAAGGATGAGTATGTGGAGATGTTCTCCCTCCTCCCCTTGGAGAAGTTCTATCTGGATCAGGGGAAGAGGGACTAGAGCAAAAAAGAAGGAGGAGGAAAAAAGGCGTTATCTCCTGATTCCGCAAACGTTTACCAATTGGTTAATATGGTAAATGTTTGCATTTACGATTCTAGCTAGTGTGATTTGCAAAAAGACGCCGGAGCACTGCTTGGCCCTTTTATGTTTTATGGATTCTATTGGGTAAGCACATAGTTTGTATGAGGGCCTGGTATGGCTCCGTTATGATAAAGAAGTCACAGTACAGACAACGCTGCTGACACTAAGCTTTATGCAGAACATAGTGGAATGTCAAAAACAGCAAGAAAAATCAAGAGAATCAAAAGAAATTTAATAGAACAACACCAGTCCCAAGTGAATATAATTTGTAATGTTGTAGGGGGGGGGTAAGGGAATGATAATGCTGGGAACTCTCTCTGTTATACGCTAGTTAAACCATGCCCACCACTGCAGGATAGCCGCTCTGATAACAGCAATCCAACACTCAAGCCTACAGTACCTATTATACGCTAGATCCACCTGGATAATTATTAGTGGGACCAAAGAAATGGTGACCAAGAACGTCCACTTCCAATGCCATTCCCTATGTCTGAATGTTTTAGTTCATTAGGGAAGCAAATATAGTTACTGGCCATATTAATGTGTCAGTATAAGACAGCACATAGTGAACAATGCAGTGTCACTATGCGCTGACTAAATGAATGGGGAGAAGTGTATGACACTGATTGGTCAGCGTCATACAGTCCTCTGTACAACGCCCACTTGGTCTAAAGTAAAAACACGCCCAGTTGGGCATTAAGAAATTCATTAGCATAAAGCTAAAATCGCTCCTAACATGGTAAAAATAGATTTTCTAAATAAAAAGCACTGCTGTCACCTATATTATAGCGCCGATCTCCTTATGTAGGAGATAGGGCACTTATAATGTGGTGACAGAGTCTCTTTAAGTCCGCCTGAATGCTCCACATACTCACCTATGCATCACCGTCTACCTCATGTGTGCTCTCTAGTCTTACCGGTTCTGCGAAGGCGATGCGATTACGTCATCTTGACGCCTTCGCAGAACCCATGAGACTAGAAACCACACCTGTAGAGGACGGCGCTGCATCGGTGAGTATGTGTCATTGCGCCGCCGATAGCCAGCAAAGGAGCCAATAGTTCCCTTGCCTCTTGAATCCCCATATCACAGATCCGTTTTTACCGGTTGTTACATGTATTGACAGCAGTTAAAAATGGATCCATTGACTTCTTTGGGGCCATATGACCGTGAAAACGGCCAAATATAGGACATGTCCTATATTTTGACGGCCAATATTCACGGGCCGTTAAAAAAAGGCCGTGTGAAAAGACCCATAGAACATCATTGATTTTTACTGTCGTGTGAATGTAGCCCAAAACGAAATTCAATAAAATGTATCCTTTATTAGTTCAGATGTAGCCGTCTTTACATTGACTATTAACGCATTAAATAAACAATCCCTTATCTTGACTTTTTCAATGACTTTTCAATGGCTTTTGTTGTGTGATATCACGCTGCAACAAATGATATTTTATTTCACATAAAGTAAAAGGTAGTAATCCAAAAATAGGTTTTTAATGTTTCGGTCTATACATTCGACCTTCTTCAGACACGCATTATAATCGTGGATAAGGATATGCGACGCTTGTGACCTCGGTCGATGTAAGGTAATTGCGCCATTACTTTTGGATTACTACTTTTCGCTATATCTGAAATAAAATATCACTTATTGCATAATACCGTGGAGTGCTGAGTTCCCATGTTTTATACATTGGCGTGGAAACCTACTCACGCACCCTTGAAACACGGAGTGCTGTGGGATCAAGAAAGTATCACGCTGCAACAAGATATCAGAGTCAAGTTAAAGATGGCTACATCTGTATAACAGTATAAAATCCATCTAGTAACAGATTACACGTTTCATACATTACATGTTCTTAGTCGTAGCCCCTATAATAACACATGTATCTTTCTTCCATGTTTATAAAACAGCAGCCCCATGTAACGCCTATATCCAGTGTATATACAGACAGTCTATCCAAGCAGTAGGAGATAATCGATGATGTAACTGATACTGCAGCCGCTTGAGATGTCACTGATGATGTCATAGACAGTACTAGTCATTAGGCAGGGGCGTAGCTAGGGGGGGGCAGGCGGGGCACTTGCCCCGGGCGCAGTTCAGAGGGGGGCGCCAGCGCTCCCTCCTCCTGCACTATAATTGTACCTGTGTCGCAAGGACACAGGTACAATTAGAAGCAATGAATGACCGGGCACGTTCCGTGCCCGGCCATTCAGCGCCTCTCCACGAATGAAGCGACTGGTACCTTTTGTACCAGTGACGCTTCCGTCGATGAAAGGCGCTGACTGACTGGCAGGGAAAGACATCCTGCCCAGCCAATCAGCGCCTTTCATAGACGCCGCGTTCAACCCCCTGGAGACCTGCGCAGAAGAGAGCAGGTCTCCATGGCTGCCGGACGGCGTGGGAGCGGGAATAAGGTGAGTTTGAAATGTTTTTTTGTTTTTTTTAAAAATTGTAATAGAAGTGTGCGGCTGTATCTGCGGGGGGGGGGGGCGACGACTTTGTCTACCTACGGGGGGTGTCTATCTACAGGGCTGGGCTATATAAAGGGGGACTATATCTGCTGGGCTATATACAGGGGGGCTATATCTACAGGGGAGCTATATACAGGGGGACTATATCTGCTGGGCTATATACAGGGGGACTATATCTACAGGGGAGCTATATACAGGGGGACTATATCTACAGGGGAGCTATATACTGGAGTGGGCCGTCTATAGAGCACCATATACAGGGGTGGGCTATGTACAGGGGGACTATATCTACAGGGGGGGCTATATACTGGAGTGGGCTGTCTATAGAGCACCATATACAGGGGTGGGCTATATAGTATATAGCCCCCTGTAGATATAGCTTACCCCTGTATATGGTGCTCCGTAGATAGCCCACCCCAGTATATAGCCCCCCCTGTAGATATAGTCGCCCTGTATATAGCCCAGCCCTGTAGATATATTCCCCCTGTAGATATATTCCCCCTGTAGATATATTCCCCCTGTATATAGCCCACCCCTGTATATAGCCCACCCCTGTATATAGCCCACCCCTGTATATAGCCCCCTATGTATAGCCCACCACTGTAGATATAGCCCACCCCTGTATATAGCCCCCCTCTGTAGATATAGCCCCCCTCTGTAGATATAGCCCCCCTGTGTATAGCCCACCCCTGTATATAGCCCCCCTATGTATAGCCCACCACTGTAGATATAGCCCCCCTGTGTATAGCCCACCCCTGTATATAGCCCCCCTCTGTAGATATAGCCCCCCTGTGTATATCCCAGCCCTGTGTATAGCTCACCCCTGTATATAGTATCCCACAAATAGCTCCCCCTATAGTGCTCCACAGAAAGCCCACCCCTGTATATAGCCCCCTTGTACATATAGTCCACCCCTGTATATAGTGCTCCACAGATAGCCCACCCTTGTATATACAGGGGTGGGCTATCTGTGGAGCACTATATACAGGGGTGGACTATCTAGTGGAGCATTATATACAGGGGTGGACTATATGTACAAGAGGGGGGCTATATACAGGGGCGGGCTATCTGTGAAACACTATATACAGGGGTGGACTATATGTGGAGCACTATATACAGAGGTGGGCTATATCTACAGGGGGGCTACATACATGGTTGGGCTATCTGTAGAGCTCTATATACAGGGGTGGGCTATATCTACAGGGGGCTATATACAGGGGTGGGCTATCTGTAGAGCACTATAGGGGGAGTTATTTGTGGGACACTATATACAGGGGTGGTCTATATGGGGGCACTATCTACAGGGGGCTCTATGGCAGGCACTATCTACAGGGGGCTCTATGGCAGGCACTATCTACAGGGGGCACAGTGTGTGTGTGTGGGACACGGTGTATGGTGCTATTATAATTAGAGGTGCAGTGTATGGCGCTATTATATTTAGGGGCGTAGTGTGTGGTATAATGTGAGCTTTATCTTTGTTTATAGGTGTAGAAATGTTGGAAAAGTGAGAAGCTGAAGACATGTGAGCGGCAAACTGCAGAAATGGCCTGTGACCGGGAGAATTCATCATAGAGGTCTGGACCAAATGGAGAAAAAGAACTAGAATCTGAGACGTCACCGGTGAGTCACTTAATGTAAATGTTTATTCTGCCTCTAATCAGCACTGTAGTCACTGTATGATCTGCAGCGAGATGATTATGATAGGATTTATTTTTTGTGAAACAGCATCTCCCAGCATATCCTTATCATTGTTTGGGCCATGCTGGGAGCTGTAGTTTTACGCCGTACAAACCTATACGGCAGGGGTTGCACAGCTGTATTTGTTCTGGGGCTGTATATATGTACCGAGCTTGGTTCTGGTGTTGTGTATAGGACCATATTGCTTGTAAAATGTACAAATAATTTTATGCTCGCGTTACATAAAAAGAAATGACACGTCGATTGGTAGAGAAAACAAACACGGCGAGGGGGAAGAAGAGGTGGGGGGGGGGGCGCCAAATTGAATCTTTGCCCCGGGTGCTGGAGAACCTAGCTACGCCTCTGCATTAGGTTCTATGTTCAGCTGGATTACACTCACTTTGCACTTCTTATTCATCAGTGTGTATCCTACAGCTCACGATTTTTTGACTTTTTCTACATTTTCTGGCAATCACATCTGGACCAGGACTGTGATTGACTGTGTGATTGACAGGTAAGATGCAGCATTTTATCATTAATTATACATGTTACTGGATACATGAAAAATATACGCTCTAGAATTCTCATATAAGGCCAGATACACACTGGACATTACTGCAGCAATTTCCAACCACCTCACCACAACTATATGGTTGTAGAAGGATTTTTTTCTGGTGATTGTCGGGAGTTGGGGTTGTTTTTTTAGACAAACAGTTCAAGTTCCAGTAAAATGTTTCTATTAATGCAACTAACAACTGAACATTTTACATTCAGATTTCAATGTTTCATATTTTCTCATTAAAGTTACAACTCAGTACAACAGAGTATGTTCACAAAGCCTATTATAAGCCATTTTCCTGGCCGTAAACACCCCGAAAAAACAGCCGAAAATACGGAGGCTGGACGCCTCTAAAAATCTGCCCATTGATTTGAATAGGAAAAACGGGGGGTTCCGAAGGTGCGTTTTACGTGGGCGTTTGATAAAATGGCGCATAAAAAACGCCCCGTAAAAAGAAGTGCATGTCACTTCTTGGGCCGTTTTTGGAGCCGTTTTTCATTGTCTCAATAGAAAAACAGCTCCAAGAACGTCGGTAAAAACGCCTCAAAAAACGTTTGTGGTTAAAAAACGTCTGAAAATCAGAGGCTGTTTTCCCTTGAAAACAGCTCCGTATTTTAGAGCTGTTTTTTGTTAAGTGTGTGAACATAACCTTACCATTGTCTGAGAATTGCAGCTGTCAGTAATGTGGAATGTGACTTCTCAAGTATTTTCTAGAACAGAGATGTCCGGAGAGATGTCAGATCCTCTATAATTTTATAGTTTTTCAGTTTTCAATATGACGTCTAATTTTTCTGCTGTCTTTGCTTACATCTGTGTTGCAGGCTCTGTTAGTGGTTCTGCTCCTATGATACAGGAGTACAGCAAGTATACATGTGAACAGAGCCTTAGTTGGTAGAGGGAACTCATTTATTGTATCTTCACTGTTTACATATTTTATTATATTCTAATTAGAATGCGATATTATTTGGGGAGAGGTGATTCTTCTGACTGTCTTCCATCTAGATAATTGTAGCTTATCAAACAAGTTTACATGTGTGTACAAAAAGCTCATCTCTAATATATAAACCTATTATTAGACATATATCACATATAAAGAATATAATTTTTCCATATAAAAAACATATCTTTGTTAACAGGTTCCCGACCGCTGGCCGTATTTATACCGTATTTATACCGCCGTATAGACTAATTACGGCGGCACTTCAGAGACTGCACGCGCGATCGCGTGCACACAGCTCTGTGCCCTGGCTGTTGCTAACAGCCATGGGCACTGGGCAGAATGTCAGGGGCCAATCTTTTGGCCCCTGAACATGTGATCGCTGTGACAACCAATCACAGCGATCACATGCATTTCTGCATATAAAACAGTGTGCACGCGATCGTGTGCACATAGCCCTGTGCCCACGCTGTTACCAACAGCTCTGGGCACTGGGCAGAGTATCAGGGACCAATCTGATGGTCCCTGAACATGTGGTCGCTGTGAAAACAGCGACCACATTTGTTTTATTTTGACTTTTCTGGCAGTAAATCTCCTGCCTCTTTTCTTCTCCTCAAACATTGTTTCAGTTTGAGGAGAAGAAGAGACTCGAGAGAATTGCTGCCAGAAGAATACTGTGAAAAAAAATACAGTTACACTCTAAAACATTCTCTGTATAGATAGATTTCTATCTATCTATACAATCTATCTATCCATCTATCTTTTTTTCTATCTATCTACCTTTCTATCTTTTATTCTATTAGAATAGGCAGGTAGGTTGTATATAATTATATATATATCCACATATATATAATATATATAGCAATAGCGGTTTATTTTTTTGTTAGCGGTAGTGTAGATCTATATACCAGTTAGTTTGTGTGTTTTATAAAAAAAAAAAAAAAAATTGGTTTAGTCAGTGTTAGTTACGTTATGGCGAGGAAGTTGTTTAGCGTCGAGGAGGCATACGCCATGCTGTGTTCTGAGTCGGAGACCGCACCAGAGATGGCGTCCGAGATGGAACCTGTTTTAGGTAGTGACGATGACGTTGTCCCTGATGCAGTTGAAACTGCAGAACATGAAAGCGCAGGGCCTAGTCCAGGCTTTTGTATGGGCACCTGCCCCATCTTTTGGGCCTAGAATCCCCGGCTTTACTGCCACTCCTGGCATAACCGTGGACAATACAAATTTTGTCCAAATGAATTACTTCCATTTATTTATAACGGACGACATCCTAAATCAGATTGTCCACGAAACAAATTTATATGCCACGCAATATATAAGGCAGAAACCTTCATCCACCCATGCCAGAGATTGGACGCCCACCAATTTGCTGGAATTAAAAAAAAAATTTGGGGCTCACCCTAAATATGGGTATTGTCAAAAAGCCCTCCATTAGGTCTTACTGGTCAACAAGACCCGCCCAAGCCACCCCAGTATATTCTGCAGTAATGACCAGGTCTCGTTATGAGACAATAATGAGGTTCCTCCACTTCAATGACAACGCACAGGCCCCCCCAAGTACCGATGCAAACCGGGATCGGTTGTTCAAAATAAGACCGCTAATAAATTCCCTGAATAATTTATTTCTGCAACTCTACACCCCTGAGCGGAATGTAAGCGTGGACGAATCCCTCCTCAACTTTCATGGCAGACTTAGCTTTCGCCAATATCTACCTTCCAAAAGGGCAAGATATGGCGTTAAGCTCTACAAATTGTGTGAAAGCGGGTCAGGATATACCACCGCCTTCAGGATTTATGAAGGGCGGGACCGCACAATAAATGTTCCTGGATGCCCCCCTGATCTTTCCACCAGCAGTAAGATCGTGTGGGAGATAATGCAGCCTCTGCTTCACAAGGGGTACCACCTGTACTGCGACAATTTTTATTCCAGTGTGCCCCTGTTTAGGCATTTGCATGCTGCAAGGACTGGGGCATGTGGTACCATTCGCATAAACCGAATTGGTTTTCCACAGCAATTAGTGGGGAAGCGCATGGTAAAGGGGGACTCCTGTGCTTATGCATCTGAGGAATTGCTGGCGGTCAAGTTCAGGGATCGCAAAGATGTGTATGTGCTAAGCACGATTCATACCGCAGGAACAGTGGCAGTGAGGGAAAGAGGGGAACATCGGACAAGCACAAACCAGTGAGCGTGTCCGAATATAACAAGTACATGGGGGGGGGGTGGATTTAAGCGACCGGGTTTTACAGCCCTATTTAGTAAAACGCAAAACTAAAACCTGGTACAAAAAAGTGGCCATTTATCTGTTACAGGTGGCAATCCACAATTCATTTGTGTTCTATAAAAAAAACAGAGGCAGAGACACATACCTGGATTTCCAGGAAAAAATTATTGAAGGCCTCATTTTTGATGTTCAGGACACCCGAGAATGCCCCCAGTCTGAGGATGTCACGCGACTGACTGAAAGACACTTCATCAGTCGGATTCCCCCAACACCAACCAGAAGCAACCCCCAGAAAAAGTGCCGCGTCTGCAGAAAAGACGGGCACCGCAAAGATTCCCGATATTTCTGTCCCTCATGTCCCTCGCAACCAGGCCTGTGCATTGAGCCATGTTTTAAAAAATACCGCACTGTTCTGAATTATTAGATTTTAGTTAATTCGTTGAAAATATATTTGCCTTACATTACTTTTTTATTTTTCCCCTGATTTTACTCCAAGGGTGAGGGAGGGAATGGGTGGGGGGGGGGGGTGGAAGTCATGTTTGATGTTTTCTAAAGTTCATCTGTTGGAGAGCTCCATTTGCATAAACCTGCAATTTCTTATTTTAGAAAACCCAAAAAAATAAATTCCCATTATACCCCTAGATGAATATTTTGGGATTTCTGCTTCAAGAGCAGATATTTTGGAAGTGTTATAGATACTCTGTTGAGTTTTGTAAAACCAGCTTTGAAAAAAAGCGATTTGTGAAATAAGCTTCTTCTATCGTCCGTCCTCCTACATCTCTATGTGATAATAAGGCCCACAAATTTGGTATCCCCATGCACGGGAGAAGTGGAAGAATGTGAAAGGAGATGAATTTTGGCCGTGGTCTGTACTGTGTGTGAAATATGCTGGTATAAACTGACGCATTTGCTAAAAAAGCGCTGATTTTATTTTGTTCCATCTTATTCAAGAAACTTTCAGAAGAAAACTGGACTTGCTAAAAATATGATAAACCCCTTGAAGGAAACCTTGTGGGGTCTACGTGTGTAAATGAAGTCATTTATGGGGTGTTTCTAATGTTTCAACAGCATTACGCCCCCCAGAAAACAGTATGCGGCTATAAAATCAATTGCAAAATTCCTGGACCAAAAAGGCCAAAAAGCCTCCTTTTATGCCAAGCCCTGGCACATGCCCGCACAGTGAATAAGGCACACATATTTGGTATCCCCATGCACGGGAGAAGTGGAAGAATGTGAAAGGAGATGAATTTTGTTTGTGGTCTATACCGTGGGTGAAAAATGCTAGCCTAAACTTACGCATTTGCTAAAAAATCGCTGATTTTATTTTGTTCCATCTTATTCAATAAACTTTCAGAAGAAAACTGGACTGTCTAAAAATATGATAAACCCCTTGAAGGAAACCTTGTGGGGTCTACTTGTGCGAATGAAGTCATTTATGGGGTGTTTCTAATGTTTCAGCAGCATTATGTCCCCCAGAATACAGTATGCGGCTATAAAATCAAATGCAAAATTCCTGGACCGAAAAGGCCAAAAAGCCTCCTTTTATGCCAAGCCCTGGCACATGCCCGCATAGTGAATAAGGCACACATATTTTGTATCCCCATGCACGGAAGAAATGGAAGAATGTGAAAGGAGATTAATTTTGTCCGTGGTCCATGCCGTGTGTGAAAAATGCTAGCATAAACTGACGCAATTGCTAAATTCTTGAATTTTTTTCCAATTTTGCCCATTTTAGAGAAAAAAATGCCACTAAAACAAAGCCCTATCTGTCCTTTAAAAAGAGTGTAAAATTCAAAGATGTACTTTATTCACCTGCAGAGTTATAGTCATCTAAAGAAGCGCATAGCAAAATTCTAAAATTTGCTCTGGTCATTTAGCTGTAAAACAGCCTAGTCCTTAACCGGTTAAAAGTATACAAATATAAAAAAATAACAATTGATGGAACAACCGGATTCAAGCTGGCGTCAGCTGATCACATAAATACACACTCATAGATGTGACTAATACAAAATCCTCTATAATAGGTAGGGGAGAAAAATAGGAACAAATATTAACCACATGGCTGTGAATAGTCTTAAAAAGCTACCGTATATTATCCTAATAAGGCTCAGCAGTAGCCAGGGCCGGCCTTAGGGGTGTGCGACCTGTCCCATTACATAGTGCGCATCACTCCAACAGGTGGAATGGGTCGCTGCACTGGCTCCCTTCCCCTGCTTGTGTTTTAGAAGTGGCCGGGCAACTCAGCAGCTGCCTTTCCGCCTGAGCACTTCTCTTAGTGGCGCGGCGTCTTTAGCATCCTTAAGACGCAGATACTATTGAACACTATAGAAGAGCAGGGAATATCTCCCTCCTCTGCTATCTACTAGGCCAGTGGTTCCCAACAAGGGGTGCCATGAGAACCCTTGAGGAGTGCCGCGACACACAGCTCCCTTGTAGGTAGTGCCACACACCCCCTTGTACTCCTGAAGCGCAATTCCCGTTCATAGCATTGCCTGTGCGGTGGCCAGTGATTCGGCTCTAGGTGAAGCCCCTGACGTCACTGTCCATAAATGGACAGAGACGTCAGGGGCTTCTCCTGTAGTGGAATCCCCAGTCACAGTGTCGGTAATGCTATGGGCGGGGATTCCGCTTTAGATGTTGCCCCTCATGTCACTGACCGTATATGGACAGAGACATCAAGTGCTCTGTCCAGGAGCAGAATCCCTGGCCACAGGGGGATTCCGCTCCTTTAGGGAGCTACAGTTGCGCTATGTACGGGAAGGGGGGGTGTTATCTACAAGGGGGCTGTGTGCCACTACCTACAAGGGGGCTGTGTGGCACTATGTACAAGGAGGCTGTGTGGCACTACCTACAAGGGGGCTGTGTGGCACTACCTACAGGTGGCTTTGTGGCACTACCTACAAGGGGCTCTGTGGCACTATACAGGGGGCATCTGTGAGTGGTGGGCTGATGGTCATTTTAGTGAGAGTGGGGGGCTGACGTCATTTTACTGTGGGGGGGGGCTGATCCTCATTTTACTGTGAGTGGGGGGCTGATGGTTATATTACCGTGAGTGGGGGGCTGATGGTCTTTAAGTGGTTTCCACATCTGACCTCCAATTGAAATTAACAAGAGGCAGAATATACCTGCGACGCTTGTTTGCAGCTGTTTTGCCTGTGTCTTTTGCATTAGCTTCAACTGCTTAAATAAACCGCAAAACTAATTTTGAGGCAGATTTTTTCAAAAAAAGTTGTGTGAACATACCCTAAGAGTGTGGGCTTGTTTTTAGTCATTTTCTGTCTTTCTCTAAACATTTTTTGGTAAGAGGTGCCCTGTGGAATTGTTGTTTTTTTTTCAAGAGGTGACTCGAGTCCGAAAAGGTTGGGAAACTCTCTACAGACTATCAGGCCCAGGGACGGGATCGCTGTGCAGGCCATCGTGGTGACATCACTAGATCACGCCGGCCTACGAAAGGATCCTGTCGTCGGTGTTGTGGATCAGCTCCATTCGTCGTGGGAAGGTGGGTACAATTTTTTTTTGTTTGGTGGGCATTGTCTGCCACTGTCTACAAGGGGGAGGTGGGGGGCTGTATGGCACTGTCTAAAAGGGGAGGTGGGGGCTGTATGACACTGTCTACAAGGAGGGGGCGCTGTATGGCACTGTCTACAAGAGGGAGGTGGGGGGCTCTATAGCACTGTCTAAAATGGGAGGTGGAAGCTGTATGACACTGTCTACAAGGGTGAGGTGGGGGGCACTGTGTACAAGAGGGAGGTGGGGGCTGTATGGCACTGTCTACAAGGGAGAGGTGGGGGCTGTATGGCACTGTCTACAAGGGGGAGGTGGGGGGCTGTATGGCACTGTCTACAAGAGGGAGGTGGGGGCTTTATGAAACTGTCTACAAGGGGGAGGTGGAAGGCACTGTGTACAAGAGGGAGGAGGGGGGCTGTATGGCACTGCCTACAAGAAGGACGTGGGGGCTGTATGGCACTGTCTATAAGGCGGAGGTGGGGAATTATGGGGTCACTAAAGGGGCCAGGGGCATTATACTGTGTGTGAGGCACTAAATGGGCACTATACTGTGTGGGAGCACTAAATAGGGCATTATACTGTGGGGGGCATTATACTTTTTTATGGGGCATTTTTTTTTATTATGGGGTGGGGCGCCGAAAGATAATTTCGCATAGGGCGCAATCTATTGTAAGGTCGGCCCTGGCAGTAGCCATTAGTAACCTCATACATAACCATGATCCGTTTGTTTATGCATTTTTACCATACCACAATTATAGGCCATGTCCCTAAACATTCTGAAACTATCAGCATTGATTGTATAGTATCAGGCCATGGCAATGGACAAAAGGAAATAGCAGCACCCAGTTGTAAATTTAGTCTTTCATTTCCAGGAGTAATAAAAGAGGAACGGCACAATGAAGCGCTCTATCATGGTCTCAGGTCCAGGTGTAGGGGGGCTGCTCAAAGAATAAGGAGAGCACCCAACTAATGCCCATCATATAAAGTAGGAGTGTCCAAGGTAAGTGCCGAATATTTATTGTATCTCTACACAAGTTATATCACATATTTACTGGCTGGATGGTTTATAACAATAATGGATATTTTCTCTGGTATCGAAATCCAAGAAGCCAATTTCAGTTTTCTTACACTGTCCCTCAGATAACAAGGTTGTACTTCCTAATATTCATCGCTTCAATGCTGGGGGTTGTAGATGGAAGAATAAAAAAATGTCCCTCACAAAATATACTAAGCGCTTATTACTGACAAGCTACAAACCTGTAATATATTAGGAAAAGAGACCAAGAGCCTGGAAACCCGATGTGGTCAACTATGGATCCAGACTAAGCTGCCACCTAAACTTATTTGTTGTCAGCAAACTTGGTGCATGCCCAGTATATTCATTACATGTATCCAAATTAAATGTGTCCAGAGACGCCACAAAACAAAAAGAGAAAATCAGAAACTCCACATTTCTCCATGGTTTCCCTTTAAGGTTTGGTTTATATAGAGACATAACGTTTAGCTCCTTGGCCTTGATGTCAAATCTATACCAGGTCCCGCCAATCACCATATACCATATATAATCTGGACACCACAGATACAATAGGCTGGTTTTATGGAAAATGTGGTCCTAGGCAACTAGCAAATTAGACTCGCACCCACCCCATCCCACCACAAAATCTTTTTATACAGTTTTTTATTTATTTATCCCGTGGTCTAGAGCAGTGAAAGGGTTCAGTGTAAATTCACTGGTGGTTTAAGGCCAATAAGGGATTATTTTTAAATTATCTGATCGTCTAGGGCAGTCAATAGAGTCAAAAGTAAAATCAGGATTCCTCTAGGAGATGGGGCATTTGGGATTGGCATTTGTAAATTGCCCAGATTGTGACCCCCACTAATACCAGTCATGGACACCAGGGCCTGGGTGTGACTGCAACCTCTTCACCCCTATAGTTGTGTCCTCTGGGTTTACACTAATATTACAAAATGTTTTCAATGTCTGACTCGTCCTGTGATAGAAAATGAAAGGTGTGAAAGTAAATATATTATTATTAATTCTAGATATGGGGTTATTTTATGTTTATTCCATTATGTATTTTATAGACATTTATAACATCTGAATATGTGGCACCAGTGACAGCCGACATGCTCGAAGATCCACTGTAGATGTGTAAGTATTATAGCAAATAACAACATATATAAATTCTATAATCTAATGTCATCCAGAATGTTCCTATAGAGACACATGACAAGATTGTGGGAACTTATTCCCCAATGTTGTTAAACCAGGGCCGGTCTTAGGGGTGTGCGACCTGTGCGGTTACACTGGGTGCATCACCTGTCACTACTGAATGGGGCGCCACTGGTCTTGATCTCTGGGGCACCCATTGCTTGAGCACTCAATCCCACTCTTCATGTAAAAAAAAGTAAAGGGCACTGCTCAGGGTGCAGATACATTTCCTTGATAATGGATTACATTACAGTGTGGCAGACAATATCTGTCAGGCGGTGTTATTTGGGCACTGTATGATTGCATTATTTCAGTACTATATTCTACGCCATAAAGCTGAATTCACACGCTGCAGATTTGCTGCGCAGCAAAATTCAAAAGTGTTGCAGGTGAATAGTTACAGTTTCAAAAACTCATCCACATGTAGCAAAAGTAAACGCTGGGAATTTTGCTGCAGCTTTATATTATTATTATTATTATTATTATTATTATTATAGACATGCTACATAAAAAAGATATTATGATATTAGTAATATATAAGGGACTTGTTATTTATGTAATTTCCTAATACATTGTTGGAATATGGAGGCAGTACACAGCGCACACAGTGTCTACATTACCGGTACTGCAGTCTGTGCTCCACATACAGGTCCGTCCACATGAAATTGCAGTGTACATGAGCCCCAGTGTATATTTCCTTCATTGTTGGGTTGTCTATACTGAGCATACATCTGTCTGGAGAAATAATACTACACAATTATTGATTTTTCCAGAACACCTTAAGATCGGCTGCCTGCTGCCAGGGGACTCTCTGAAGCAATATTTCATCTATGCAAGGTGCGTCTCTTATTAGTTACTATATGCAGTATCCACCAATACCCTCCACAGTTAGAATGACACTGTTTGTATATCCCCTTTTGTGTGGCCCACAGTAATGAAGTCTCCTTTTTTAAGCCCCCACTGAGTCCTGTTATTCCCTATATTAATAGTGCCCACTTTGCACCTATAAAATAAAAAATTATACTCACCTAATAGACGACCAACCGGGTCAGACATTCCGCTTACTACGAAATCAGCGGCCTGGCGCAGACGGCGTGATTCAGTGACGTCATCCTGCTGGGCCGCTGACATCATTAGTATACTCCCGGTGCCTCATTGGCTACAGGCCTGAACTAGGCCATGGCCTATGAAATCATACGGCAGAGCAGGAACCCAATGGGTCCCTGCGCTGTTATTGTTTGTCCAATTTCAGGGGTGTATGGAGTCCCGGAGCTGTGGGCCACCCCAAAGCCCTGGACCCCAGGCGGTCACCCTATTTACCCCTTTGGTAATCTTACACTGGTTGGGGACTGGACTTTGTTCTAGATAAAAATGTTTCCATTGATTGAGATTTGTCCTAATACATTGTCTTTCTTTCTCCTAGAATTAATTCCTCATAAGAGTTAATGATAACCACACGTCCCAGGAGGTCAGATCAAAGATTAAGCAGAGCCCTCCACCTCACCTCACATAATGTTCTACATTCAGCCGGATGTATTCAGTAGGAGAGTCCAAGGTCAGTGTATTTTATTAACTGCATCTCTACACGATCGCACAGGGCACATTACTGGTCAATACTACAGAGGGCACTACCACCATTGATGGCCTGGTCACCCTCAACTTGCACTCCCGATCCGACATTTAGGGCCCAAACCTATAATATAAGTTAGGTGATTTTAATTGGGCACTGTATGATTTAATTATTTGGACACTACATGGTGCATCATAAGGGGGAGGACGTCACAGATACTGCACATGTCACCAATAAACCTAAGGCCGGACCTGGATGTGACACAATAGCTGCCACGTGACATGCCATCCAAACTGACATGACCGCTGTGGCCTAGTAACTAAAGACAACAGAACCACCAGCGCAGGAGCCACAGGGATTTTTCAAAATTAGTACGGACTATTTGATATTTTTAGCCATATGCCTCATGCCCACTTCAGTAATTTATTCAGGGTGCTATCCGTTTTTTTAACTGATAGCACCCTAACACATTAATTTCTATGGGGCCATGCACACTTCAGTTGTTTTGACGGTTTCGTTCGTCCGTTCCGTCAAAAATAGTGCATGTCCTAGTTTTGTCTGTCGTTCAGCGACTGTGGGGAACATTGAAGTCTATGGGCCCGTCAAAAAAAACGGACTGCACACGGACTCTCTACTCTCTCTACTCCAGTCCAAAAGACTCCACAAAAGACAAATTAGGAGTTTTCCATTAAGGATAAGATTATATAGAAGAATAACGATAAGCTCCTGGTCCCTGATACAAAATCTATACCAGTGTCCTCCAACTATTATGTGCCATTATACTGCTGGTGTTATTTGTGTGGCAGAGGGGCATTGGACTCGTCCTGTGATAGAAAATGAAATGTGTGAAAGTAAATATATTATTATTCATTATAGATATGGAGTTATTTTATGTATGTGCATTAAACCCATTATGTATTTTACAGACATTTATAACATCTGAATATGTGGCACCAGTGACAGCCGACATGCTAGAAGATCCACTGTATATATGTAAGTATTATAGCAAATAACAACCTATAGAAATTCTATAATCTGATGTCATCCAGAATGTTCCTATAGAGACACATGACAAGACTGTGGGAACAAATTCTCCAAGGTTGTCAATAGGCAGATCATATATTTGTTGATATGATGAACCATACTAAGCGCACGTCATAATATCTTCACAGTTTATACTTTTTGTTCCAGAAATACTTATGATCGGCTGCCTGCTGCCAGGGGGACTCTCTGAAGTAATATTTCATCTATATGCGGTATGACCATCATTAGTTACTATATACTGTACCCACGAATATGCTCTCTACACTAAATAAGTGATGAGCGGGCAAAATGCCAAGAAAGGCGTAGGGGGAACTTTGGATAGTTGGTAGGAATAGGCATAATGTAAGCTAGGGGATCTTTGTCTAAAATGCTGGCCACATTGGGACTGAACGTAGGTGTAAGGTAATTGGATGAGGGGACTTAGGGTAGTGGAGTGGGATTTTAGACAGCTTTAGTCTGCCAAGAACATTGCGATGTGTGAAGGCCTGGTTAAAGTATCTACAATGGCTTCAGTAAGGGAGAGTAGTAACTAGGGGGCCCGTCAATTACCTCGATTTCACGGCGCCACAGGCTGGAAGTTCAATAGGCCTAAATTATGCTTAATATCTTGGTGTGAAACTGGAGGCGGCCGTACCACTACGATGCAATAGAAAAGGACTTAAGTGAGTTGCATTACACAGTCATAATCTGCAGGCATAGGTAATAATGGACACTGGCAGAATGTTTTTATATTTACAGCACTCAAGCGGAAAGCAATGTAAATTTCCGGGATATTGCTACGTATAGAGCCCCCACAAGTCATGCAGCACAAGAACCTGGACTTGGGGTTTACTGGACTGTTTGGAGCCGATGGCTGGAAGTAAGAAGTTTCCTGGCATCAAGAAAGCAAGGCAGGTATCCTCAATGGTATCATTCTAGCAAAAATTTGAGGGAACATGGCAAAATGATGGGCCAAGTGCCAGGGTCCTTGCGCAGGGTTCCTGGTTTGATGAGGGCAACATTATCCCAGGAGGGCCTCATAATCTCAACATGGGAGAGGGACACCTTGGGGGTTGCCAAAATGTTTATAACATGGGGTACTGGCACAATGTTTGGAATTACAGGAGCAGGGCATCTGGATGTAAAGAGAAGCAGAAGAAGGCAACAGTAGCTGGTTGAGTCTGATTCTGATCTGTCAGATGATTATGAGTGGTCTGATGTTGGGGATAGAAGGGCTGATGGGCAAGACGTTTAAGCTGCTGAAAAAAAATGTTTAAGCAGGATAAAATAAAAAGGTAAAAGCGGGGAGGCGTGATACCGAAAGCCAATCCTTTACTGGAATGAGGGGGTAAAATTTGGGGCCAGGAGACATGTTTGTTGATTTCTACCTACACATACATGCTTGTCCCAGGAAATGTTGGGAACGATAAGGGGGGAAAGCCTTGTCTAGTTTTTGAGATGTCTATGGAAGCCGTTGCAGCTTAAAGAGACTCTGTCACCACATTATAAGTGCCCTATTTCCTACATAAGGAGATGGGCGCTATAATGTAGGTGACTGCAGTGCTTTTTATTTAAATAAACAATCTATTTTTACCACTTTATTAGCGTTTTTAGATTTATGCTAATGAGTTGCTTAATACCCAACTGGGCATATTTTTACTTTAGACCAAGTGGGCGTTGTAAAGGTGAGTGTATGACGCTGACCAATCAGTATCATGCACTCCTCTCCATTCATTTACACAGCGCATAGGGATCCTGTTAGAACCTTATGTGCTGTCTTATACTAACATATTTACAATACTGAGATGTCTATTCACAATCTCTGCACTTCGTTACTGTTTCTATGGTAGTAACAGCAGAGGAAGCGTGATCTCGTTGTAACCTGTCATTTACTGCGTAATCTCGCAAGATTACGTGTCCTCTGCTGTAACTACCACAGACAGAGTAACGAAGTGTAGAGATTTTGAATAGACATCCCGTGGAATGCCTATTCACTGTCTAAACACTTCAGTAATGTTAATCTGTAAGTATAAGACAGCACATAAGGATCTAACAGGATCCCTATGCGCTGTGTAAATGAATGGAGAGGAGTGCATGATTATGATTGGTCAGTGTCATACACTCCCCTGTACAACGCCCACTTGGTCTAAAGTAAAAATACGCCCACTTGGGCATTAAGCAACTCATTAGCATAAATCTAAAAACGCTAATAACGTGGTAAAAAAAGATCGTTTTTTTAAATAAAAAGCACTGCTGTCACCTACATTATCGCGCCCATCTCCTTATCTAGGAGACAGGGCACTTATAATGTGGTGACAGAGCCTCTTTAAGAGGTTGGGTAGCTGTCAGAGGAAAAAGAAGCAGAGCAGGTTATTAGGAATTGGATGAAGAGATTTTGTTTAGTATTGCAGCGTTATGGTGGTGAAGCAGGACCCCCTTATTGATCAGGTGCCAATAAAAAGGGATGGTGCCTGTGAAGCAGGCTGGTAGGAAAATAAAAATACATCTGTCGCATCTAAAAGAGGCATCAGTAAACGATGCAATAGACAAGGAATTGAGTGAGTTGCGTCATTAAAGCAGAATCTGCAGGTACGGGTGACAATGGATACTTGCAGAATGTTTTTGTGCCTACAGGACTGAAGCGAGAAGCAGTGAAAGGGACCCGGATATCGCCATGGATAGGGCATCCATGAGTCATGCAGCACAAGGAACTGGAGTTGGGATGTAATTGACTGTTTGGAGGAGATGGCGTACATTTGCAAAGAACGTAGTTGGCTTTCGAAGCGCGTAAGCGGTCTTGTATCATCAATTCAACATGCCGTGTGGTTTATAAAATGTTTTTCGAATAAAGTCATCACATTGTCATGAGGATTGCTGGCCCGTATTTTCTTCTGTTTGCTGTAAATTTGTTGGACAGTGTGGTTAGGGGGTCATGAAGATTGGTCAGGGTGATCATTGGCTACCAGTGTAGGGGGACAGTTGGGTGCAGGTAGCCACGGCTGGCCCTAGAAGTGGGATTGGATGCCTGATGGTGCAGAACAAGGATGGGTGTGGGAAGGGTGGAGAGCAGTGCGACTTGCATAGCATGCCATGGCAAATTATCCGGCTATTGAAGACAAATCCTAAATACAATAGTTTAGTGTACAAATACAAAATCAGATTCAAGCATAGATACGTATAGCATAGAGACGGGGATAGAAATAAGCTCAGTTTATATATAAAGCACCAAAAAAAAGCTCAGTGTTATGGCTACGGACTGCTGCCGCTCACCCTCTGCAAATGGCCGCGACCGCAACTTCCTGGCCGCCTACCGAAGTCCTCCTACCCAGAGACCACGGCTGGCGCGACCTTCGCTTCCTGGAGTGTGCGAGGAGTGCATTAAAGGGTCAGCACACGCACTTCCTAAAAGTTTCCTATCCTAGCCCAGTGCACCCTGGATTATAAAAAGGGCTCTGCCCTCTGACTCCTTGCTTGAACGTTGTTTGTACTTTTCCCATGTTTGTAATACAAGTGGTCCCTTAGGGTATTCCTGCTTGCTCCCAGTGTTCCCGTTCCCTGCATCCTATCTCTTGTATCTCGTGCTGTTTCCTAACTGTGCCTGCCTTGTATCGGAGTCGTGTGGTACGGCCTGCTGTATCACCACAACTGTGTGTCATCTGCCATCCCTGCTGCCATCCACCTCGACTGGCGCAACCTGCCACATCTAGCCCTATCTGTGCCGGAGCCTGCTACGGGGGAGCGGCCTAGTGAGTCCACATAGGGATGTAGCCATCTTTAACTTGACTCTGATAACTTGCTGCAGTGTGATTTCACACAACAATAACCATTGAAAAGTCATTGAAAAAGTCAAGATAAGGGATCGTTCCACTGTGTATTTAATGCATTAAAAGTCAAGCTAAAGACGGATACATCTGTACCCTAGATCGTGACAGTACGCTCAGGCCATGGAACCCGCTGGCCAGCCTAAGACAACAGTTCAGGTCATACGGACGGATATGCGTGACCTACATGCACGCCAGGATCAACTCCTCGTGGCTGTAAACTCTATCATCACCCGACTGGATCAACTCCCTGTTCCTTCCCGAGAGACTGCTGCCGTTCCACTGCCCGTTACTCCTCATGTCTGTTCCAGATCCACAGTTGCACTGCCTCTTCCTTAACGCCATGACAGTGATCCTAGAGCCTGAGAGGGTTCATCAATCAATGTACCATGCATTCTTGACTGTGTGCTCGCACCTCTTCTCCTCTGATGAGGCCAAGATAGCGTTCAATATTTCCCTCCTCGCTGGCAAGTCCCTCGCATGGGCGAACCCCATCTTGGAACGTCAGGGGCCAGAAATTTCGGACTTATCCCTGTTCCTACAGACTTTTTGTGCGGTGTTCAAGGAGCCGGATCTAACATCCTCAGCAGCAGCCACTCTGCTAACCCTCAAGCAAGGGGGGTCCACAGTAGGAGAGTATGCCATCTCCTTCCGTACCCTGGCAGCAGAGTTGGCATGGAGCAATGAAGCATTGGTAGTGACCTTTTTGCAGGGACTGTCCTCACACATCAAGGACGAGCTGGCAGCCCACGACCTCCCACCTACCCTTTATCCTGTTGGCTACCTGGATCAACATGAGGATCCAGGAACGTGATCAGGAGGTTTGGGGGAGAAACATTTTCACAGATTGGCACCCTCATTCAAGAGACCACTACTGCCCCCTCCTATTGCTCTACCTGAGGAACCAATGCAGGTAGACAGTCAAGTTGTCTGAGCAGGAGAAACAGAGCCAATGCTCTTCAGGTCTGTGTTTGTATTGCGGACTTAAAGGCCGTTTCGTGCACCAAAGTCCACAAAAGCTGGGAAACTCCAGCACCTAGAGAGGCAACTCTAGGTGGGATTCAGTGCTGCTGTGAACTCTGCTCTTACCATTACATAGCTCTCAGTCTGTTACCTCTCCTCCACTCCTGTCCTCAATAACACCTTCACATGTTTGGCAAGTCACCACGTAATGGTAAGAGTAGAGTTCACAGCAGCACAGAGTATTTCAGGAGATGAGCGTGCGGATCTTGTGCGGGGTGGTGACTTGCCAATCATGTGAAGGTGTTATTGAGGACAGGAGTGGAGGAGAGGTAACAGACTGAGCTACGTAATTTTAAGAGCAGAGTTCACAGCAGCACAGAGTATTTCAGGAGAGGAGCGTGCAGATTCCTACAGACTTTTCGTGCGGTGTTCAAGGAGCCGGATCTAACATCCTCAGCAGCAGCCACTCTGCTAACCCTCAAGCAAGGGGGGTCCACAGTAGGAGAACATGCCATCTCCTTCCATACCCTGGCAGCAGAGTTGGCATGGAACAATGAAGCATTGGTGGTGACCTTTTTGCAGGGACTGTCCTCACACATCAAGGACGAGCTGGCAGCCCGCGACCTCCCACCTACCCTGGATGCCCTTATCCTCTTGGCTACCTGGGTCAACATGAGGATCCAGGAATGCGATCAGGAGGTTCTGCCTATCTTGACTCCAGGGCAGCTGGAAATTTCATCCAGCAGGATTTAGTGAACCGACTACATCTACCCACAGATCTTCTAGAGAGACCCCTTGCTGTTGCTTCTGTAAATGGACTACCATTGCCCGATCCTATTGTGGCTATCATAAAACCACTGACGTCACAAATTGGAGTCCTTCACTCTGAACAGATCACCTTCCTATTCCTGCCTAAAGCCATCAATCCGGTTCTGCTGGGTCTGCCTTGGCTTCGTCTACACGCCCAGGTCCTTGACTGGAGTTCTGGAGATGTCCCCCAATGAGTGCACAGATGAATTAGCCGCTGCCTGCAACAGGTCCACCCTGTGTTGCCTCCACTGCCTCAGTCACTCTCCGATCTACCATCCCATTATGCTAGTTTTGCGGATGTCTTCAGTAAGAGCAGGTAGATAAAAACAGTGGGAACCATGTGGGATCCATTGTAAAAAAGAGACACCATCCAGGCGCAATACTTCAGGGAGTCCAAACATTTTTGAGAAAAAAAAATATATAATTCATTCTCTAAACCAATAGATCATAATAAAACATACATAAAAAAGAGAGATAGAGGGTCTCTTGAGGTACAACGCGTTTAAGGGAAACAGAACCCCTTTATCAAGTAAACATGAGACCATAAAGTTTTTTCCAGAGAACCCCTTTAATGACCGCCGTGAAAAGGCGTAATATCATTAAGGGGTTTTATTCGCAGTGTTTGGCGGTCATCTCCAGTTTACTGTAGTATCATTATTATTATTACACCGAAATTTATATTATATTATATTATATTATATTATATGATAATAAATTATATAATATAGATATTATTATATTATACCTGTTAGGAGATGTTACAAATCCTAAAGATTGGAGTCTGACACACCAAAAATGAATTAAAGCGATATAAATTTATTAGATCAATTAAAATTAACAAAACACATTAAAAACAAAGAGATGATTGCCACAGTGCGGATAGACAACCAGATGATACAGTACAGAAAATGATGCTGTATAAACCAGAAAGGACAAGACTATAGCACATTACACCTAAGTATATATATTTATCACAACGTAAAGGAGTAAGAAAACGTACTCAGCATTTTGTATATGGACTATATTTGAAAGGTAATTCCAGCAGCCAAATGTATATAAACATATGGTGGTTCGATGATGGATGCAACAATGATATATTCACCATGTGTGGCCTCTACATGATGCATATGAGAACTTGCCCATAAGGCTGGGTTCACACGACCTATTTTCAGACGTAAACGAGGCGTATTATGCCTCGTTTTTCGTCTGAAAATAGGGCTACAATACGCCGGCAAACATCTGCCCATTCATTTGAATGGGTTTGCCGACGTATTGTGCAAACGACCTGTAATTTACACGTCGTCGTTTGACAGCTGTCAAACGACGACGCGTAAATGGACTGCCTCGGCAAAGAAGTGCAGGACACTTCTTTGCCACGTAATTTGAGCTGTTCTTCATTGAACTCAATGAAGCACAGCTCAAGATTTACGAGCGTCTCAGACGCCTCGCAAAATGCGAGGAGGAGCATTTACGTGTGAAACAAGGCAGCTGTTTTCTCTTGAAAACAGTCTGTCTTTTCACACGTAAATGACAGCTAGCGTGTGCACATACCCTAACAGTAATAAATGAATTTAGGAGAGGTGTATACACACCATATATAAAGGTCTGTTATAATGCACAAGAGGATCTCTTACCCATCTCAAATGTCACCGTATCTGGCGTCAAGCCCGACGCGCGTTTGGCCCGGAAGCCTTCGTCTGGGTGTGGTGTCAAGAAGAAAACCCAAGCCCTTTAAATACCCATCAACCAATCACAGGTAAGGAGTTTTGAAAGGTATAATAAAATATCATATCATCCACGGCGTCACAGTCCGATGCATCAACATCCGGGGCACGGCCCCGGAAGCAGAAGACGTCAGAAACACGTGTCCCACAATCTGGTCCGGCCTGGGAGGTGGAGACACGGACAGCGAGACCGCGCATGCGCATAAGGTAGGATGCAGGGGATCGTTCGTGATACAGAAAACTTTTGATGGATACATACATAAGAAAAGAGGGAATGCAAGAAGGTGGGAAAAAGGGACTTGTTATTGTATATTTATGGATCTATAATCTATCCCTAACCTATCCCTATGCTCATTATAAAAGGGGAAAGAAGGAAAAGTATATAAATTAAACAAACCCACAATAAAAATTGGTGTTGCATATCATTATTGCATAAAGCATCTATACATATTCAATAAAGAGTAACATAGTCAATTGAATCAACTGAACATCCAAATCAATACGTTGTTGCCAAAAAATATATATTTACACATCTATAACACATACATAATGTGACAGTACATAGAATTAAGGAAAAATAACATTGTTATAAGTGCACATGAAAAATTCATAAGTACACATACATTTTTATTTATTTAAGATAATTAAAGTAATAGAGAATATAAAAAGTTACACTTAAAAACAATATATGTAAAATATATATGCATGCTGCCGAAGGAAAGGAATTTATTATTAATGCAAAAAGTGAGAAAACCAAAGATAAAGATAAAATATGAGTAAAGAAGACCACAAAAAACATCGCAATACTGTGTAAGACGACGAAAAGATAGTCGCTAAAAGTGGAATAATGTGATATATGATTATGTACATCAGAGGATATATATATATATATGCATGTATACCTGTGTGTAAATAATTAATTAGTTGTGTCAGGTATGTGACTAAGACTGTGAAAAATTATAAAACACGTAAGAATATAGATAATAAAATCATAAAATAATAAACTGATACATATTATTGAAAAAAGAGTGAATGTTGTGCAAGAACTACTAATAATGTAGCTAAAGTGATGATTATCAAAAAACCATGTTAAAGAAGCATTTACAAAAAATATAATAGATTCAAAAAAATAGATATCTATCCAGTACATACTAGGAGATTGTGTAAATGCAGAAGCATTGATAAAATACACACATTTACGCACAAATACACACATACATACATGCATACATACATACATACATACATACATACATACATACATACATAAATACATACATACATACATACATACATACATACATACATACATACATACATACATACATAAATACATAAATACATACATACATACATACATAAATACATACCTACATACATACATACATACATACATACATACATACATACATACATACATACATAAATACATACATACATACATCCACTGAAAATTAAATACAAAATTGACATAAAGTGCAAAATAGCAATTACAAAATTCATGATGTAGTGAAAAACATATATATACATATATAATATAATAATGTTAAAAAGTGAAAGATGATGCTAGATAAAGAAAGAAAATGAAGAAGCAACACCAAATGGATGAATCCATCTATATGCTGTATCTGGATCCAGATAACCACTGTCGAGGTAGGTAACATGGAGTGCATCCCCTAATAAGCTATTCGTTAATTCGATGAGGAGGATGAAGAATTATTACAGGCTCAGGAGGACATCAGAGTATTAGGTCACAGCAAATTCACAAATAAATTGGATGACAATCTGCAGGAACTAAAAACAGATAAACATTAAAAAACGGCCTTTGCTAGACACATAAACAAACATCTTAAAAACAACACCATGAAAAATCCTAACACCCTCACAGGAAAGCTGCAAAACCAAGGTTTTCATTCAAACCCTTGCGTTGTACTGTCTTCAGTTTCCAGATCCATTTGGATTCTACTCTCAACAGTTTTTTCATTAAAGACCCTCCTCTCAGGTCAAGTTCCATATGATCAGTGCCTTTCATTTTAAGGTCTTTAGATGCGCAATTATGATGCAGGAGAAAATGTCGTGGCAGAGTTTTCAAAAGATCTATATTATCAGGAGCCGTTCCCCTAGCTGCCTCAATACTATTTACATGTTCCCTCGTCCTTGAGTTCTCTTGTAGTGAGACCAATATAGATTTTTGGGCATGGGCAACATGCATAATAGATTACTCCCTTCGTGTTGCAGTTAATATGCCAGGTAATCTTGTATGTTACCTGGCCAGATAAGTCCACATAATCATCACTGCTAACAATGTTTGGGCAGGCTATACATCGGCCACATTGGCGACAACCCCATTTCGGTTTAGATGCTCCAAAGATCGGTTTAATCGCTTGGGGTTGGTGGTAGCTGTGAACTAATGTATCGCGAAGATTCCTTGCCCTCCTTGACGCTACTGCAGGTTTAGTAGGTAAAATTTCAGATAGAATACCATCAGTTTGTAAGATGGGCCAGTGTTTAGACAGACATTTCCGCATTTCCCCCCATCTGTCGGGATAGGTGGTGACATACCTGATTTTAATGTCGCCACTTTTCTTGATGGCAGGGTGGAGTAGTTGGGCCCGTGTGGACCTGCATGCCCTCTCATATGCTTTGTTGACACATCTTCTAGTGTAGCCCCTATCAGAGAAACGTTGTTTAAGATTTATTGCCTGTTTCTCAAAATCCTCTTCGGATGAACACAATCACTTTATCCTTAAAAAACTGTCCAACTGGCATGGAACGGATCATATGTCTAGGGTGCGAGGATGAGGCATGTAAATATGAGTTGACTGACGTGTCTTTCCTATGTACATATGTCTGGACAAAGCCAATGTTGTCACGCTTAATTAGTACATCCAGGAAGTCAATGGACATTTCATTTGTTTTCCAGGTCAGTCGGATGTTGAGATCATTGACATTCAATTCACCCATAAAATAAGTGAATTCCTCTTGAGTGCCCTGCCAGATTATAAAGATATCATCAATGAATCTGGTCCAAAGGACCACCTTATTCATTGACGATATCCGGTCGGACAAGAACAGATCCCTCTCCCACAACCCCAGGAAAAGGTTGGCATATGAGGGTGTGCAAGCTGCCCCCCATCGCCGTTCCCTGGAGCTGTAGATAGAAGGAGCCATTAAATGTAAAAAAATTGTGTGTGAGCACAAATTCCATATGGATGAGAATGAACTGAGACATGGATGGGTCAATGTCAGTCATCCTCAAGAAATATGCCACTGCCTGGAGACCATCTTGGTGTCTGATGTTCGTATACAATGATTCAACATCACAAGTGGCCAACAGCATGTCGGGTTCAAGCTGAACCCCCTCCAATTTTTTAAGGAGATCCGCCGAATCTCTGAGGTATGATGGCAATGTCTCTACTAGTGGTTTTAGGGTTGCGTCAATATACTTACTTATGTTGTCGCAAATATTCCCTCTCCCGGAGATGATGGGGCGTCCTGGTGGTAGTTTGGAATTCTTGTGGACCTTTGGCAGCAGATACAGACTCGCTACCATAGAGTCCTGTACCATAAGACATTCTGATAGAGCAGTAGAAATGGTGCTCACATTCAAGGCCTCTCTTAGTATGTTAAGAAGCGAGGTACTAAAAGAAGAGAGGGGATTAAAAGTCAACTTCTTATAACAAGTGGGATCCCTTTCATACATGTCTCTTGGCCAGACCACTATATTACCACCCTTGTCAGCTGGTTTGTATACAGTGGCTTTGAGAGATTTTAATCTTTTCAAACTGCTACGTTCACCCACAGTCAGATTGTCATGTCTAATACCCGTAGATATCTTTTCCAGATCTTGGGAGACCAATTTGACAAATAGATCAACCACCGGACATATAGCGAATGGAGGAAATCTTGTTGATCGTTTCCTTATTGTTTGCGAAATCATACCTGTATCAGGTTTCTTTTGTTCATTAAGTAGTTGTACCCGTTAGTGACCGCCAATACGCCTTTTCACGGCGGCCTCTAACGGGCTTTATTCTGAAGCATACGCCTTTTCACGGCGCTGCATCAGAATAAAATTGCGGCGCCGTGAAAATAGATAGCTCCCTGCTCTCAGCTACCGGAGGTAGCTGAGGGCTTGGAGCACAGTCTGGGGACTGTTGTTTGCGGTTTCAACGAATACCGTCGACCGCCGTTACAATGTATGCAGCGGTGGAAAAGTAAAATTTTTATCTCCTCTCACCATGAATGTTTGGTGAGAGGAGATAAAAAACTAACCTGAAGGGCCTCCGATGCCCGCGATCGTGCCCCCCTTCTCTTCTCCCCCCGCAGCTGCCGGGAAGAGAAAAAAAATGGCGCCCACGCATGCGCACGCAATCTAATTAAGATTGCGGCGCCGTGCAGAGGGATAGCTCCCTGCCCTCAGCTACCAGAGGTAGCTGAGGGCTTGGAGCACAGTCTGGGGACCGTTGTTTGCGTTGTTTTACAATTAGTGCAGCAGTGTAAATCTAACTTTTTATCTCCTCTCACCATGAATGTTTGGTGAGAGGAGATAAAAAACTACTTGTTAGGCCCCCGATCGTGCCCCCCCCCTTCACCCCCCCACCCCCCAAACGCCGGGAAAATGTAAAAAAAAATGGCGCACGCATGCGCTGTCAGTGAAAGGCAGCTATTCTGCCTGTAAATAGAAACTGATCAGGGACCGTTATAATTGGTCCCTGATCAGATGGTCACTGTGATATACCTATCACAGAGACCATAGTCTCATATTTACACAATACAGCACAGGATTTGTGCTCTTTCCCTCCCTCCTCTCACTGTAGTTGGTCTGTGAGAGGAGAGAGAGAGATACTATACAAATCTTGTGCTGTATTATACTGTAAAATACACCACATACTCGCCAGTGTTCCGATATTATCCGAATATTGTCCGTAATTACCCCAGATTACCCGTAATCAGCCCAGATTACCGTAATCACCCCAGATTACCCGTAATTACCCCAGATTACCCGTAATTACCCCAGATTACCCGTAATTAACCCAGATTACCTGTAATTACCCCAGATTACCAGTAATCACCCCAGATTACACGTAATCACCCCCGTTTTTTTGTTTGTCTTCTAAAAAAAAATAAAAAAAATAAAAAAATTATTAGTGTAGTGAACATGAACCGCAGAAGCCGCAGAATGTTCTCTGCAGAGCAGGCATACGCCATGCTGTGCTCTAGCGGTTCCGGCAGTGATACGGACACTGCGTCAGAAGCAGAACTTGGCTCAGAAAGCGACACAAGTTCTGCTTCTGCCACTGGACCCCCCAGCCCTATGGTGGTGGACACAGCGGTCAGCGGTGAAGCGTCAGGAGACGGGCCTAGTACTGAAGTCACTTCCGCAATTTGGGATCCTGCAATTGCTTTCTCCCCCCAAGTTTACCATTTACAGCGACTCCAGGCATCAACGCAGATGTCTCAAATTTTAGTCCCTATAATTTTTTTCATTTGTTTATAGGCGATCAGGTCCTGGAACTAATCGTCCAGCAGACGAATTTATACGACAGGCAATTTGACACCCAAAATCCCAGGTCTTGCTATGCCAGAGGATGGATCCCCACAACAGTTTCTGAAATAAACATTTTTTGGGGAATTACCCTAAACATGGGCATAGCAAAAAAAACCTCTATCTGCTCCTTTTGGGCTACCAGTGCTATCCATAGCACTCCTGTACTTGCAGCCGTTATGGCCCGAACGCGCTATGAGACTCTAATGCGTTTCATGCATTTTTCTGACAATACACAAATCCCCCCAAGAAGTGACCCAGCCTATGATCGCCTCACCAAACTGAGACCCCTAATCTCCCTCCTAAGTGACTCATTTTTCAATTTATACACCCCAGGCCAAAAACTAGCGGTAGATGAGTCCCTTATGTCCTTCAAGGGCCGTCTATCGTTTCGCCAATACATCCCCTCCAAAAGAGCCCGATACGGAGTGAAACTCTATAAGGTGTGCGAGAGCACAACGGGCTACACCTTTTTCATTTATGAGGACAGGGACCGCCACCTTAATCCCCCAGGATGCCCAGAGGATATTGGCATTAGTGGGAAAATTGTCTGGGAACTCATGGTGCCATTCCTACAAAAAGGGTACCATGTGTACACCGACAATTACTACACCAGTGTCCCCCTGTATAAGTCCCTCCATGCTGCAAATACAGGGGCCTGTGGGACGGTACGAAAAAATAGAGTCGGCTTCCCTCAACGACTGATGTCCAGGCGACTAGAAAGGGGTGCGTCACTCTCATTTGCAAGTGACCAGTTGCTCGCTGTCAAATGGAGTGACAAAAAGGACGTGTACATGCTCTCCACCGTGCATGAGGACACCACAGTGGCAGTAAGAGAGAGGGGCGCTACCTCTGATAAGAGGAAACCGGTCTGCGTGGTGGACTATAACAAGTTCATGGGGGGAGTCGATCTATCTGACCAGGTCCTACAGCCGTACCTGGTCAAGCGCAAAACTAGGGCCTGGTATAAAAAGGTAGCGATCTACCTTATCCAAATGGCAACTTACAACAGCTATGTGCTCTACAAGACCCAGGGAACGCTCAGTTTCCTCCAGTATCAGGAGAAAATGATAGAGCACCTCCTGTTTGACTCCCCCACACCTAGAGACTCCTTCTAGTCAGAGGATGTCAAAAGGCTCACTGAGCGCCACTTCCTTCACCCCGTCCCTGCCTCTGTGAACCAAAGATACCCCCAAAAGAGATGTCGGGTGTGCAGTAAACACGGAAGGAGGAGCGATTCCCGATTTTACTGCCCCATGTGCCCTTCAAATCCAGGCCTGTGCAACTACCCCTGTTTTGAGACCTACCACACCGTTTCTAATTATTAATTTTATCTATAATTTAGGGAAAACCAAAAAGGGTGGGGTGGGGGGGATTCTTTTTAGGGAGTCAATTTCATTTATGCATATTTTTTTGTTTAGTTTCTGGGCTTTCCAAGGGAGGGAGGGATTCTCATGGGGAGGTTTATTTATTTCAGACTGTAAAACTAAATTTCCCCTTTATGATTTTTTTTTATACAATTCTTGGACAATTAAATCCTGGACTTGATCACTCACAAATGAATACTGTTTATTGTGCAGGAGCCCACATCTGTCTATTCAGAACATGGATCCCACAAGTGTTCTTGAAATAAAAAATAAATGTGGGCATTGCATTTATTAGTAGATAAATCCAACACCTGCGGCCCGTGCCGCCCCTGAATTAGTGGAAGTCGTGCATTTTAGCAATGGTTACAAGAATAAATTGGGGATGTATTTCCTTTTTCTTATGACTATGTCCTGCCACATAAAGCTGTTACATTCCTAATTCTGTACCGTGATACGGGCATGATATTTTTTTTTTGGAGGATCTCTAATAATTGAGCTGTTCCTTATCAATACACCATGGGCTTTGTTACGGTTCTTATGGAAATACTGACATCATTTTGGGGATTAGTGATCCTTTACTGTTCTTATAGATGGTTTTGGACATTGCCCCTCTATATATTCTGTAGGTGATTGGTTGTTTTGTGCACATAGCGGTTCCTACCTTGCCGGGCAGGGGTCTGTTATGGTGTACCGCGTCACTTGGCACGTTCGTCCCTCATATAAGGATTGATGGAGCTAAAGAGACGTTGTACAACCAGTCACTGAAAAAAAAAAACCTTGTCATGACAGCCCTGCAGGTGTTCTTCTATCTAGTGAACAGACTTGAGTTTGCAACATAGTTGGATACATTTTCCTCCATTTGTTTGAAGATATTGCCCGTCACTCCAGTACAGTTTATTTTTTCCTCTCTGACTGATTTTATATTAGGACAGAATTCTGTCCACAATGACATCATAATGGCACCAACTGCTTCTTCAGCAAGACATAGTCATAAGTACAGGCAAATACGTCTATAGCAACATTTATCCATTATGAATACACGGCTTCACTTCTCTTCTGTATGGCGCACAAATTTATTAATGTGGCATATTTCTAACAAAATAACCTTCTACCACGTCTCCTCTATTTCATGTGGAAACGTAATAAGAGTTTGAAGAAAACATTATATACCCATAGTGTCTGAAATAATACCCATTATTTCCTCCTTTAAAAAATGTTTGGTCCGCATGCCCACTACACCACTAGATGAATACCTTTAGGGGTTTAGTTTTTAACCCCTTCCCTCTTTGGCCACTTTTGACCTTCCTGACAGAGCCTCATTTTTCAAATCTGACATGTTTCAATTTATGTGGTAATAACTCCGGAATGCTTTTACCTATCCAAGCGATTCTGAGATTGTTTTCTCGTGACACATTGGACTTTATGTTACTGGCAAAATTTGCCCGATACATTCAGTATTTATTGTGAAAAACACCAAAATTTAGCGAAAAATTGCAAAAATTAACATTTTTCTCAATTTAAATGCATCTGCTTGTAAGACAGGCAGTTATACCACACAAAAATGTTGCTAACTAACATCCCCCATATGTCTACTTTAGATTGGCATCGTTTTTTGATCATCATTTTATTTTTCTAGGACGTTACAAGGCTTAGAACTTTAGCAGCAATTTCTCACATTTTCAAGAAAATTTCAAAATGCTATTTTTACAGGGGCCAGTTCAGTTGTGAAGTGGCTTTGAGGTCCTTAGATATTAGAAACCGCCAATAAGTCACCCCATTTTAAAAACTGCACCCCTCAAAGTATTCAAAACAGCATTTAGAAAGTTTCTTAACCCTTTAGACATTGCGCAGGAATTAAGGCAAAGTAGAGGTGAAATTTACAAAGTTCATTATTTTTTTCCAGAAATTCATTTTGAATCCATTTTTTTTGTACCACAGAAGGTTTTACCCAAGAAATGCAACTCAATATTTATTGCCCAGGTTCTGCAGTTTTAGGAAATATCCCACATGTGGCCGTAGCGTGCTACTGGACTGAAGCACCGACCTCAGAAGCAAAGGAGCACCTAGTGGATTTTGGGCCTCCTTTTTATTAGAATATATTTTAGGCACCATGTCAGCTTTGAACAGGTCTAGTGGAACTAAAACAGTGGAAACCCCCCAAAAGTGACCCCATTTGGGAAACTACACCCCTCGAAGAATTTATCTAGGGGTGTAGCAAGCATTTTGACCGGCCAGTTTTTTTGCAAAAATTTTTGGAACTAGGCCATGAAAATGAAAATCTACATTTTTTCAAATAAAATGTAGGTTTAGCTAATTTTTTTTCATTTCCAAAAGAACTAAAGTAGAAAAAGCACCACAGCATTTGTAGAGCAATTTCTCCCGAGTAAAACAGTACCCCACATGTGGTAATAAACGGTTGTTTGGACACACGGCAGGGCTTAGAATGGAAAGTGCGCCATTTGGCTCTTGGAGCTCAAATTTAGCAGAAATGGTTTGCGGAGGCCATGTCACATTTGCAAAGCCCCTGAGGTGACAAAACAGTGGAAACCCCCAACAAGTGACCCCATTTTGGAAACTATACCCCTCGAGGAATTTATCTAGGTGTGTAGCAAGCATTTTGACCGGCCAGTTTTTTTGCAAAAATTTTTGGAACTAGGTCATGAAAATGATAATCTACATTTTTTCAAATAAAATGTAGGTTTAGCTAATTTTTCTTCATTTCCAAGAGAACTAAAGTAGAAAAAGCACCACAACATTTGTAGAGCAATTTCTCCCGAGTAAAACAATACCCCACATGTGGTAATAAACAGTTGTTTGGACACACGGCAGGCCTTAGAAGGGAAAGAGCGCCATTTGGCTCTTGGAGCTCAAATTTAGCAGGAATGGTTTGCGGAGGCCATGTCGCATTTGCAAAGCCCCAGAGGTGACAAAACAGTGGAAACCCCCAACAAGTGACCCCATTTTGGAAACTATACCCTTTGAGGAAATTATCTAGGGTATAGTGAGCATTTTGACCCCACAGGTTTTTTGCAGAAATTTTTGCAAGTAGGCTGTGAAAATGAAAATCTACATTTTTTCAAATAAAATGTAGGTTTAGCTAATTTTTTTTCATTTCCACAAGGACTAAAGGAGAAAAAGCACCATAAAATTTGTAAAGAAATTTCTCCCGAGTAAAACAATACCCCACATGTGGTAATAAACGGCTGTTTGGACACACGGCGAGGCTGAGAAGGGAAAGTGCGCCATTTGGCTTTTGGAACTCAAATTTAGCAGGAATGCTTTGCGGAGGCCATGTCGCATTTGCAAAGCTCCTGAGGGGACAAAACAGTGGAAACCCCCAACAAGTGACCCCATTTTGGAAACTACACCCCATGAGGGAATTATCTAGGGGTAGAGTGAGCAGTTTTACCCCACAGGTTTTTTACAGAACTTATTGTAACTAGGCCGTAAAAATGAAAATCTACATTTTTTCAAAGAAAACGTAGGTTTAGGTATTTTTTTTTCATTTCCACAAGGACTGAAGGAGAAAAAGCACCACAACATTTGTAAAGCAACTTCTCCCGAGTAAAATAATACCCCACATGTGGTCATAAACATCTGTTTGGACACACGGTAGGGCTCAGAATGGAAGGAGCACCATTTGGATTTTGGAATGGTTTCTGGGTGTCATGTCATATTTGCTGAGCCCCTGTAGTACTAGTACAGTGGAAACACCCCAAAAGTGACACCATTTGGGAAACTGCACCCCCTGAGGAATCATCTAGGGGTATAGTGAAAATTTTGATCCCAAAGGTTTTTTGCTGAATTAATTAGAATTAAGCCATGAAAATGAAAAATATTTTTTTTTTCCAACAAGATGTAGTTTTAGATACACATTTTTCATTTTTACAAGGAATAGAGAAGAAAAAGCACCCCAACATTTGTAAAGTAATTTCTCCCGAGTACGGTAACACCCCATATGTGGTTATAATCAGCTGTTTACGTATATGGGAGCATTCAGAAGAAAAGGAGCGGTATTTATCTTTTGGAGCGTAGATTTTGCTGGAATGGGTTGCGGACACCATGTTGCATTTGCAAAACCCCTGATGTACCAAACAAAAGTGACCCCGTTTTAGAAACTACACCCCTAAAGGCATTTACCAAGGGATGTAGTGACAATTTAGACTCCACAGGTGTTTTTCAGAAATGAATACGCAGTGGATGGTGCAAAGTGAAAATTGCAATTTCTCCACTGATCTGCCCATTCACCGCACAAGATGTTGTGCCCCTAGAGAATCTTACCCCATAAATTGTTAAGCGGGTTCTCCCGGGCATGGTAATGCCTTACTTGTGGCCATAAATTGCTGTTTGGGCACACTGTAGGGCTAAGAAGGGAAAGACCGCCATTTTGAGCATGGATTTTGCTTGGTAATAGTTCTGTTTGGGGTTTTGCTGGTATTTCAGCTTATAATGTGGTGGCATATGTAATCTGTGCGGAGTGTATCAGGGCATAATAGGAGGGTATAATCATGGGGTAAATAATACAATTATCCATAGGTGTGTGTTACGCTGTGAAGCGATCCGTTATGCGCAGGCCGGCGTCACACTGATAAACGGTTTTCTTTCTTATCCCTCCTTTGTAACGCTCTGCACATTTTGGGGACATTTTCTCCTTTGTAGTTTGGGAAATATTGCTGGGAAAGTTTTGCGCTGGTATAATACGGGCGCCCTCGCTTCCAGCGGATGTGCTATGTCCCTGCCCTTTCCTAGTTCCTAAATACTAGGGCCCTAAAACTGAAGGAATGTTCCCCTCCGGCCTGCGCATTGAGATGTTTTTTCATCACCGCATTACTAGTGCCGTAACTTTTTTATTTTTCAGTTGATTGAGCGGTGTGCGGGCTTGTTTTTTGCGAGACGGGCTGTAGATTTTATTGGTACCATTTTAGAACACATACGACTTTTTGATCACTTTTTATTTCATTTTTTGGTAAAGGAAATTACCAAAAACAAGCATCACTGGGTTGCCGATCGGGTGAAAACCTATCAGATGCTGCGCTCTATTGAGTAGCTCCGGTCCTGGCAGTTACAGGAGGGTGCCAGCTGTATAATACAGCTGTCACCCCGCGGTGATGGTGCCGGCTCTGCTTCTGAGCCCGCACCATCACTGCGCCGTATATATACGGCGCTTTGCGGGAACCACCTCCCGACAGCGCCGTATATATACGGCGTATGTCGGGAAGGGGTTAAAATGGGGTCATTTCTGCATGTTTTTTTTTTTGTTCAGGCTGCTCAATGCCTCTAAATACATGATATGGGGCCGAGAATTTATTCAATTGTGCCCTGAAAGCCAAAGGGTGCTCCCTCCCTTTTTGGCCCAGCCACACGTCTAATAAGCAAATTGGGGCAACAATGAGAGTATTTTTGAAAACAGGAGAAACCGGGTGATAGATTTTGGGGTGTGTTTCTTCATTTTCATGTTCGCTTTACAAAGAAATCGGTCTTCAAAGTGATACTTTTATGAAAAAAGTGAAGTTTCATTTTTTTTCACCTGCTATGTATTAAATTTAGCAAAAAACTGTGGGGTCAAAATACTTACTATACCCCTAGATAAATACCTTAAGGAGTCTAGTTTTCTAAATGGGGTCATTTATGGGGAGTTTCTATCGTTCTGGCAGCTCAAAACCTCTCCAAATGTACAGTGGGGCCTAAAACATTTTCAAGCAAAATAGGAGTCCTGAAAGCCTTCGGGTGCTCCCTTCCTTTCGGGCCCTGCTGTGTGTCCAGGCAATGCATTAGGGTCACAATGGGGGCATTTTTGAAAACAGGAGAAACAGGGTGATAGATTTTGGGGTGTGTTTCTTCATTCTTATGGTCGCTTTACACAGAAATCTGTCTTAAAAGTGATACTTTTATGAAAAAAGTGATTTTTTATTTTTTTTCACCTGCTATGCATTAAATTTAGCAAAAAACTGTGGGGTCAAAATACTCACTACACCCCTAGATAAATACCTTAAGGTTGTCTAGTTTTTTAAATGGGGTCGTTTATGGGGAGTTTCTATCGTTATGGTAATTCAAAACCTCTCCAAATATACAGTGGGGCATAAAACATTTTCAAGCAAAATATGAGTCCTGAAAGCCTCCGGGTGCTCCCTTCCTTTCAAGCCCTGCTGTGTGTCCAGGCAATGCATTAGGGTCACAATGGGGGCATTTTTGAAAACAGGAGAAACAGGGTGATAGATTTTGGGGTGTGTTTCTTCATTCTTATGGTCGCTTTACACAGAAATCTGTCTTCAAAGTGATACTTTTATGAAAAAAGTGATTTTTTATTTTTTTTCACCTGCTATGCATTAAATTTAACAAAAAACTGTGAGGTTAAAATACTCACTACACCCCTAGATAAATTCCTAAAGGGGTCTAGTTTTCTAAATGGGGTCGTTTATGGGGAGTTTCTATTGTTATGGTAGTTCAAAACCTCTCGAAATATACAGTGGGGCCTAAAACATTTTCAAGCAAAATATGAGTCCTGAAAGCCTCCGGGTGCTCCCTTCCTTTCGGGCCCTGCTGTGTGTCCAGGCAATGCATTAGGGTCACAATGGGGGCATTTTCAAAAACCGGAGAAACAGGGTGATAGATTTTGGGGTGTGTTTCTTCATTCTTCTGGTCGCTTTACACAGAAATCTGTCTTCAAAGTGATACTTTTATGAAAAAAGTGATTTTTTATTTTTTTTCACCTGCTATGCATTAAATTTAGAAAAAAACTGTGGGGTCAAAATACTCACTACACCCCTAGATAAATACCTTAAGGGGTCTAGTTTTCTAAATGGGGTCGTTTATGGGGAGTTTCTATCGTTCTGGTAGTTCAAAACCTCTCCAAATATACAGTGGGGCCTAAAACATTTTCAAGCAAAATATGAGTCCTGAAAGTCTCCGGGTGTTCCCTTCCTTTCGGGCCCTGCCGTGTGTCCAGGCAATGCATTAGGGTCACAATGTGGGCATTTTTGAAAACAGGAGAAACAGGGTGATATATTTTGGGGTGTGTTTCTTCATTCTTATGGTCGCTTTACACAGAAATCTGTCTTCAAAGTGATACTTTTATGAAAAAAGTGATTTTTTTTTTTTTTTTTCACCTGCTATGCATTAAATTTAGCAAAAAACTGTGAGGTCAAAATACTCCCTACACCCCTAGATAAATACCTTAAGGGGTATAGTTTTCTAAATGGGGTAGTTTATGGGGAGTTTCTATCGTTCTGGCAGCTCAAAACCTCTCCAAATATACAGTGGGGCCTAAAACATTTTCAAGCAAAATATGAGACCTGAAAGTCTCCGGGTGTTCCCTTCCTTTCGGGCCCTGCCGTGTGTCCAGGCAATGCATTAGGGTCACAATGTGGGCATTTTTGAAAACAGGAGAAACAGGGTGATATATTTTGGGGTGTGTTTCTTCATTCTCATGGTCACTTTACAAAGAAATCGGTCTTCAAAGTGATACTTTTATGAAAAAAGTGAGATTATATTTTTTTACCCCTGCTTTGCATGAATTCTTACAAAAAAACTGTGGTGTCAAAATACTTACAACACCCCTTAATAAATACCTTAAGGGGTGTAGTTTGCAAAATGCGGTCACTTGTGGGGGTTTCCACCATTCTGACACCTATGAGCCTCTGAAAACCTGGCTTGGTGCAGGAAAACCAAATGTACTTCAAAATGTCTAAAATGATTACTAAACTTGTAAGTCTTCTAAATTGCTGAAAAAAAATTTTTTTTTTTTCAAAAGTGCTGCCAAAATTGAGTAAAGAGATGGAAATATTTATTTAATAAAAAAAATTGTTAAGTATGTATGTACATATGTGACATATTGCCGTTAAAACTAGGGAAAAATTATAATTTTTACAAAATGTCTTCATTTTTTCTATTTTTTTATTAATTTCCGCAAATCGTATCAGTCTACTTTTACCACTAAAATAAAGTACAACATGTGACGAAAAAACAATGTCAGAATTATTTGGATATTCAAAACTTTCGCAGAGTTATTCTCTGATAAATTCACACATACCAGATTTAACAAATCTGGCTTGGTCATTAAGGCCCAAACAGGCCCGGTCATTAAGGGGTTAAACTATTTTTAGTAGCAGCTAAATTTCCACGGGTGTCAGGATCTCCCACAAGATACTGCACATGTCACCATTAAACCTAAGGCCGGCCCTGGATGTGACACATCTGCCACGTGACATGCCATCCACACGGACATGACCGCTGTGGCCTAGTAACTAAAGACAACAGAACCACCAGCGCAGGAGCCACAGGGAATTAAAAAAATTAGTAGGCACTATTTGTTATTTTTAGCAATATGCCTCATGCACACATCCTTCACCATTTTCATGTCCGTTTAAAACGGATCCGTGTGCCGTTGTGACATCCGTGTGGTTTTCGTTGTCACTCCGCATCTGTTCCGTTGTTCTATTTGAAGTGGATGCTGTGCTTCAGTTTGTCTTCCGTTTTAAACGGTCTGTTAAAATCCATCTTGTGTGTTGAATGCAGGGAACTTTGGCACGCACTACCGTTGCTTAGCAACGGATCCGTGAAAAACGGGTGGCACACGGATGCCGTCCATGTGCCGTCCGGTTTTTTGGATGGACCCATATACTTCAATGGGCCCCACGGTCACTGAACGATAGACAAAAGTAGGACATGCACTTATTTTGACGGAATGGACGAACAGAACCGTCAAAACAACTGAAGTGTGCCTGGCCCCATAGAAATGAATGTGTCAGGGTGTTATCAGTTAAAAAAACATATAGCACCCTGAATAAATTACTGAAGTGGGCATAAGGGCTTTTAACTGAAGTGGGCATGAGGCCTAAGGCCTCATGCCCACTTCAGTTATTTTCTTCAGGGTGCTATCCGTTTTTTTAACTGATAGCACCCTGACACATTAATTTCTATGGGGCCATGCACACTTCAGTTGTTTTGACAGTTTCGTTCGTCCGTTCCGACAAAACTAGTGGCATGTCCTACTTTTGTCCGTCGTTCAGTGACTGTCGGGCCCATTGAAGTCTATGGGCCCGTCAAAAAAACGGACGGCACACAGACTCTCTATTCTCTACTCCAGTCCAAAAGACTCCACAAAAGACAAATTAGAAGTTTTCCATTAAGGATAAGATTATATACAAGATTAACGATAAGCTCCTGGTCCCTGATACAAAATCTATACCAGGGTCCTCCAACTATTATGTGCCATTATACTGCTGGTGTTATTTGTGTGGCAGAGGGGCATTGGACTCGTCCTGTGATAGAAAATGAAATGTGTGAAAGTAAATATATTATTATTCATTATAGATATGGGGCTATTTTATGTATGTGCATTAAAGCCATTATGTATTTTACAGACATTTATAACATCTGAATATGTGGCACCAGTGACAGCCGACATGCTAGAAGATCCACTGTATATATGTAAGTATTATAGCAAATAACAACCTATAGAAATTCTATAATCTGATGTCATCCAGAATGTTCCTATAAAGACTAATGACAAGACTGTGGGAACAAATTCTCCAAGGTTGTCAATAGGCAGATCATATATTTGTTGATATGATGAACCATACTAAGCGCACGTCATAATATCTTCACAGTTTATACTTTTTGTTCCAGAAATACTTATGATCGGCTGCCTGCTGCCAGGGGGACTCTCTGAAGTAATATTTCATCTATATGCGGTATGTACATCATAAGTTACTATATACAGTACCCACCAGTAGCTCTGTACATTGAAAAAGTGATGAGCGGGCAAAATGCCAAGAAAGGCGTAGCAGTGGGGAACTTTGGATAGTTGTTAGGAATAGGCATAATGTAACTTAGGGGTATCTTTGTCCAAAATTCTGGCCACATTGGGACTGAATGTAGGTGTAAGGTAATTGGATGTGTCAAGGCCTGGTTAAAGTATCTGCAATGGCTTCAAGAAGGGAGAGTAGTAACTAGGGGGCCCGTCAATGACCTCGATTTCACGGCGCCACAGGCTGGAAGTTCAATAGGCCTAAATTATGCCTAATAGTTTGGTGTGAAACTGGAGGCGGCCGTACCACTCCGATGTAATAGAAAAGGATTTAAGTGAGTTGCATTACACAGTCATGATCTGCAGGCATAGGTGATAATGGACACTAGCAGAATGTTTTTATATTTACAGCACTCAAGCGGAAAGCAATGGAAGGTGCCAGGATATTGCCACGTATAGAGCCCCCACAAGTCATGCAGCACAAGAACCTGGACTTGGGGTATACTGGATTGTTTGGAGCCGATGGCTAGAAGTAAGAAGTGTCCTGGCATCAAGGAAGCAAGGCAGGTATCCTCAATGGCATCATTCTAGCAAGAATTTGAGGGAACATGGCACAATGATGGGCCAAGTGCCAGGGTCCTTGCGCAGGGTTCCTGGGTCGGTGAGGGAAACACTATCCCAGGAGGGCCTCAAAATCTCAACATGGGAGAGGGACACCTTGGGGGTTGCCAAAATGTTTATAACATGGGGTACTGGCACAATGTTTGGAATTACAGGAGCAGGGCATCTGGATGTAAAGAGAAGCAGAAGAAGGCAACAGTAGCTGGTTGAGTCTGATTCTGATCTGTCAGATGATTATGAGTGGTCTGATGTTGGGGATAGAAGGGCTAATGGGCAAGACAAGTAAGGTGCTGAAAAAAATGTTTAAGCAGGATAAAGCAAAAAGGTAAAAGCGAGGAGGCGTGATACCGAAAGCCAATCCTTTACTGGAAAGAGGGGGTAAAATTTGGGGCCAGGAAACATGTTTGTTGATTTCTACCTACACATACTTGTACCAGGAAATGTAGGGAACGATAAGGGGGGAAGGGCTTGTCTAGTTTTTGAGATGTCTATGGAAGCCGTTGCAGCTTAAAGAGGCTCTGTCACCACATTATAAGTGCCCTATTTCCTACATAAGGAGATGGGCGCTATAATGTAGGTGACTGCAGTGCTTTTTATTTAAATAAACAATCTATTTTTACCACTTTATTAGCGTTTTTAGATTTATGCTAATGAGTTGCTTAATACCCAACTGGGCGTATTTTTACTTTAGACCAAGTGGGCGTTGTACAGGGGAGTGTATGACGCTGACCAATCAGCATCATGCACTCCTCTCCATTCATTTACACAGCGCATAGGGATCCTGTTAGAACCTTATGTGCTGTCTTATACTAGCACATTAACAATACTGAAGTGTTTAGACAGTGAATAGACATTCCACGGGATGTCTATTCACAATCTCTGCACTTTGTTACTATTTCTATGGTAGTTATAGCAGAGGAAGCGTGATCTCGTTGTAACCTGTCATTTACCGCGTAATCTTGCGATCTCTGCATGATACTGATTGGTCAGCGTCATACATTCCCCTGTACAACGCCCACTTGGTCTAAAGTAAAAATCCGAACATGATAAATTCGAAAACAATCTTTCATACAGAGCCCTGGTTTTTCGGGACACGTGTCGAATTGGTATGTTGTGTCCTTCCTTATCCCTCTCTTATAGCAGACTCTGCACCTCTTTTGACTTTTTCCCTTCTTGCCAGATGGGGAACTTCTCCTGGAAAGTGTTGCCCTGGTACGATGCGTGTGGCCCCGCTTCCAGAAGTACTGGGTGCCCCCCCTTCTTGGTCCCTAAAGATTAGGTTCTTGATAACCACCTCTTGAAATTCCAGGAAAGTTCCCCTCTGGCCTGCACATCGACGTAGCACGTACGCATTGTACAATGCCATCTGTATGATGTGCACGGCCAGCTTCTTATACCACACCCTCGTTTTCCGCATGGCGCTGTAGGGTTTCAGGACTTGATCTAACAAGTCCACCCCTCCCATGCACCTATTGTAGTCCAGGATGCAATCTGGTTTGGGCGTCTCTGTACTGGTACCTCGTACAGATACATGGGTACTGGTGTGGCATCTCTCTTGTCCTTGTACTTGACACACAATATGTTGCTGCTAGAATGTGCCCTGCTCTCGCCCCTTCTGAGTGTTTGCCTAAGCAGAGTCTTAGGGAGGCCTCTCAGATTTTTTCTAGCAGTGCCGCATGCCGCAGGACTTCTGGAAGCGAGGCACTTGAAGAGTGGGACACTGGTATAAAAATTATCCAGGTAGAGGTGGTAACCCTGATCCAGCAGTGGGTGCACCAAATCCCACACAATTAATGCATTAATTCTCAGTAAGGGGGAGCATTCTGGTGGCTGAATACTGTCCTTCCCTTCATATATCCTAGATTTGTAGGTTATCCGTATAATGTAGGAAGCGAAGTATTGCCTTTTAACCACTGGCGTAGCTATAGGGGTCGCAGCGGTCGCAATTGCGACCGGGCCCCGAAGCCAGGGGGGCCCACGGCCCCCCGCACCACATCAATAAAAAGTTACTATAGTAACTCGGGCCGCGGGCCCCTGTTACTATAGTAACATACTTTACTTACCTTCCTGGTTCCGGATCGCAGCGGAGGTCCTGACGTCAGGCGCTGTGCGCAGCGCATGACGTCACAGCGCTATGCCGCCGCGCACAGCATCGAGACTACAGAACTCCCGCCGTGGCCGAAGAGGAAGGTAAGGTTAGCCCTGACTGGCGGGGTCCGACTCCCGGGACCCGCCAATCAGCTGTTTTGAAGGGGCCGCAGCACTCGTACGAGAGCTGCTCCCCTTCATTCCTGTCACTTCATTCCGGTCACACTGTGAATCGGTGTCGGCGATTCACAGTGTGGGCGAGTAGTGAAATGAAGGGGAAGCAGCTCTCGTACGAGTGCTGCGGCCCCTTCAAAACAGCTGATTTGCGGGTCCCGGGCGACACATCAGCTATTGATGGCCTATCCTGTGGATAGGCCATCAATGTTTAGGGACTGCACAACCCCTAAGCCTACGATGTAGCAGGCTTAGGGGGCCCATGAGACAGGATCACAGATTGTGTGATTCTGTCTGCTGGGCCCTGTATCTAAGCCAATCACATGGTAGGCTTAGATACATGGCCCATGCGTGATCCTGTCTGCTGGGCCCTGTATCTAAGCCTACCACACTGTAGGTTTAGATACAGGGCCCCAGCACACAGTAATCTTATACTGTATAAGATTACTGTCTGCTGGACCCTGTATCTAAGCCTACCTTGTGGTAGGCTTAGATACAGGGTCCCACAGACAGTATCACACATGGGCCCTGTAGCTAAGCCTTAGGGTATGTGCACAGACACTAATTACGTCCGTAATTGACGGACGTATTTCGGCCGCAAGTCCCGGACCGAACACAGTGCAGGGAGCCGGACTCCTAGAATTATAGTTATGTACGATGCTAGGAGTCCCTGGCTCGCTGCAGGACAACTGTCCCGTACTGCAAACATGATTACAGTACGGGACAGTTGTCCGGCAGCGAGGCAGGGACTCCTAGCATCGTACATAAGTATGATGCTAGGAGCCCGGCTCCCTGCACTGTGTTCGGTCCGGTACTTGCGGCCGAAATACGTCCGTCAATTACGGACGTAATTAGTGTGTGTGCACATACCCTAACACACGTGTTACTAATCATTTTTTGTGTGTTTTCTTACAGGTTCGGTCGTTGGACTACGGCGGATTCCAGGACTACTTCGATGACAGCTTTTTTTTTTATTAATAAAATGGTTAATGAGGGTTGTGTGGGTTTTTTTTTTATTTCAATAAAATATTTTTTCTATGTCTTTGTGTTTTTTTTTTTTAAACTATATTACTACCGCCTTAGTAATGGCCGCCGGCTGATTGACAGCATCCATTGCTAAGGCAGGGCTTAGTGTTAGCGGATGCAGAGGCTAACACTAACCCCCTTTATTACCCCGGTACCCACCGCCACCAGGGGTGCTGGGAAGAGCCGGGTACGATCCAGTACCCGACCATCTGTAGTGATGGTCGGCCACTGGGGTGGCCGCAGGCTGGTATTATCAGGAGGGGAAAGGCCAAAAACAGTGGCCCTTCCCATCCTGGTAATGCTGCCTGCTGCTGCTTTATTGTATCTGGCTGGTTATGAAAATGGGGGGGACCCCACGTCATTTAAAAATAAAAAAATAATTGGAAAGAACGATGTCGGGTCCCCCCCAAATTTCATAACCAGCCAGATACAACACAGCAGCAGCAGGCAGCATTACCAGGGTGGTAGGTGCCACTGTTTTTGGCCTTCCCCAGCCTAATACTACCAGCCTGCGGCCACCCCGGTGCCTGCCCGTCACTACAGATGGTCGGGTACTAGTTTGTACCCGGCTCTTCCCAGTACCCCTGGTGGCGGTGGGTACCGGGGTAATAATGGGGGTTAGTGTAGCCTCTGCATCGGCTAACATTAAGCCTCGCCTTAGTAATGGAGGTTGTCAATCAGCCAGCGGCCATTACTAAGGCGGTGATAATAAAGTTTAAAAAGATACAAGCACATAGAAAAAACACAACCCTCATTAACCATTTTATTGAGAATAAAAAAAACGCCGTCATTGAAGTCCTCGAATCCGAAGTCCAACAACCGAACCTGTAAAAAAAACCCAAACACAAAAATAATCAGTAACACATAAAGAAGCAAAATTATTATTCTTACCTATCCTGGGTCCAGCGCTGGAGCCGCAATGTCAGCGAGCGGGGCCCTGTATCTAATCCTATCATGTGTGATACAGTCTGCTGAGCTGTGTATCTAATCCAATGATGTATGATACTGTCTGCTGGGCCCTATATCTAATCCGATCATGTGTGATACTGTCTGCTGAGCCACTGTATCTAATCCTATCATGTGTGATACTGTCTGCTGAGCTGTGTATCTAATCCTATCATGTGTGATACTCTCTGCTGAGCCCTGTATCTAATCCTATCATGCGTGATACTGTCTGCTGAGCCACTGTATCTAATCCTATCATGTGTGGTACTGTCTGCTGAGCCACTGTATCTAATCCTATCATGTGTGGTACTGTCTGCTGAGCCACTGTATCTAATCCTATCATGTGTGGTACTGTCTGCTGAGCCACTGTATCTAATCCTATCATGTGTGATACTGTCTGCTGGGCCACTGTATCTAATCCTATCATGTGTGATACTGTCTGCTGAGCTGTGTATCTAATCCTATCATGTGTGATACTGCCTTCTGAGCCACTGTATCTAATCCTATCATGTGTGATACTGTCTGCTCAGCCACTGTATCTAATCCTATCCATAGTTTATAGGGTCGTAGTGCTATAGATATTCTATGCTGTCTCATATACACACTTTTTTTTGGGGCGGACACATGTATTGGGGCTATTTCCCGGACATTTTAAGCCCTGAGGGTATGTTCACACGGCAGCGTCCGTTACGGCTGAAATTACTGTGCTGTTTTCAGGAGAAAACAGCACCGTAATTTCAGCCGTAATGGCATGTGCAGGCGTCTTTTGCTGCGTCCATTACGGAAGTAACTGAAGCTGGTTTTCCATGGAGTCCATGGAAAACGGCTCCATTTACGTCTGAAGAAGTGACAGGCACTTTTTTACGCGCCACCTTTTGACAGCGACGCGTAAAAAAAAATGACCGTCGGCACAGAACATCGTAAGACCCATTCAAATGAATGGGCAGATGTTTGCCGACGCTTTTGAGCCGCATTTTCGGACGTAATTCAATGCTAAAACGCCCGAATTACGTCCGTAAATAGTGTGTGTGAACCCAGCCTTAGTGACGCCCCGGCTGCTAGTGCTGCATTGTTGGGTCACTTAGGAGACCCAGCGATGCAGCTGAAAGCGGACCGTCGGCCATGAGAAGTTTGCGGGGGGGGGGGGGGCCCAGTGAGAATTTTTGCATCGGGGCCCATGAGCCTCTAGCTACGCCCCTGCTTTTAACGCATCCTGGACCTGGCCATACGGTACATCGGGGTGTGGTATAAGATGTCCGTGCTCCAGTAGGTCCTAATGGACAGCTTTTTCAGAAGCCCCATGTTCAAGTGAAGTCCCCAGAACTTGCCCAACTCTGCTGCATATACAGGGGTCCACCTGTGGGATTGGGCATAAAATTATGTGGGGTTCTTAGTAATATACTGTTGGGCATATAAATTTGTCTGGGTGACCATAAGATCTATAAAGTCATCAGTGAAGAACTTGAAAAAGTCAATTTCACTGAGCCCTGCCATATTAAATTTTATCCCTGAGCTGCCTGTGTACTCTGGGATTTGGGGCTCATAAATGTCTGGTGTGGGGGTCCAAATGGGGTCACTTCGCTCGGGGGCTTGAACTGCGGCGGGGTCATCTCACTCGGGGGCTTCAACTGTGGTGGTGGTCCTGGGGCGTCTCCTAGCGGGTTCCTCTTCTTCATCACTGGATGAGGAGGTGGATAAATAAAACAGAGTCTCACCATCCGACGACTCTGTGTCGGAGGCAAGAAATGAATATGCCTCTTCGGCACTAAATGTCCGTTGGGACATGTTTGATTGCTTCCCTAACTAGGAACAATAGGCTGCTACCTAAACCAGCCCAAAAAATTGTTGTTTTTATAGAACGAGTGGGCTTCCCTGAGACTAAACCTAACTAGGGCGAGGGTTCCTAACACTAAACCTAACTAGATTTTATTTGAACTTCCCTGAGACTAAATCTAACTACGGCGACTATTCCCTGACAATAAACCTAACTAGATTATTCCGAGCTTCCCTAACACTAAACCTAACTACGGTGATGGGTGCCTGACACTAAACCTGTCTAGATTATTCCGAGCTTCCCTGACGCTAAACCTAACTACGGTGATGGACCCCTAACGCTAGATCTAACTACGGTGACGGATTCCTGACGCTAAATTCCCTGTCGCTATACCGAACTACGCTTTTTGACGGTTCCCTGACACTAACTAACCCTAATACTAAACTAACGAGTTAAATTGTCTAAATTAACTCTATTTTTTATTTTTTTATTTTTATATTTTTGTTTGTTTTATATGTTTTTTATAAAGAAAAAAAAGAAAAAAATAATCCCCAGGGACCAAGAAATTGGTCCTGAAGACTAAGAAGTGGTCAGTGATAGGTGATCACTGACCAAAAACGTGGGCGGAACCCAAGGAGGAAGCGTACAGGAATGGGTAGTGGATGGGAGAGGTGGGATGCCGAAAAAAATAGTTTTTTAGACTTTTTTGTAACCTTTTTTTTTACTTTCTCTTCTCTCTCTCTTTCTCACAACCGCTCTGAACGCCTCACTATCTCCAACAGAGGCGTTCAGGGCGGGAGCGGCAGGATGTTATGTCAGGGAGAGGAAGTGAAGAGACCGATCACCCCTATTGGACAGTTACTCACTAACTGACCAATAGTGGCGATCGTGGAGGTGGGACCATCACGACAGGTCCCGGCGTATTGAACTGTGATAGCCTGCTGTCGGAAACAGCAGCTGTCACAGCTCGTGCACGCGCCGGTGGAAAATGGCGATGCATTTTCCCTGCGACATACTATTCCGTCGCTGAGCCCGAACGTGTCGGTCAGCGCGACGGAATAGTACATCGCTGAGCGCGAAGGGGTTAAGATCGATATAGGCCTCATAAGGCAGGATATGCAGGCCATGAGGGAACGTATGTCCCATGCTGAGGAACGCATTTCCGACCTGTAAGATCGGATTGATCCTGTACCCAGGGTCTTAACAGCCTTGGAAGAAGCTGCAGAATTATGGAAGCAGAAATCTGACGACTTGGAAAATCATCTGCGCCGAAATAACATCAGAGTTTTGGGATTGCCTGAAAAAGCGTAAGGTCAAGATTCTATTGCCTTTATAGTTGCATGGCTGCATGAGCTGTTTCCTGATGCAGTGTTCTCTACTGCTTTCGAGGTGGAGAGAGCTCATAGAGTACCGGCACGACCCTTACCACCGGGATCACCCCCTACATCTATGCTGGCACGCTTATTGAATAGCAACGACCGGGACTTGATCCTTCGTCTTGCTCGCAAAAAGCAAGATATTAGATACAATGGAGCTGCAGTGTCTATATTCCCTGACTTCAGCGCGGAGTTACAGAAAAGTCGCGCTACTTTTATATCGGTGAAAAGGAGGCTTAGCGATCTACAAATCCCATACTCCATGGCGTATGCTGCAAGACTACGTATTGTGGATGGAGATTGGTCACTGTTCTTTGCGACCCCAAAAGATGCCGATGACTGGGTGAGTCACCAGAGCGGAACTGAGACTCTCTGCCGCATCCTGCGTTGATGCTATGCTGACCACTTTAAAGATGGCTGCGTGATTCCATGCGTCCTGCTGGTTTTTTTTCCCCTCTATATGTATCCTTGAACTTGCAATATGTATATATATCAGATGGACGCTACGCTGTATCTTTGACATATTGCTTCTTTCTGGCAAACTCTGGATAATGAACACGGCTTTCCGTGGTTCAGATAACCGTCATACATGCCTTTTTCTTATGTCTTGATTAGATAGATACTAGGTATTAACTCATATACTAACACATGGGTTCTTCCCTCATTTTATATGAAAAGCCACTATGGCAAAGGCAATGTGTCGTCACTGTTGATGCTTAATGGCTTTACTGAATGCTATATTAATATGTTACATGGTACATATGTTCCCCTTTTGTACCAAAGACCTGAAAGGTTTCATGTTTTAAGTCTTACATACCTACAATGGATCAGTTCGCAGTATAGCTATACGTATATCAGGGACTAGAAGAAAGGGAGGAATCCTCCAGCTCACCTGATTGTAGACGTCACACTGTCTTTAGTGCCCGGGTCCTCGTGTCGGCACACGTAATGGATATAGCAATGAGAAGAAAGGAAAGATCCAGCGCTGAGACCAGGTGATCTGTTAAATTTGGAAACTTCTTCCAAGTTTTATTGACGACAAAGGGTGATTAAAATAGACATTCTGTGTTAGTTCAAAGTCCAAATGGCTCGTTTGAAGGGGAGAGGCGGGTGCCTACGCGTTTCAGACGTGGTCTGCGTCCTTAGTCATGGCTTTCTGTCAAACTCTGACTGGTGCAGGTAGATTTTGTATCCGGTCAGCCATGTGGAATTGATTGCGGTCCAAAGTAATTGTTCTGATGGAACGCTTCCCCATTTTGCATCCGGGAAGCTAATTGGATGAATCGGAGGGCAATAGCCGGACATCGCTGATCAGGTAAGATACATATTTTTTATAAATATAACTTATATTGTGACATTCTTATGATTGTAACATGGATCTTGCTATTTTGTTAGGCAGATGAGAGGACCAGTTGACAGAGTTTGTCTGATTGTGAACACGGTGTGTTAAAATGTATACATGTGAGAGGAAAGTGTGTGGTATAAAATAATTTAGTCATGTTTATACTGGAGATGGATAAGAATATTGATACAATGTATATGTATTATTGTACTTCTTTAGTTTAATTAATTAATTTATTTATTTGTTCCTTAGTATGTAGCAAGTGTTGAATTGAGTACAAATGGTACGTCCTTGGGTTCATTTCAGATTTGTATCGAGGGGTTCATGTCATATTATATGCTTTCATTATTCCTTAGAAATAGAGAATAATATTTATTATTTAATCCTGTAGTACTATTTGGAGAATTAAAATTGGACATGTTAATTTTGAGTGTAAATCAGAGCGTGTAAAAGATATATTGGATATATTGGATAGAATGGTCTTGTGCTGCACTTTTGCCCAGGGCAAATGGATTAAATAATAAATATTATTCTCTATTTCTAAGGAAATTAACCCAAGGACGTACCATTTGTACTCAATTCAACACTTGCTACATACTAAGGAACAAATAAATAAATTAATTAATTAATTAATTAAACTAAAGAAGTACAATAATACATATACATTGTATCAATATTCTTATCCATCTCCAGTATAAACATGACTAAATTATTTTATACCACACACTTTCCTCTCACATGTATACATTTTAACACACCGTGTTCACAATCAGACAAACTCTGTCAACTGGTCCTCTAAATGCCTAACAAAATAGCAAGATCCATAATACAATCATAAGAATGTCACAATTAGAGATGAGCGAACTTTTCAAAAGTTCGGTTCGGCTAGTTCGCCGAATTTCACAAACAAGTTCGATTCGGACCGAACTGGTTCGGACCGAACCTGTCACTTCCGTGCGCCGAGCATGCTACTGTCCAGGGTGCTGATAGAGTTAATGGGCTGCACTAACTCTTTCAGCAACCTTGACAGTACATGCTCGGCGCGCGGAAAATAAAATTTTAATGTAATAAAAAAATTAAAATAATACGTTCGTACTTACTTTCCTCCTGTCCGGCCTCCAGCCAATCACAGGCTGCAGCGGCGACATGGATGAAACGTCATCGCTGGAGGCTGGACAGGAGGAAAGTAAGTATGAACGTATTACTATTTTTTTTTGGCATGTGTGTATGTTGGCATGTATGTATGTATGTATGTTGGCATGTATGTATGTTGTCATGTATGTATGTATGTATGTATGTATGTATGTATGTATGTATGTATGTATATATGTGCATGTATGTTTGCATGTATGTTGGCATGTATGTATATATGTGCATGTTTGTATGTATATTTTCATGTATATATTTGCATGTATGTTTGCATGTGTGTATGTTTGCATGTATGTATGTTGTCATGTATGTATGTATGTATATATGTGCATGTATGTTTGCATGTATGTTGGCATGTATGTATATATGTGCATGTTTGTATGTATATTTGCATGTACATATTTGCATGTATGTTTGCATGTATGTATGTTTGCATGTATGTATGTTGTCATGTATGTATGTATATATGTGCATGTATGTTTGCATGTATGTTGGCATGTATGTATATATGTTCATGTTTGTATGTATATTTGCATGTATATATTTGCATGTATGTTTGCATGTGTGTATGTTTGCATGTATGTATGTTTGCATGTATGTATGTTGTCATGTATGTGTATATTTGCATGTATATATTTGTATGTATGTATGTATGTATGTATGTATGTTTGCATGTATGTATGTTTGTTTGCATGAATGTATGTTTGCATGTATGTATGTATGTATGTATGTAGTCATGTATGTATGTTGTCATGTATGTATGTATATATGTGCATGCATGTATGTTTGCATGTATGTTGGCATGTATGTATACATGTGTATGTATATTTGCATGTATATATTTGCATGTATGTATGTTTGCATGAATGTATGTTTGTATGTATGTTTGCATGTATGTATGTTTGCATGTATGTATGTATGTATGTATGTTGTCATGTATGTATGTATGTATGTATGTATGTTGTCATGTATGTATGTATGTATATATGTGCATGTATGTTGGCATGTATGTATATATGTGCATGTTTGTATGTATAATTGCATGTATGTGTGTATGTTTGCATGTATGTATGTTTGCATGTATGTTTGTATGTATGTTTGCATGTATGTATGTTATCATGTATGTATGTATATATGTGCATGTATGTTTGTTTGCATGTTTTTATTTTTGCATGTATGTTTGCATGTATGTTTATATATATGTGCATGTATGTAATTATGTTTGCATGTATATTTGTGCATGCTTGTATGTATGTATCTTTGCATGTTTGTTTGTATGTATGTTTTCATGTGTGTGTGTATGCATGTATGTATGATAGTTTGCATGTATGTATGTATATATGTGTGTATGTTTGCATGTATATATGTGCATGCTTGTTTGTATATATGTATGTTTGCATGTATGTTTGTTTGTATATATGTCTGTATGGCCATGTATGATAATGTCTGCTGGCACCCTGTATCTAAGTCAACTTCGCGGCAGGCTTCTATACATGGTATAACAGTCAGTATCACACATTAAACTGAATCTAAGCCTACGACATGTTTTATTTCATTTTTTTTTTTTTTACAGGTTTGGTGTTTGGACTACGTCGGTTACGAGGACTACTTCGATGACTGGTTTTTTTTCTACAATAAAATGGTTAATGAGGGTTGTGTTGGGGGTGCTTTATTTCAATAAAATATTTTATCTATATCTTTGTCTTTTCAAATTTTATTACAACCACTTTAGTAATGGCCGCTGTCAACATCCATTACTAAGGCGAGGCTTAGTGTTAGCCGGTGCAGAGGCTAACACTAACCACCATTATTACCCCGGTACCCACCACCACCAGGGGTGTCGGGAAGAGCCAGGTACGATCCAGTACCCGACCATCTGTTGTGATGGTCGGGCTCTGGGGCGGCCGCAGGCTGGTATTATGAGGCTGGGAAGGGCCAAAAGACATTTTAGAACACACCATGCATGCGATCCCTCTAAGCTTAAGGTGAGAGGGATTGATCATATTATATGCGGTACGAGAGGCGGGGCCACTAAACAAAAACTCGCACAATGCGAGTCTCGTTGGATCTGGACCCTTGGGACAATGTCTCCACATGGATTAAACGAATCTTTGAGCTTTGTTTCGTTTCTGTAACCATTGACTCCTTGTGGGTCTTGGCTTTTATCTTTTCCTCATCCCTGTTGTCATTTTTTTAAAAACTAACTACCCTCTTTTGTTGTGTTTTCCTGATATACAGAATTACGATATTTTTCCATTGAGTTCATCTGAGGAGGTGTCTTGCGGTCCATGCTTCGCTACTTCCAGGAGGAAACAAGATACATTATACTGCGCTCTACATATATTTTCTGCATTGGCCATTATATAGATATGGTATTATTTGTATCACATACTTCTCATTTACTATTTATTTTTATCCTGTATGGATCATTTCGATCCTTTATGTTGTACGATTCATTTCCAATACTTTATTTCTGTATTTTGTTATATTATGCTCTTGTGTATGTGTTCTGTATAAATTTATTTAGTGCCACCAGTAGCATTTATCAGACACAATTATATATGTTCAGTTCTTATAAACATAGAGAACTTAAAGTGATGTATATATTGCTTACTGTATGTATGGACATTGGTTTGCAGTGTATTTTTGTACTAATACATGCGGCTTCAATATTATGGTTCTTCCAGACTTAGTATTTAGGTGTTATTCAGTAATTGATTTTTATAGCATAATTGGGTGTTTACTACACTTGCATTTTTACACACACATTAACCGGTATATATATATATTTTTTTATATTTTTTTGATTTTTTTGCTTTCTCTATGTTTCATCACATTCCCAGCACAACTCACCAGCATCACACTTCACATCTGTCATCCCATTCACGATTTTATTAGCACTCACATTCATCATCCTATACATTCACAAATTTTCATTTTTAATTTTCTACATTCACATTCATCTCACTATTGCCAGTGGTGCATTTATTTATCGTTTCACATCACAACCAACCCTCTTTTCCCCCTCCTTCTTCATGTTACACATCACAGAATCCACACCATAGGAAGCCGTTCTATGCTATTCTTTATTTTTAACTATACACAACACCCTGCAAACCATTCATATTGTAAGTTCTTCTTTTTCCTGTTTCCCTCTGGCACACATCGCTGATGGATCGCGCGCTGGTGTTCATGACATCCTGATCAGATGTCTATGTCCGAGGGGGGAGTGGCCCTGGCCTCTTCAGACCGCTGTCTAGATTCGGAGTAGGATATGTGGGGGGCGTGGTTAGTCCGCGCTGCCCCACATCCTCTCTGATGACGCGGACCGGAAGTGGGGCAGCGCCATCTTGGTACCCCGCACCAGACGCCGTTTTTCGTCATTTGATTCTGCCTCCTCCTCTTCTTACATTACAAACACCTGAACTATGCTCTATATATGGGTAGATTTTAGCAGCTTGACCCTAACCCCGGACGAAGGCAGTTGCCGAAACGCGCGTCGGGTCCAGACATCCTCATCATGTCCACTGGTATGTTATACAGCTTTCACTGACTTTTTTGCCTGGCATTGGCCTGGTACCTTTCTATGCGTCCATGTTATACAGCTTTTACTGACTTTTTTGCCTGGCATTGGCCTGGTACCTTTCTATGCGTCCATGTTATACAGCTTTTACTGACTTTTTTGCCTGGCATTGGCCTGGTACCTTTCTATGCGTCCATGTTATACAGCTTTTACTGACTTTTTTGCCTGGCATTGGCCTGGTACCTTTCTACGCGTTCATGCACATTGCTGCATGTTACCTGTAGCACTGATCGTGTAATACACACTATGGCGTATATCTGATTATCATACATATACAGATAATCACTATAATCAGGTATCCGCACATAATTATTGCCACATATATACTTTCATAGAGGGAATCCAGGCAGTACATACATGCATTTTTATTCCTTGTTGACCTCTTTCTTGCCATCATTTATTAGGCCTCATTAGCCTTAGGTCCGCATAGGCACGTACACTGTCCTCCCTTGCTGTATCAACAAATAAATAAGCTTGTATAGATTTATGTTACATCTACATCCAGTACATGATTGTTGTCGATGTCCTTTTATTGAGTGACTCATTCCCTGTTCCAGTTTTAACCTTTGTTATGGCTTCATGTTAATAAAATTTTGTATTTTTTGCTATCCATTTGTTGTGCTTCAGTCGATCATTTCTCTCTGTTGGTTTCGGCTTCTATACATGGTATAACAGTCAGTATCACACATTAAACTGAATCTAAGCCTACGACATGTTTTATTTCATTTTTTTTTTTTTTACAGGTTTGGTGTTTGGACTACGTCGGTTACGAGGACTACTTCGATGACTGGTTTTTTTTCTACAATAAAATGGTTAATGAGGGTTGTGTTGGGGGTGCTTTATTTCAATAAAATATTTTATCTATATCTTTGTCTTTTCAAATTTTATTACTACCACTTTAGTAATGGCCGCTGTCAACATCCATTACTAAGGCGAGGCTTAGTGTTAGCCGGTGCAGAGGCTAACACTAACCACCATTATTACCCCGGTACCCACCACCACCAGGGGTGTCGGGAAGAGCCAGGTACGATCCAGTACCCGACCATCTGTTGTGATGGTCGGGCTCTGGGGCGGCCGCAGGCTGGTATTATGAGGCTGGGAAGGGCCAAAAACAGTGGACCTTCCCACCCTTGTAATGCTAGGCTGCTGCTGCTGTGTTGTATCTGGCTGGTTATAAAAGTGGGGGGGACCCCACGTAATTTTTTTAAATAATTATTATTTTTTTTTTTTTTTAAAAGACATGGTGTTCCACCCAATTTATCATAACCAGCCACAAACAACACAGTGTTATTAGCCTGGGAATGCCAGACTGCTGCGGCCTTGTTTATGGCTGATTATTAAAAATGTGGGGGACCCGTCTATTGTTAAATTTGTTAAATTAAAAAAAAAAACGACGTGGTGTCCCCATTTTTATAACCAGCCCGATACAACACAGCAGCAGCCTAGCATTACAAGGGTGGGTAGGTCCACTGTTTTTGGCCCTTCCCAGCCTCATAATACCAGCCTACGGCCGCCCCAGTACCCGACCATCACAACAGATGGTCGGGTACTGGATCGTACCAAGCTCTTCCCTGCACCCCTGGTGGTGGTGGGTACCGGGGTAATAATGGGTGGTTAGTGCTAGCCTCTGCACCGGCTAACACTAAGTACCGCCTTAATAATGGACGCTGTCAATCAGCCAACTGCCATTATCTAGGCACTAATAAAGTTTAAAAAAAACACAAAGACAATTCTTTTTTATTGAAATAAGAAATCCCCAACAAAACCCTCGTTAACCATTTTATTAAAATTTGAAAAAACGTAGATCTACGCAGTAGTCCAACGAATCGAAGACGTAGTCCAATCGGTACATCAAAATCTGCAACAACATAAAAAAACAGTTATCAATGTGAACAATAACAATACTTCTACTCACCTACACACATATATACACGCACACACAAACAAACAACCATACACAAACACACACATATACACAAACACACACATATACACAAATACACACATATATACACACACACATAAACACACACCCATATACACACATATACACAAACACACACATATACAAAAACACACACACACAAACATCTACACACAAACATATACACAAATACACCCATATATACACCCACATATACACAAACACACCCATATATATACAAACACACATAAACACACATATACACAAACACACATATAAAAACAAAAACAGACAAAGACACATACCCAAACACACACACTCTTTCTTTTAAATGCTGCTGGGGAACCCGCTCGATCCACTATATAAGGCTGCGCTATAGTGCAGCATTTAAAAGAAACAGGATCCTGACCTGTCCATAGAGTTTAAGGCAGCACAGAGTATTTCAGGAGATGAGCGTGCAGATTCAGTGCTGCTGTGAACTCTGCTCTTACCATTACGTAGCTCTCAGTCTATTACCTCTCCTCCACTCCTGTCCTCAAGAACACCTTCACATGATTGGCAAGTCACCACGTAATGGTAAGAGCAGATTTCACAGGTGCACAGAGTACTTCAGGAGATGAGCGTGCGGATCTTGTGCGGGGTGGTGACTTGCCAATCATGTGAAGGTGTTATTGAGGACAGGAGTGGAGGAGAGGTAACAGACTGAGCTACATAATGGTAAGAGCAGAGTTCACAGCAGCACAGAATCTGCACGCTCCTCTCCTGAAATATTCTGTGCTGCTGTGAACTCTGCTCTTACCATTACGTAGCTCTCAGTCTGTTACCTCTCCTCCACTCCTGTCCTCAAGAACACCTTCACATGATTGGCAAGTCACCACCGCGCACAAGATCCGCACGCTCATCTCCTGAAATACTCTGTGCTGCTGTGAACTCTGCTCTTACCATTACGTGGTGACTTGCCAATCATGAAGGTGTTATTGAGGACAGTAGTGGAGGAGAGGTAACAGACTGAGAGCTACGTAATGGTAAGAGCAGAGTTCACAGCAGCACTGAATCTGCACGCTCATCTCCTGAAATACTCTGTGCTGCCTTAAACTCTGTGGACAGGTCAGGATCCTGTTTCTTTTAAATGCTGCACTGTAGCGCAGCCTTATATAGTGGATCGAGTGGGTTCCCTAGCAGCATTTAAAAGAAACAGGATCCTGACCTGTCCACAGAGTTTAAGGCAGCACAGAGTATTTCAGGAGATGAGCATGGCCGGCCACAGGCAGCCGGTCATTTTTCAGAGCCGTGCTCCCATTATGCACACGACCGTAAAAACACCCGTTATTGCGGGTCGTAATTACGACCCGCAATAACGGGCTCATAGACTTCTGTTACCCACGGGTACCTTCCCGTTTTCTCACGGGAAGGTGCCCGTGCCGTTAAAAAAATAGAACATGTTCTATTTTTCTATTTTACGGGCTGTGCTGCTATAATTAGGGTATGTTCACACGACAGCATCCGTAACGGCTGAAATTACGGGGATGTTTCCGCCTGAAAACATCCCCGTAATTTCAGCTGTAACGGCATGTGCTTGAACGCCGCGTCCATTACGGACGTAATTGGCACTGCTATTCATTGGAGTAAATGAATAACGGGTCCAATTACGGCCAAAGAAGTGACCGGTCACTTCTTTGACGCGGGCGTCTATTTACGCGCCGTCATTTGACAGCGGCGCGTAAATATACGCCTCGTGTGAACAGACAAACGTCTGCCCATTGCTTTCAATGGGCAGATGTTTGTCAACGCTATTGAGGCGCTATTTTCGGGCGTAATTCGGGGCAAAAACGCCCGAATTACGTCCGTAATTAGTGCGTGTGAACACACCCTTATAATGACAGCACGGCTCGCAAAAGCTGCCGGCTGCCCGTGGCCAGCCGTGCTTGTAATTACGAGTCGTAATTACGAGCACGGCCCGTAAAATAAAAAAATAGAACATGTTCTATCTTTTTAACGGCACGGGCACCTTCCCGTGAGAAAACGGGAAGGTACCCGTGGCTAACAGAAGTCTATGGGCCCGCTATTTCGGGTCGTAATTACGACCCGTAATAACGGGTGTTTTTACGGTCGTGTGCATGAGGCCCCGTAATGACGGGTGACTACATGTGTGCACCCGTCATTACGGCAGCGTTGCTAGGCGACGTCAGTAAATAGTCACTCTCCAGGGTGCTGAAAGAGTTAACTGATCGGCAGTAACTGTTTCAGCACCCTGGACAGTGACTACCGATCACAATATAGAGTACCTGTAAAAAAAAAAAAAAGACGTTCATACTTACCGGGAACTCCCTGCTTCCTCCAGTCCGGTCTCCTGGCCGTTGCCTTGGTGACGCGTCCCTCGCGACATCCGGCCCGACATTCCTTGATGACGATGCAGCCCATGTGAGCGCTGCAGCCAATCACGGGCTGCAGAGGCCTCTGCAGCCAATCACAGGCTGCAGAGGCCTCTGCAGCCAATCACAGGCTGCCGCGTCAGAAAAGAAGGTTGGACTGGAGGAAGAAGAGGGACTCGTCACCAAGACAACGACCGGGTACGTATGAAATGCTTTTTATTTTATTTTTAATCAGCAGCCTCTTTTCTCTATCAGTGATTGATAGAGATAAGTGGCTGCCGGTTTGTATAATATTTTTGACCGGGTTCGGTCAAAACGGGTTCGGCCGAACCCGGTGAAGTTCGGATTCGCTGCAAACCGAACTTTTCCGGAAGTTCGGACCGAAACCGGGTTCGGTTGTCCCGGTTCACTCATCTCTAGTCACAATATAAGTTATATTTAGAAATAACCGGAAAGAGGAAGCAGAGCCAGAAGCAAGTAAGGAAGGCCAGCAGGAAGGTTAACAATAATTTTGCAGTTTTTAATTTGTTTGTTTTTTTGTACTGAATGGTTGCTTTTTAACCAGTAAGCAGCAGCTCCAATGTGCGTCTAGCTGTGGTGTATTTACGTTGCTCAGCAGTCTCATGCTGCAATCTAGCACATCTTGATGTCACGCTCACAACGTCATAAGCGTTAACTCTAATGTTTAAAACTCTATAGAACTAATGACGAAGCTCTTTATAATGTTTATATATATTTATTTTTTCTTTTACTTAATAATTTTTATTATTGCTAAATGTCCAAAGCGCTGAAGAGCGATCCCAGTGACACCAACTGCTATGTCTGGATAGGGCAGAGGGAGCGGCTCAGCTTCAGTGTGTGGTAAGCACTTGTGAGCTTGATGCCCCCCTGCTGTAGAGAAGACTGCAAAGGTAAGTGTAAAATGAATAAATGGGTTACATATAGAACTAGAATAATATTTACACACAGGGGTGTAACTACATTGTGCTGGGCCCCATGCCACACTTTTGAATAGCCTCATCCACCTTAAGCATGGACCCCAGAACAGACATAAAAATGTAAACTAATGTACTCCCCACTACTCGCTCCTCTTGCCTTCATGGCCTGGTACACAAGGCCCACTGCCACATCCGGCCGGGCAGCATTAGTAAATTATATAAGACGCAGCATACACCATCCTAACGCCTCGTTAAATACGTTGATCCAATTTTAAGTGGGGCTCGCCCATTCCAGGTCGACCCACCCCGCCCCCCGGTGACCACAATTGTTATGCCACTGTTTTAACAACCTTTTTCTCCTTTGCTCTTATGCAACTATTTTTGATCATAGATGGGGTTTTAAGATTGTACCAAAACAAATCCTGTATCTTCTATTTTGTTTAAGTGAACCTGTTGGCCTGTTAATGTTGCCCTAGCTGCGGGCAGTATGATATAGTGACAGGTGATTAAACTAAACTATGTGTTACTCTAAAGTGCTGTGACATTTTAGAGAAATCATAGCTTTAGCACTGGCATGTGTCCATTGTTAGGGCAGCATGAGTGTGCTAAAAGGTTCCTATTAAAGGGGTTTCCAGTCCTTAAAAATTGATGGCCTATCCTCAAGTTAGGCCATCAATAGCTTTAGGGTCGGTCCGAGCGCTGCTTCCCATACATTTCTTCTTGCTCACTGTGAATCGTCGACACGGATATAGCGTTTATTCACAGTATTGCAGCCCTCTCCCAATGTGTGAAGGCTGCAATACTCTGAATTGCACTACATCTGTGTCGACGATTCTCAGAGAGCAAGTAGAAATGAAGGGGAAGCAGCGCTCGTACAAGCGCTGCACTCCCTTCAAAACAGCTGATCGGCGGGGGTCCCGGTATTTGGACCCCGACCCATCAGCTATTGATGGTCTATCCTTCCGGTACCATCGGAAAGATGGCGCCGGCTCAGCTTCCGGCTCAGACGCTGAGCCGGCGTCATCAGCAGTTTGGTTGTGTGTTGCCGTTGTTTGACCTGCCCCAGTCCCGCCCCCTATAGCGCACTGCGCATGTCCGGGATCCCTGTACGCGTCGGGGACCAGGATGTGCGCTACAGCGCTGGGGGCTGGAAGTGGGGCATGCCTCACTTCCGGTTTCGGCAACAGACATGCGCCGGAATCTCAGTGCACAGAGAAAACGAGCAAGTACACCTGGGTCTGATCCTAGTTAAAGCTTGACTGCATTTAGACACTATGCACTCCTTGAGGAAGCACACCGCGAAATGCGCGTTGGGGTCCTTTGCATGGTATCCTGACTTCCATGAGCACTAATATGGGTAAGGTTTTTTGAAGGGGAGGGGGGGGGGATACTATCCATCTGTGACCTACTGTCTCTTTCATATAAGTGTTTGAAATTTATTTGACTACTATGTCCATAACTAATTGATATTATATGATGATTCAGTGTTCACCGATTTTCCCACCACCCATCCTCCATACTCCTTTTTAGGATATATTACATATTCCCATAAATGATACAGGGAGTCCGCCTCCCATGTTTACTGGAACACTATAGAGTCTTCTTGTCCTTTTTGTACCTTTTTTAAACGGTTTGTCCAAATTTATGTGATCAATAAAGATTGTTATTTTTTATACATATATGGCTTCTATGCTCCGTCCTGTCTCTTTTGTTTAAATGTTTTTTAATTCACAGCCCAATTCAAATAAATTTTGTGAAAAAACTGTGGGGTCTAAATGGTCACAACACCCATAAAATAATTCCTTGAGGGGTTTAGTTTCCAAAATGGGATCACTTCTGGTGGGTTTCCATTGCTTTGATACCTCTGGGGCTCTGCAAATGCAACATGGCACCCGAAAACCGATCCAGCAAAATCTGGACTTCAAAGAACACATAGCGCTCCTTTCCTTCTGAGCCCTCCCATGGGCACAAACAGCAGTTTATAGCCACCAATGTGGTATTGCCGAACTCAGGACAAATTGGGCAACAAAATGAGATAATTTATTCCTTGTGAAAACAAGAAATTTTGAGCCAAAACTACATCTTATTGGAAAACATTTTATTTTTTTTTAAATTCCCAGCCCAATTCAAATAAATTCTGTGAAAAAACTGTGGGGTCTAAATGGTCACAACACCCATAAATGTATTCCTTGAGGGGTCTAGTTTTCAAAATTGGGTCACTTCTGGTGGCTTTCCATTGCTTTGATACCTCTGGGGTTCTGCAAATGCGACATGGCACCCGAAAACCAATCCAGCAAAATCTGCACTCCAAAGAACACACAGCGCTCTTTCTCTTCTGAGGCCTACCATGGGCCCAAATGGCAGTTTATCACCACAAATGGGGTATTGCACTCAGGAGAAATTGGGCAACAAAATGGGGTATTGTAATGTCGGGGTAGGGAGACAGACAGGTGAGCCCTAATCTACCCGCCACTCAGTCCCCGCCTACTTGCAACGACACGCCGTAGGTGACGGGGTACAACTGGGCGACGGTCCCTACACTCAATAGGTGCATGACAGACAAACAGACAAGGGTACAAAGAAGCCGGGGATTATACCTGGAGGCAAAACACAAGCAGGATCTTCCTCCGAAGGAGGGCTGGCCATGAAGCTATGCGGCAGTGCATCAGCCTTAATATTTTTAGACCCAGCCCTATAGGTGACCAAAAAGTTGAATCTGGTAAAAAATAACGCCCATCGAGCTTGTCTCGGGTTTAGCCTCCGGGCAGATTCAAGGAAAACCAGATTCTTGTGGTCGGTAAGGACCGTTACCTGGTGCCTAGCCCCCTCCAGGTAGTGGCGCCACTCTTCAAATGCCAATTTAATGGCTAAGAGTTTGCGGTTGCCAATATCATAGTTACTCTCAGTGGGCGAAAACTTCCTGGAGAAGTAGGCACAGGGACGGAGATGGGTGAGGGACCTGGTACCCTGGGACAAGACAGCCCCCACTCCCACCTCGGACGCGTCAACCTCCATGATAAATGGCTCCATTTGGTTGGGCTGAACCAGTACAGGGGCCGAGATAAAGCACTTCTTAAGGACCTCAAAAGCCTGGACAGCCTCAGGAGGCCAGTGGAGGAGATCAGCACCTTTGCGAGTGAGATCCGTAAGAGGCTTAGCGATGACCGAGAAGTTAGCAATAAATCTCCTGTAATAATTAGCGAACCCCAGGAAGCACTGTAACACCTTCAGGGAGGCAGGTTGGACCCATTCCGCCACAGCCTGAACCTTGGCGGGGTCCATGCGGAATTCATGAGTGAGGATTTGACCCAAAAATGGTATCTCCTGTACCCCAAACACACATTTTTCGGTCTTAGCAAACAGTTTGTTTTCCCGAAGGGCCTGGAGCACCTTCCTGACATGCTCAATGTGGGAGGACCAGTCCTTGGAAAACACAAATATGTCATCAAGGTACACTACAAGAAATACCCCCAGGTAGTCTCTTAAAATCTCATTTATGGAATTCTGGAAGACCGCGGGAGCATTACACAACACAAAGGGCATGACGAGGTATTCGAAATGACCTTCGGGCGTGTTAAACGCAGTCTTCCACTCATCCCCCTCTTTGATGCGGATAAGGTTATAAGCCCCCCGTAGATCAAACTTAGAGAACCATTGGGCCCTCTGAACCTGATTGAAGAGATCAGGAATCAAAGGAAGGGGATACTGGTTCCTTACAGTGACCTTATTCAAGTTTCGGTAGTCAATGCATGGCCTAAGACCACCATCCTTCTTCCCTACGAAGAAGAAGCCAGCACCTACCGGAGAAGTAGAGGGGCGAATGTAACCCTTGGCCAGGCATTCCTGGATATACTCTCTCATGGCTTCACGTTCGGGACAAGAGAGATTAAATATCCTACCCTTAGGGAGCTTAGCTCCTGGTACCAAATTAATTGCGAAATCGTATTCTCTATGAGGAGAATGGGAAGTTGCCCACGGGAACACCGTGAGCAACAAGCGAGGTGAACGAGCCGAGTCAAACCAGGAGATGAGCGAGGTACAAAAACGCAGAGCAGAAGAGTGGTCAGTAAAGCCAAGGTTAATAACAAGCAGAGGGTCAGTAGTTCAAAAAGCTGCAGCAGGGCCAGGAAACCAGCAGAGAAGAATCACAAGCAAAGGAGGAACAGGAAAGGCAGGTATAAATAGACAGAGGGCGGGAGCTAGCTCCGTCTGGCCAGGTTGTGATAGGCTCTCCCACTCCTAAGCCTGCCATCCTGAGTGGTGGAAGATGGAGTCAGTCTCACAGACTTAGAAGCAGGTGCAGACTGATTACCTATGGGCGTTGACACAGAAGCTGTGTCTGGCAGATCCTTTACAGGTATTTTGTTTCCTGTAAAAATAAGAAATTTTGATGAAAAATTATATTTTATTGGAAAAAATTTCATTTTTTTTATTTCACAGCCCAAGTCAAATACGTGCTGTGTAAAAACTGTGGGGTCAAAATGGTAACATTAACTATAAATGAATTCCTTGAGGGGTGTAGTTTCCAAAATGGGCTCACTTTTGGGGGATTCCTACTGTTTTGGCACCTCAACACCTCTTCAAACCTGGCATGCTGCCTAAAATATATTCTAATAAAAAGAGGCCCCAAAATGCACTAGGTGCTTTTTTGCTCCTGGGGCTTGTGTTTTAGTCCACGAGCGCACTAGAGACACATGTGGGACATTTCTAAAAACTGTGGAATCTGGACAATACATATTTAGTAGTGTTTCTCTGGTAAAACCTTCTGTGTTACAGAAAAAAAATTGAATAAAATTGAAATTCAGCAAGAAAAATGAAATGTCCAAATTTCACCTCCACCCTGCTTTAATTCCTGTGAAACGCCTGAAGGGTTAAAAAACTTTCTAAATGCTGTTTTGAATACTTTGAGGGGTCTAGTTTTTAAAATGGGGTGTTTTATAGGGGTTTCTGATACATAGGCCCCTCAAAGTTAATTCAGAACTGAACAGGAACCTTAAAAAAAAGGTTTTTGAAATTTTCTTAAAAATATGAGAAATTGCTGTTTATGTTCTAAGCCTTATAACGTCCAAGAAAAATAAAAGAATGTTAAAAAAACGATGCCAATCTAAAGTAGACATATGGGAAATGTGAACTAGCAACTATTTTGGGTGGTATAACCATCTGTTTTACAAGCGGATGCATTTAAATTCAGAAAAATGTAATTTTTTTCTACATTTTCTCTAAATTTTGCAATTTTTCACAAATAAACACTGAATATATTGACCAAATTTTACCACTAACATAAAGCCCAATGTCTCACGAGAAAACAATCTCAGAATCGCTTGGATAGGTTTAAGCATTCCAAAGTTATTACCACATAAAGTGAATTATGTCAGATTTGAGAAATGGGCTCTGAGCCATAAGACACAAACTAGGCTCTGTCCTTAAGGGGTTAAACGGACATGAAAATGGTGAAGGATGTGTGCATGAGGCCTGAGGGTATGTTCACACGTAGAGTCAAAAACGTCTCAAAATACGAAGCTGCTTTCAAGGGAAAACAGCCCCTGATTTACAGAAGTTTTTTGAGCAACTCGCTTTTTTTGCGGCGTTTTTCGCGGCGTTTTCGCTGTCTTTTCGCAGCCTTTTTTACAGCTGTTTTTGGAGCCGTTTTCATTGGAATCTATGAGAAAACGGTTCCAAAAAGTCCCAAGATGTGTCCTGCACTTCTTTTGATGAGGCTGTAATTTTACGAGCCGTCTTTTGACAGCGACGCGTAAAATGACAGGTCGTCGGCACAGTACATCGTAAAGACCATTGAAAGTAATGGGCAGATGTTGGAGCCATTTTTTCAGACGTAATTCGAGGTGTAAAACGCCTCCATTACATCTGAAAATAGGTCGTGTGAACCCAGCCTAACAATGTGGTATCACTATACCTGGAGACACTGTAGCTGTCGCTGTATTTGTGGACTTTGTGGCTGTCGCTATTTTTGCTTTCCTACCTGCCCCGAATGAAGTTTGTAGGCCAAAGCCAAATAACAAGGCGATTTTAGAATTGTACAGGTATAATGTTTAGTGTAGGGACCCCCTGAATGAAGTCGCCTTGTAGTGGAAGTTGGGCTCACGCAAGTGGATTATATTCAGCGCTACAAATCTCACAATTATAAGTATGGTAGATATAGCAGTAATGCAAATTAAATAAATCCATATACCATGTTTGCGTATATATTCGTTTCCGCATTATACTGCTGTAATTTTGTGTTTTTTTGCTATATTTGGGGACACTGTGGCTTTCACTGTATTTGGAAACACTAAAGTTGTGGCTAAATTTGGGGATATGGTGGCTATCACTGTATTCGAGGACGTCACACCTGCATTTGCAATTTAATTGTTCTGTCACAGGAGCTTCAGTCACCCCTAAAGCCCAGACCCAAACTCCAGTCACTTACATAACTTAGACAAGAAGCCTCAATGACACATATCTGCCATCAACTACTTTACCCACTGATTATTTACTAGGGGTTTAACAAAAATATTGCATTAACCTCTTAATGACCAGCCTATTTTAGACCTTAATGACCAAGCCATTTTTTACGTTTTTCAATCGTCACATTGGAAGAGCTATAACTTTTTTATTTTTGCGTCGACATAGCTGTATAAGGTCTTGTTTTTTGCGGGACAAGTTGTATTTTTTAATAGCACCATTTTTGGGTACATAATATTTGTTGATTAACTTTTATTAACTTTTTTTGGGGGGGGAATAGATAAAAAAAATTTCACCGCTCTTTTTTGTGTCCTAAATCTACGCCTTTTACCTGTGGTATAAATAACACAATAACTTTATTCAGCGGGTTGTTACGATTGCAAAGATACCAAATATGTATAGACTTTGTATGTTTTTAGTACTTTTACACAGTAAAAACGCCTATTTAAAAAACAATATTTGCTTTTGTGTCTCCATATTTGAAGAGCCATAACTTTTTTCTTTTTTCGCCCATGCAGTTGTATGAGGGCGTTTTTTTTGTGGGATGACTTGTCGTTTTTATTGGTACCATTTTGGAATAGGTGCGAATTTTTGATTACTTTTTATCACATTTTTATTTAAGTCAGAAATTCCCAGAAAACAGCAATTTTTCCATTGTTTTTTATTTTATTTTTTACGACATTCACTGTGCAGCTAAAATAATGTAATAGCTTTATAGTCTGGGTCATTACAGTCGCGTCAATACCAAATATCTGTAACTTTTTGCTCAATTTTGTTTTTTTAATAGTAAAGCAGTTTGTAAGGGGAAAAAGTGGGTTTTTCAATTTTTATTTCACATTTTTTTTTATTAACTTTATTAAACTTTTTATTTTTATTTTTACTAGTCCCACTAGGGGACTTTAATATGTGATCCTCCGATCGCTTTTGTAATACACTGCAATACTTTTGTATTGCAGTGTATTACTGCCTGTCCGTTTAAAACGCCGGGTGCCGGTGGGATGAGAGGGAGCTCCTTCCCTCTCTCCAAAACCGCTCTGATGCGGCGCCCACTATTGAGCACCGCATCTGAAGGGTTAAACGGGTGAGATCGATACTAATATCGATCTCACCCGTTCGAGCCGGGATTCCTCCAGCCCTCAGCTACCTCGGGTAGCGGAGAGCAGGGAGATTTAACGGCTGCCTGCTCTGTTTATTTATTCTGATGCAGCGCCGTGAAAAGGCGTATGCATCAGAATAAAGCCCATTAGTGGCCGCCGTGAAAAGGCGAATTGGCAGTCACTAATGGGTTAAGCTTTTAGGAAATACAGCCATTTATTTACATCATCCCTCCATTTTTACATTTAAAAAACAAATTGGATAAATTAACAAAAGATTTTTAAAGCTCTTTTTATTGAAAATTCAGTAGACAATAAGAAAGATACATTACAGCAGAAATGTCACAACAGATTGTATGAATTACTTTTTACGTATGTACTACAATAAATTGTGTACATTAAACATTTTCTCTCCCTGTTTTTGGTACAGAAAAATGTTTCCTACAATAGTAAGACATCATGTGGGTCATAATATCAATATACAGTATATGCACATGGTACAGATTAAGGAAAAAGAAACCAAGGGAATCCGATTTCCTCATCACATTTCAGAGTTACATCGGATGGGCAGACATTGAAGCCCTAAGTCAGTTCTCAGAGTAAAGTGTGAGTGTGGATGAAAAGCTTGTATCCCAAAGTATGGTAAATTTTTGGGGACACCACCTATTCTTGTATACCAAGCGCTCATATGGGATTATTGTTTGAATCATATTTTTCCATTTCCTAACAGAGAGTGATTGCCTTGCCATCCACCACATAGCAATGGTTTTCCAGACCAAGAGGAGGGCCTCCTGTGAAAGTGATTATTTGTAGTAGGACCAGGCTTCAAGAAGACAAACATCAGGAGTCATAGGAACTGGCTTCTGGGAAATATCAGTCAGTAAGGATACAATTACCTGCCAAAAGTGTGAAATATTGGGGCGTTGCCATATAAGGTGCCAAAAGTCGGCGTTGACTGCCATACATCTATGACAATTGGTAGATGGACTACAACCCCTTCTAAGCAGTGGCATTGGTGTGAGGTAGCAATAATTTCTTATTGTGAACAGCAGGAGATACTAGAAAGGGATACTCCAGTGCATCCAACCAATCCGCATCTTTTAAAGTGGTATTCTCATCTAATAAAAACTAGGTGAAAAGCTTTGATATTAACCTTAAAGAAACTCTGTCACCAGTTTATAAGTGCCCTATCTCCTATCTAATCTGATAGTCGCTGAGATCCCGCTGTGCTGTCACTTACTCCCACATTAACTTTACCGGACCTACGGGTCAATGACCAGACATCGCCTCCAGCCAGGAGGAGATGTCTTTTCATTCTCCCGACAATCCGGTAAAGTTATTGTGGGAGTGACAGCACAGCGTGATCTCGCGAGATCACGCTGTGCTGTGAGTACAGCTGAACATGAATGAAGAGAAGTGTATGACTCTTTTAAAAAAATAAAACTGATGTTATCTACAATACAGCAACTATCAGATTAGGTAGGAGATAGGGCACATATAAACTGGTGACAGAGTCTCTTTAAGGTTAATATCAAAGCTTTTCACCTATTTTTTTTGGAAGTGTGACCTGGGATATTTTCTTGTTAATAAGATGAGTATTTGGTGTAAAAATAAAACCAGATGATCCCTGCATATAGAGTCAAACTACCATCACTATAGATATAAGGATTATTGTTAATACTTGGCTGTAAGTCACTGACTGTCGGAAGTCTAAACACATGGACATCACTAAATGATGAGTTTCCCTCCTTGTAAAGCTTTGCCGGGCCTTTACTGCAGCCGCCCTCAGTTTGGTTTTCAAAATTGGGACAATGTGTCTATCACTATATCGGGGGAAACTGTGCCTGTCAATATATTTGGGGGACACAGTGATTAACACAATATCTGGGGGCGCTTTGACTGTTAGTATATTTTGAACACTGTGGCTGTCACTAAATCTGTGGACACTGTGGCTGTCATTGTATTTCAAGACACTGTGCCTGTCACTGCATTTGATGACACAGTGGCTGTCATTAGATTTAGGCACACTGTGGCTGTCACTGTATTTGGGTATCTAATATAGTTTATAACCCCCGCCCCTCTCTGTTGGTATCTCTAAGGGTATGTTCACACGGCCTATTTTCAGACATAATTTGGGCATTTTACGCCTCGAATTAGGCATGAAAAGACGGCTCCAATACGTCTGCAAACATCTGCCCATTGCTTGCAATGGGTCTTATGATGTTCTGTTCAGACGAGGTGTAATTTTACGCGTCGCTGTCAAAAGACGGTATGTAAAATTACGCCCGCATCAAAGAAGTGCAGGACACTTCTTGGGCCGTTTTTGGAGCCGTTTTTCATTGACTCCATGAAGAACAGCTCCAATTACGTCTGTAAAAGACGCCGCGAAAAACGCGAGTACATGCAAAAGCCCCTGAAATTCAGGAGCTGTTTTCACCTGAAAACAGCTCCATAATTTCAGACGTATTTTGCGTTGTCGTGTAAACATACCCTAACACTGAAAGAAAGGAGGGGAGAGCAGATAATGTCAGTCCCGAGGCAGCAGTGAGCTGTCAGATCTATGACAAAAGCAGCAGCACAGCCAGCTATGTATAGGAATTGCACAGACTCTAGAGCAACAAAATGGTAGAACATTTTAAATAAAGACTATTTAGAAAGTTCTTAAATTTTACAATTTAACTAACGCCCACCCATGAACCTTACATCCAATAAATGCATTTCTTCATTGATTAGTAAATGTCTTCTTTCCTGTAGACTTCTGCTGATGCCTCTCCTGAATGTCGATGATGAGCGGACGTCCTTCACATAGTGTCAGTAAATTCTCCAGTGCGATCAGAAGGGAGGACATTATCACAAACCCATCACACAGACCACCATATGTCACTTTCATACAAGAAATGACTCAGACAACGTAAGGAGTGTTAAACTATGTGAATTTTATTGTTGTGTGTATGTGTGTGTGTTGTGATTGTGTGTTACCTCCCATCACTCACAAAGAGCGTAGAGCGACACTCAGGACAGGCAAAACCCCCAGTGGAGGAAACCTGCAGGGAAACCATGGCCGCTGTACTGTCCTTCCTCTGGCATACTAAGAGAGGTTAACGCTATATAACGTATGTGCGCGTGTACAGTATACATGTGTATATGTGGATTCCCCCATACAAGGAATAGAGCCAGAAAATGTAAAAAGTGACTGTGTTACTATGTGCAGTGTGTCAGTGAGTATGATTGTGTATAGTTATGTATGTGTGTGTGTAAGTATTAGTGTGTATGTATTTATTATGTGTTTTTGTGTGCGTGCATGCATGTGTTATACATTACCTGCTCCTCATGTTTGGTCATCCATCATGGTCTTCATCTCTCTTGTGGATCAGGCAGCAGAACCTCCTGGGTGGGAATAGAGGTACAAGAGAAAACGTTCAGCAACATGTGGATTAGAAGATCCATTACTGCATTTTACTTCGCACTTTTGTGATCATTTTTTCCTACCTACTTCTTTATAACACCAACATTTTACTTACCAGCGTTATTATTAGTCAGGGACCTCAATCGGTGTCTCCGGGTCCACTGCTGTGTCTATCCGGCTAATGATGTTTCCTTCCACTTTCCACATGCACGGATGCAAAATGATGTTTCTACAACGGGCACAGGACAGCGCGCTCTTCCATGGGCCTCGGGTGTAAAACTCCTCTTTATTTCTCCTTGACGCACGTATGGCCCAGCTGTGATGGATTTGCCTGTTTCTCATCCATGCCCAGTGGAAAGGGTCTTGTGCCATGATCTAAAATGGAATAGTAAATGAGGTAAAATTGGCTTCTCATCACAGACTCTTAATCAAAGACGGCACTTGTTCTGTTTTTTATTACAGACCAGATCACATGTGGTCCGGGCCACCCACGCTCTAAAGTCCATCCGGCAGAGCAACTGGTCGCGTTGGTGATGCAGCTCTTCTGTCTTCATTTCCCAGTCACTTCCTAAGGCCCACGCGTAGATCTCGTCTCTGAAGTCCTCGTCCTCCTCGAACTGGTTCGCTAGAAATCTGAAAAAAATAATAATTTATTAATGACACATGGAAGAGCAGAGCACTGTATACTTATATATCTCAATGTAAAGGAAACTTGTGTTACTATAAATGATAGCGATGGTGTCCAAGGATGTTAGAATGACCCCTCCCCCCAAAGTCAGAAGGCTACATAGTGTAATCTATAGGTTTGATATTTTGTCTTTTGGATATTAAAATGTTAAAATATTTTTATTTTACTGCTAAAACATGACCATAATTGTTTTGTAACCTATAAGGGATAAAGCTAATGTAAAGCGAATAGGGCCACAATCAGGAATTTCTGGGCCCCATACAGCCAAAGAGATTGGGTCCCCCCTTCATTACCGTGGGTGGGTAACGGAAAGTGGGGCGCTCACGTTTGTACGTTATATGCAGTAACTGATTTTGTTCAAGTTATAGGGAACGAAACCATGAAGCAGTCAGTGACCAGTTGATACCCTGGATTTTATTTTTGAATTCAGCCAAAACATATGGCACACAATGGGATACGTCGCCTGGGGAACGGTATCCATATCCGTATCCATAAATGAACAGATACGTCAGGGGCTTTACCTGGGCCAAAGTCCACGGGCAGACTGCTTGTGATGCTCTGTCTGGGGACTCCGGCATTGGGAAGCCCCTGACATTGCAGCTTTTTCACCACAAAAATTGCAACATCTGCTATTTGTTGCGGGTTTTACCTCCCCATTAAATCCAATTGGGAAAACTCTCAACAGAAAAGCAGCGATTCCAAAGCATAAATTGACATGCTGCGGATTAAAAAAACGCACCGCAGGTCAATTTATGAACTGTTTTTCTGTATATTTTTAGTCAGCGTGTGGATGAGATTTGTTCAAATCTCATCCACTCTGCTGCTGCTACTGTATTACGCTACGGATTTTCCAAAATGAAATCCATTGTGGAAAATCCGTAGTGTTTATGCTACGTGTGAATTTACCTTTACAGATTTTGCTAAGGATTCGCAGCAAATTAACCCTTTGCATTGTAAAGGGTGAAATGCGTGCCAATTTTGCAACATAATAGGCATGCTGCTGATTTAACAATCAGCAGAATGCCCTAAATTAGCCCATGCAGATTTTTTTTCTGCTGCATGTGAATGCGGATTTGAAAACCTAATTCACATAAATTGTACAAATTGTAATTTGTAGTGGATTTTCAGTGTTCAACAGCACCAAAAATAGGAGACATAGGCATTGACAGAACGCTCGTTGCCGATAATTGCCCCGTGTAAACAGGGCAGCGAACACAAGATGAACGATCATCTACTGGTCGTATCCTTTTAAATAAGTGAAATATTATCGTTGTCGGCATCACATCTCCCTGTGTAAATGATAATAACGTATGGGGACGAGGGATCCGAGTAACGACCGCTCGTCTCCATCCATAGCTCCGTGTGACAGGAGCAAACGGGCCTTAATTAACGATGTCTCGTTGAACAGCGCTGGCTGCACCTTCCGATTATCTGCCGGTAAAACGGCCTTTAGGGTCTATTTACACAGTGCAGTCAAATGCAATTTTTTGCAAAATCTCAGCAAAAACTTGATTTAACTGCTCTGTGAAAATATAGCCTAAAAGCACAGTTTTTTTCATGTTTTGTTCCATTATTATTTTCATGTAATTTTTGTAATTGCGGCACAAATAAGGCAGTTTTGCCGCAATTTTTAAATGTCTGGTGGGCGGCTCTCTCCACACGGAGCTGCTTTCATGCTTCTCATGCAGCAGCTTCCCCTACTGTCCTCTCGGAGTCCCAGCGTTACAGTTACTTACAAGGAAGGAACGGAAGGGTCCGTTCCTTTCTCCAAGTAACTAACGCTGGGGCCCTGATAGAAATGTTTACAGTTACTAAGACGCGGGCAGACCCCTTTTTTTCAGCATTGTGGCCGGGCCCCTGACTGCCGTACCAGCTGTACTGCCCTGATGGTGACCCTGAAAGCACATGATCCACAACTACTTGAGCGTATTCCTTCAAACATGTGATACGTGAATATACTCACAGGGATGCAAAGAAATTCTCTCTATATTCCTCGGTACGCAGTCCGGCTCTCTTGAAATACACGAGGACCATGGCCAGGAGATACTAGTGGAAGAAGACAAGAAGTTAGAATTTGGAGATAGAGAAATGGTCTCTTCTTATGTCTTATCTTTATGTGGTGATTCTATTTATATGTTTATTAATGTCGGTCCATAATCCCAACACATAAATCACAGGTTTATCCTCATTGTTCTGAATCTAATATTATTATTTTACCAAGGATGTAGATGTAAAGTAGAATATCCCGTAATGCCACATAAACCCTTTTATTCAAATCTGATCTTTCTTGTCAGTCATGTCTATATCTGGCTGATTGTCTATTTGTTTTGTCATTATAAAATTACCTTGTCCGAAATCCTCAAACAGATGTCCTTGGCCAAAAACAGCTGGATCTGCTCATCATCTACGAAAAAAGTTTATTTCAAATTCTTTAAATGCAAAATAGTTTATATACAAAGAATTAAAGGTTAAGTAAATGCTTAACCCCTTAATGACCGCCGATTAGCCTTTTCAAGGCGGTCATTAGTGGGCTTTATTCTGATGCAATAGCCGTTTCACTGCGCTGCATTAGGATAAATAAACAGAGCAGGGAGCCGTTAAATCTCCCTGCTCTCAGCTGCCAGATGTAGCTGAGAGCTGGGGCAACCCTGCTTGAATATGTGAGATCAATATTAGTATCGATCTCACCCGTTTAACCCCTCAGATGCGGCGCTAAATAGCGTGCACCGCATTCGAGTGGTTTTGGTCTGAGTGGTTTTGGAGAGAGGGAGGGAGCTCCCTCTCATCCCACCGGCACCCGGCGATAAGATCGCCGAGTGTCTGTGTCTCCGATGGCAGCCGGGGGCCTAATAAAGGCCCCCAGGTCTGCCTGTAGTGAATACCTGCTAGGTAATGCCAGAGGCATGTCCTAGCAGATGCCTGTCCGTTTTAAACAGACAGGCAGTAATACACTGCAATACAAAAGTATTGTAGTGTATTATAAAAGCGATCGGATGATCGCATAGTAAAGTCCCCTAGTGGGACAAGTGAAAAACAAAAGTTGAATAAAGTTAATTTAAAAAAAATGTGAAAAAAAATTAAATTAAAAACACATTTTTTCCCCTTACAAAATGCTTTACTATTAAAAAAACCAGAATGAAGCAAATAAGTTACACATATTTGGTATCACCACATCCGTAACGACCCCGACTATAAAGCTATTACATTGTTTAACCCGCACGGTGAACGCCGTAAAAAATAAAATCAAAACAATGGACAAATTGCTGTTTTCTGTGAATCCTGACTTAAAAACATGATAAAAAGTGATCAAAAAGTCGCATCTACTCCAACATGGTACCAATAAAAACTACAAGTCGTCCCGCAAAAAACAAGCCCTCATGCAACTGCATCGGCGGAACAATAAAAAAGTTACGGCTCTTCAAATATGGAGACACAAAAACAAATAATTTTGAAAAAAAAGTGTTTTTACTGTGTAAGTAGTAAAACATACCAAATCTATACAAATTTGGTATCGTTGCAATCGTAACAACCCGCTGAATAAAGTTATTTGTAATTTATACCACACGGTAAACGGCGTAGATTTAGGACGCAAAAAAGATGGGCAAAATTTTAGGTTTTCTTCTACCCCCCCAAAAAAAAGTTTATAAAAGTTAATCAATAAATTATATGTACCCCAAATGATGCTATTAATAAATACAACTCGTCCCGTAAAAAACAAGACCTTATACAGCTATGTCGACGCAAAAATAAAAAGGTTATAGTTCTTCGAATGTGACGATGGAAAACTTAAAATATTGCTTGGTCATTAGGGCCCAGAATGCAAGCAGGGAGAAGGGATAAACAACGGCCCCTTTGTTGTTTACCCACGCATAGCACCATATATATGGTTGTGGCTATGTCTGATACTGCAAATCAGTCCCATTCACTTTATTGGGACTGAGCAGCAGTGAAATGCAGTACCAGGCACAGCCACAACTATATGTATGGCGCTGTGCTTGAGTAAACAGTAAAGGATTTATTAGGGTATGTTCACACGCTTAACAAAAAACGTATCAAAATACGGAGCTGTTTTGAAGGGAAAACAGCCCCTGATTTTCAGATGTTTTTTGAGCAACTCGCGTTTTTAGCAGCGTTTTTCGCAGCTTTTTCGCAGCATTTTTTACGGCCGTTTTTGGAGCTGTTTTCATTGGAGTCTATGAGAAAATGGCTCCAATAACGTCCCAAGAAGTGTCCTGCACTTCTTTTGACGAGGCTGTAATTTTATGAGCCGTCTTTTGACAGTGATGCGTAAAATGACAGGTCGTCGGCACAGTACATCGTAAAGCCCATTGAAAGTAATGGGCAGATGTTTGCCGACGTATTGGAGGCGTTTTTTCAGACATAATTCGAGGCGTAAAACACCTCCATTACATCTGAAAATAGGTCGTGTGAACCCAGCCTAACACTCGCTGGAACACTGCAGCTCCTTTACTTTGCTTACTATAGTGGTGCCAGGAGCCAGACCCTCACTGATAAAATATTGATGGCTTATGTTTAGAATAAGTTGTCATATGTTTGTACATGAGAATAAATGTAAATCACACTTTGTGTGATCAAATTCCCCCTCCCATCCTATCGGACAATACATCAAAATAATAAAATAAAAATGTATTCACCTCAACGCTCCACTTCGCTTCTCCCCACCTAGGCTCTCCCTGCGGACCACAGCTCGTACAAGGCACTGGCGTAGAGCGTTGTATGTGATGCAGCACTGAGGTCGTTGAGTGCTGCATCACATATATGATCCTGTATGTTGTATGAGCCGCAGCATGCTGAGAGGGCATAGGGAGAAGATGAGCGGTGAGCATATATATATTTATCTAATGTCCGATCCTGGGAGAAAAGGGATAGGGCTGCGGTCACGTTCCCACGCCCTGTGAGTGCAATTGTTACGCCACGATTGTGGTGAATGGCCAGCTGAAAGATGAGGCAAAATTATTATGAGAAATTAGCTTCTTATTAAATGTGTGGCATCCTACTCCAGCGAACTGTTTACTAAGACCAGGGTATGAAACGTCAGTCCTAATAAATCCCCCTCGTTGTGTCTGGTCAGAAATCATTGGAAGGTGCAGTGAATCTTACCGAGGAGATTGTAGAAAGCAGTCCGTTCTTCTGGCTGCAGGGTATGCTCCTTCCTCCTCTTCCGGCACTCGTCTATCATGTAGGTCAGCGAACTGTCATAGAAGAAATAGTTATTACAGTCAGCAGTCCAATGTAAAAATATAAAATCTTTATTTTCATGATCGAAAAGGTCCATTTTGTAAAACATTTGGGGTACAGAATTACATAAGAGTACAGAAAGTATAAATGCAGCGTACATATAAAGAACTGCTGTGAAAGCCAATATTCCCACGCAGGAGAGTAGTCTACATGACTCCAGGCCCCCTACGAAGAGGACGGATTCAACAGCCGCATAAGAGTACAGAGAACGAAGAGAAAGTTACAAAAAAAAAAGAAATAGAGGAGGGTGAGGAGCAGATTAAAGTGAGTGGGGTGTCCCACCATGACATCCCTCAAAGTAAAGAGCGCTACTCAGGCTGCCGCGCAGTACTCAGCTCTCGTATAATGTCTTTATAGGAGTCAGAACCCTGAAAAGCAATCCAAGGAGTCCATGTTTGGCGAAGAAATAGATATTACAATCAGCAGTCCAATGTAAAAATATAAAATACAGACAATTATGTGCTAATAAGTTTACAATGAAATGAATAAATGACAGGGAAATCTTAGTAAAATCCATGTTTAAGAACATTTCCTGGTGGTATGTCTCTGGGGTTAGTACCTCTCAGAGCATTAGTTAAAGGGAAGGTGTCACAAATTAATTTTTTTTATATGTTATTGCTTTTAGTATGTCATTAAAATACATTTTATTTATTTGCGTGTTTGTGTTTCTTTTTTCTTTCTTTTACTTCTCTATGGGGGCTGCCATTTTTTTTTTCATCTCTGTATGTGTCGATTAACGACACATACAGAGATGGAATACGGCACATACATCCCCATAGAGAAGGCGAACGGGAGCCGTTCCATTCACTATAGTGTATGCCGTCTGTGTGGGAACGGCGGAAGCGCCGCTCCCACACAGACCAAAAGGTAGGTCTTCGGCAGAGCGACATCCGGCGCCATTTTCATGTGGACCGGAAGCCGCGGCCGGACAGTATGACGACTACTTCCGGTCACGGCTTCCGTTCATATGTTAAGAAGCAAGGGCAAGGGGCGGAGGCAGTGGCGGCGACAGCGACGGTGGCGTCAGGAGCAGGTAAGTTATGTTTGTGTATGTTCGTTTTATATTGTGTGATTACCACGGTATCTAATCCTCCTACATTGTGCATTCGCTCAAAATATGGCGGCACACAGTGTAGGAGAGTTGAACATTCAACCCCCTCCTTTCTCCTGGCACTAGCCAGGATAAAGAAGGGGGATTGTTTGGGGACACTAGAAAGAGTGTGTCTTCTCCAATTTTGCAGCATAAGGCAATGAGGTTGCTTTACCACATGCCAATGCTGCAATTTTGGGAATTGCTCCCTCTAGTTACCAGCACATGGAAATGTTATAAATTAGAATCTAATTTATAATATTTCCAGACTTGTGAAAAAATTAAAAAAATTAGAACAATGTGTAATCATTTATATACTAATTGTCTAACTAGAAAAAAATAAATTTTCTAGCGACACATTCCCTTTAAGCTTTGTATGACCTTGGTAGAAGGACGCGTCACCCTTATAGGGTGTTTATTCCCATGGGTGAAGAGGTTAATAAGAAGCTGATACATTAGATTTGTAATGGTTTGTAACACTAAGTATGGATTTGGTATGTAGTGACTGCAGTGATATAAAATCTTGTACTGACGTCTCCTCCACATGTAGAGTGACCATCTCTCTCTTCCTCTTCCTCGCCATCTCTTCTCCTCTTCCTGGGAAACTTAAATAGAAGAGAAAATTACCATGAATATTTGGGAATGTAACTGACTGTGCGCATACCTGTACCATGTACAGGCTAGGGTGGATTATACATAAACCATACAAGTAATTTGAACGACACACAACTAAACTTTTAAACGTGGGTTGACACGAGGGTCGGGCACAGCTTTATTTATTTAAGTATTTTCAAAATAATGTTTTCTTATTATACCCGTATGCCAGCCCGATATCTACAAAGGGGGCTGTATGGCATTATCTACAGGGGGGACTCTGTATGGCGTTATCTACAGTGGGGGCTGTATGGCGTTATCTACAGGGGGATGTATGGCGTTCTCTACAGGGGGGCTGTATGGCGTTCTCTACGGGGGCTGTATGGCGCTATCTACAGAGGGGGCTGTATGGCGCTATCTACAGAGGGGGCTGTATGGCGCTATCTACAGAGGGGGCTGTATGGAGTTATCTACAGAGGGGGCTGTATGGCGCTATCTACAGAGGGGGCTGTATGGAGTTATCTACAGAGGGGGCTGTATGGCGCTATCTACAGAGGGGGCTGTATGGAGTTATATACAGAGGGGGCTGTATGGCGCTATCTAAAGAGGGGGCTGTATGGCGTTATCTAAAGGGGGGCTGTAAAAAAGGCACTATCTACAAGGGGGGGGGGTTGTGTGACACCCAGGGGAGGCGGGGGCCCCAGTCAAAAGTTTGCTATGGGGCCCAGTCTTTCCTAGTTACGCCCCTGGGCGGGTGCCCTCTATCCCTATAGGTCCTGTGGCCCACCTAAATTGATCTTGGACAGACCCACCGCTAGCAGGATATATCCCTCCTTTAACCCCTTCCGTGCCACACAGTCATGGGCCCAATGGCTAATAAGCCTGATGGCCTCAAGTTTCCTGAAGAAGATGTTACAAAAACTTAATTAATATAAACACGTAGTGGGTGTGCTGGACTGACGTTATATAGAGGGTGCAGAGGTAGCAGTCACACCCAGGATCTACTGCCATAGGGGGCCCAAAATCCACTCTTCCATAAGAAGACACCAGTATTATAAATGACACATGGTATAGAAAGGGCCCTGCTACAGATTTTACATTAGAGACCAGGAATATATTTATATATTATAGTAAAAACACAATAAGCACCCCTCTAACATTATCCACATCCCCGGACCCAATTTACACACATTATAGATTAAAGAAAATTTTAAAACTTGGTTGAAAATAAAAAAAGAAGAATCACAGGACAGCTGCACTGCGGTATAAAATGTATACACTATGAATATTAAGGGGGTTTACTCATAATTGAGTGTTATGGCATATTGCTAGGATACGACATAACATTCTGATTAGTGGGGTCTGATCTCCGGGACCCCTGCCGATCCTGAGAATGAAGAGACAGCATTGTGTAATCAATTAATCAGACTATGTTGTAGTTCCCTGGAAACCGGGGTGGGGGGGGGGGTGCCACTATGAAGGGTAAAACTGAAGAAATGGGGTGATGGTGCTGGCAGACTGATCAGAATATGGTGGAAGATCCTATTGATATCATTTTCTAGAATGGAAACCTCTCTAAATACAGAATAATAATAAGCATACGGTCCTACAGCTTGGGATCCATCAGCAAGATCTGAGGAAGGAGATGATACGTCGGGTTATTTTACTCTTGTCTCCTTAGTTTATCCAGATTTTGGGTATTTAGGTGAAAACCTTTAAGTTTATTAATAAAATACAATCAATTTCAGTAGTGGAAGAAGCATCTGTGTCTGTGTCTGGGATGACGTGGTCATTATGGTTAGTAAATGGCGGCACTTTACCTGTGAAGTCTTGAAGACAGTTGGTGTTGTCTCTCAGAAGACGCAGATACGCAGTAGTGTCTTCTCCTCCGATAAAAGTAAACGTTTGTCAAGTCGCTTTGAAGAACAAAATGGAGCCTGTCTTATCTCTGAAAAGAGCAATCGCAGACTGGCACCAACTGATGATATTTTTCTATCTTTAAATTCAAATCCTGCGATTCTATTGGTTGTTGTTGTTTGCGGCACTTGCCATGATGATTCATGCCTCAGCAAGTTTAAAGGGAAAGTACACTGAAATAATGTCATGGTGCGTTTTAATATAAAATTGATATATAATGTATGTATCTTTGGTGCAGGTGCTGGAGTTAGAAGCATGTTGACTGATGTCTGACCTGGCGGAGGATGTCATCTTTACCATTTATCATCTTGCAGGCCTCTCATAAATTTGACGCATCCACAAATCCAAAAATCTGTTGGACGTGGGTAAAATGTGCAAAAACTGAGGACCAGAAGCTTTATAATGTGATCTTATCATTTCTATTCAGATTTACAAGAAATTAACTGGCATTGTTGTCATACATGTGCCCCATATGTCATACATTCATAGCCATATATATTTCTATTATATAAATTCTCTATATACTGTGTATTGTCCTGATCTCTATGTACAGTGACATCACTATTAGTATGCTGGTTGCATAGGTAGAGAAATGTAGTGTCACATTGTTACATGGTGTCCATTCAGATGAAAGTCATGCATAAGATATATTGAATTTATTCACAGCCCGCCACACAGGGTCTTGATGTTAGTCACCGCCAGGATGTTGTGTGTTGCGGTACATACAAGGTCTTTGTGCTGGCTGGCATCAGGACCATGTGTGCAGCGGCGCCCAAAAAGAAGAGAAGCCAACGAGGAACAGTAAGTAAATAGAGCGGTCTGAGTTAATTTCCTTTAGTCTAATCTGGGGTTTTATTAATTTTGGGGTCTGATTTAGGGGTCTTGTCTGGGGTCTGGAATAATTTAAGGAACTGGTCAGGGGTTTGGACTAACTTAGGGGTCTAGTTAGTGTGCCCCTGTGATGCCGATTCTTGCGAGACTCATCATTGGTTTTAATGATTGTTTTGACTGCAGCATAAAAGATGATATATTTTTTTTTAGATATAATTGTGGCTGTTTGGCACTTATTTTATGTACAGTGTAGGTCACTTTCCCTTTTTCTTTTCTTCACATAGCCAAGACCGCCAAGACGACTTCTCATAGCCATGACTTGTCTGCATTTCGACACACTGACATCTTTAGTTTTTTTCCAGAAGAACACTACAAAGTGGAAAAATTATCAACTTCGGCACAAAATGTTGGAGTATAAAAATATATAAATTTTATTACAAATAGACATGACAGAATAAAAAGATGAGTCACACAATGAGAAGGCGTCAGCCTATGCTAGACCAAAAAGTAAATGTAATGGGCATGTTTATGCATATTTGTAGCAGGATGCAGACACAAATGTATATCAAAGTCCAAGGAGGACAGCCAAGCCGCATGGGAAATGCATCAGATAGTTGATAGATGTGAGATAGTAGTCAAAATTTGCAGTGATAGACAGTACAGATATATAGCTTATAGCCACATGCTAATATTCCCTATACACATCAATAATGGGGCTAATGGTTATATGATGGAAAATCCAAAGGACTGAATGACATCAAACTGCCAACATGAGATAACAGACGAGTGTAAGGAATAAGTACATACCAAAAGTCATGGTCTCACATAGGAAGGACGCCAACACCCAACGTGCGTTTCGGTGAATGCCTTCGTCTGGGGTTGGCATTATCCTAGCGGGATCCCCTCCTACCTGGCCCATGTGTTACAGATCAAAAATCACCGGTCACAAGCGGAAAGAGGACACCGGCGTCACATAGGGGGTACAAAGATGGCCGCCGCCCCACTTCCGGAAGCCGCGTCATCAGGGAGGATGTGGGACAGCGATGTCTGAGTTGGATTCATTCATGACTAATCTGAATGAGAATACATTAAACCTGAAATTTACCTATAAATTCCACTGCAAACAAATAGAATTTCTAGATATTAAACTTGTCAAGGATATACATGGCTTTCTGCAAAGCGATCTGTATCGTAAGGAGACCTCTGTCAGATTATTGTTACACTCTTCTTCTTCCCATCCCCCACAGACTATTCAGGCAGTCCCCATTGGACAATTTCTGCAGATTAGGAAAATCTGTTCATCAGACAAATTGTAAAATCGTTTCCTTAACCGCAGATATAGTATGAGGTCCATTGAAAAGGCATATCACAGGGCGAAACACACTTCTAGAGATGACCTTCTCTTTCCAAAGAAAAAGACAAACACACAAACACAGGTAAGGTTTATAACCAGCTACCACTCAAGGTGGTTACAAATGAGGGACATTTTTAAACGATATTGGCCCATTTTATTGACAGACCCTACACTGGAGAGATTCATCACCAGATACCCAAGCATTACAGCAAGACGCTCTAAAAACCTGAGGCACCACCTGGTGAGGAGCCACTACAATCCAATCAAAAGCAAGTATCCTTTTGGGACTAGGGGCCCGAAATGGGTCTGTAATCCTTGTGGACACTGCATTGCATGTCCAAATATAGAGAAGGCATCAACATTCACGAATGCCTCAGGTACAAAAATATACTACATGACCTATTCAATAACCTGCACCACAAAAGCTGTAGTGTATTATGCGGTATGTCCCTGTCCCAAAATCTATGTTGGCCTTACATCCAGAGAATTGAAGGTCCGAGTAAGGGAACATATGTCCGACATCAAGCGAGCGACAGAAGTGGACAATTTGGAAGGTCTCAAACCAGTAGCCCGACATTTCAGGTTACATCATTCCTGTGATCCATCTCAATTAAAGGTGAGAGGGATTGACCACATCATATCGGGTATGAGGGGAGGTGCTGTTAAACAAAAGCTGGCACAATGTGAGATTCGTTGGATATGGACCCTTGGGACAATGTATCCACATGGCTTGAATGAATCTCTGAGCTTCGCTCCGTTTCTATAACCATTGACTCCTAGCGGGTCCGGGTATCACCATGTCAGGTTTGAAGGGCTCTTGCGGTGCCAAAACAGTGAAAATCCCCCAAAAGTGACCCCATTTGGGAAACTACACACCTTAAGGAAATTATCTAGGGGTATAGTGAGCATTTTGACCGCACAGGCTTTTTACAGAAATTATTAGAAGTAGGCCTGAAAATGACAATCAAATTTTTTTCAGAGAAAATGTAGGTTTAGCAAATTTTTTCTCATTTCCACAAGGGCTGAAGGAGAAAAAACACTGCAAAATTTGTAAAGCAATTTCTCCCGAGTAAAACAATACCCCACATGTGGTAATAACCGGCTGTTTGGACACACGGCAGGGCTTAGAAGGGAAATAGCGCTATTTGGCTTTTGGAGGAGGCCAGGTCGCATTTGCAGAGCCCCTGAGGGGACAAAACAATGAAAACACCCAAAAAGTGACTCCATTTAGGAAACTATACCTCTTGAGGAATTCATCTAGGGGTGTAGTAAGCATTTTCACACCACAGATGTTTCTTAGAATTTATTAGAATTGGGCAGTGAAAAAAACAACAATCCTTTTTCTTCAATAAGACGTGGCTTTAGCAAAAATTTTTTCATTTTCTCAACAAATAAAGGAAAAAAAGAACCCAACATTTGTAAAGCAATTTCTCCCAAGTACGGCAATACCCCATATGTGGTCATAAACTTCTGTTTGGGCACACGGCAGGGCTCAGAAGGGAAGGAGGGCCATTTAGAGTGCAGATGTTGCTGGATTGGTCTCTGGGTGCCTGTGGGCCAAAAACAGTAGAAACCCCCCAGAAGTGACCCAATTTTGGAAACTACCCCTCAATGCATTTACCTAGGGGTGTAGTAAGCATTTTAACCCTGCCGATGTTTTGTAGAAATTAGTGTGCACTCGATGTTGCAGAGTGAAAATGGGATTTTTTCCATAGATATGCCAATATGTGGTGCCCAGCTTGTGCCACCATAACAAGACATGCTCTCTAATTATTATGCTGTGTTTCTCGGTTTTAGAAACACCCTACATGGATGGGGCACTAATCTTTTGCCTGGACATTCGACCAGGCTTAGGAGTGAAGGCGTACCATGTAAAATTGAGGCCTAATTTGGCCATTTACAAAGTATTGGTTGACAATTGCAGAGGCTCAGATGTGAAATAATAAAAAGAAACCCCTGAGAAGTGACCCCATTTGGAAACTACACCCCTCAAGGAATTTATTAAGGGGTGTAGTGAGCATTTTCGCCCCACAGGTCTTTTCCATAAATGATTGCACTGCGGATGGTGCATATTAAAAATTAATATTTTTCCCTAGATATGCCATTTCAGTGGCAAATATGTCATACTCAGATTATGCCACTGGAGACACACACGCCAAAAATTGTTAAAAGGGTTCTCCCGGGTATGACGATGCCATATATGTGGAAGGAAACTGCTGTTTGGGCACACTGTAGGGTTCGGAGCGGAGGGAGCGTCATTTGCCTTTTGGAGAGCGGATTTTGCTTGGTACTATAGTTGTTTGAGTATTGCTGGTGTTTCCATTTATAATGTGGGGGTACATGTAAGCGGGTTGGAGTATATAAGGGGCATAGTCAGGTGGTATAATAATGGGGTAAAAAAAAAAAAAATCAATAGATGTGTGTTACGCTGTAAAGCAATCCTTTCTGCACAGGCCAGTGTCGCACTGATAAATGGTGTCATTTCTTATCCCCCTTTTGGTCCGCACTCCGCACCTTTGTAGTTTGGGGAATTTTGCTGGGAAAGTGTTGTCCTGGTATAATATGGGCACCCTCGATTCCAGCAGATATGTTTGGGCCCTCCCCTTCCTGGTTCCCTAATTTTAGGTCCTTGATAAATCACCTCTTGAAACAGAAGAAATGTTCCCCTCGGGCCGGCACAACTGCATATTTTTTATTTCCTGACTTATTGGAGCCTTAATTAATTTTATTTTTTCAAAGACATAGTGGTATGAGGGCTTTTATATGCGGGACGAGCTGTAGCGATTATTGGTACCATTTTGGGGTACATGCGACTTTTTGATCACCTTTTATCCTATTTTTTGGGAAGCCAGGTAAACAAAAAATTCTGCCATAGTTTTTCTTAGTTTTTTTTTATACACTATGTGTTATAAACTAGATGTTCACGTTATTCTGCGGATCAGTACGATTCCGGCGATACCTAATTTATAGAACTTTTTTATATTTTACAACTTTTTGCACAATAAAATTACTTTTGTAAAAAGAATGTATTTTTTCTGTCGCCAAGTTGTGAGAACCATAACTTTTTAATTTGTTTGTCGATGGAGCTGTATGAGGGCTTGTTTTTTGCAAGACAAGCGATAGTTTTTATAGGTACCATTTTTGGATAGGTGCGACTTTTTGATCACTTTTTATTCCAATATTTGTAGGGCAAAGTAACCAAAAAACAGAAACTCTGATATAGTTTTTTACGTTTTTTTTTTTACGCTGTTCACCGCGTGCAATAAATAATATAATATTTTAAAACCTCAGGTCGTTACGGTCGCGGTGATACCAAATACGTATGGCTTATTCTTATTTTTCAATAATAAAGGACTTGATAAGTGAAAAAGGGCGATTGTGTTTTATTTTATTACTTGAAACTTTTATTGTTCTCAAACTTTTATTTTTTTCACTTTTTTTGACACTTTTTTAATACTTTTTTTTTACACTTTTTTTCAAGTCCCACTAGGGGACTTGAAGTTCCAACTGTCTGATGTTTTTTTTCTAATACATTGCATTACCTACGTAGTGCAATGTATTAGATCTGTCAGTTATTCACTGACAGAAAGCCGATTAGGCTTCGCCTCCCGGTGGGGCCTAATCGGCTTTCGTAATGGTAGAGCAGGATGCCATTGTGTCTCCTATTGCCATAGCAGCAGTCGCCAGTCCCGATTGCCTGTCAGGGCTGGCGATCTGCTAGTAACCGCTACGATGCCGCAATCGCTTTCGATTGCTGCATCGAAGGGGTTAATGTCAGGGATCGGAGCTAGCTCCGGTTCCTGCCGTTACAGGTGGATGTCAGCTGTAACATACAGCTGACTTTCACTGCTGATGATGCTGGATCAGCTCCTGAGTCGGCGCCATCTTGCCGGCGGCTACGGAAGCCGATCAGGCTCCGCCGCCGGGCAGATCTTGACGGGCTTCCATGCTAGGCAGATCGGGAGGCCAGTATTAGCCCTCCGGTTGCCATTGCAGCCACCGGAACCCCGACAATTTCATTGCTGGGGTTCTGATGAGCTACAAACAGCTTAAATGTAGCGATCACGTTTGAACACTGCATTGAAGGGGTTAATGGCAGGGATCGAAGCTAATTTCGGTCCCCGCAATTACAGCCGGATGTCAGTTGTCAGATACAGCTAAGATCCGGCGATGATCCGGTGCCAAACATTTGTCGTAAGTATACAACATTTTGCGGGAAGCACTGGCTTTCCATGACGTAAACTTACGACAAATGTCGGGAAGGGGTTAAAGTCAAGTTAAAGATCACTATATCTGTACATAGAAGCTGACATATTGCAGAACAATTATATCAATAGTGTCACTTATATAAATTAATTGTGTAAAACTGTCACTTATGTATTTAAAGGGGTCGTCTCATCATAACAACTTTACCTTGAAACAACGTATTCTTTTTATTCCGGACACTACAGACACTGACCAATAGGCGACTATTTTTCTAGACTGTGCTCCATTTATAATTCAAGTGTCTTCTTTTGGGGCCCCTCAGGTAGCAAGGCACCAGTGAGGCTTTTACCCCTGCAACTCCTATTATTAAGCCCTTGATGATTATACAAAGTTCAGCCATAAAATTAACCCCTTAAGCCTCCATAAAATAAATGTACGTCATGGATTGCTTTACATAGGGCCACCGTGACGTACTATTCCATCATGGTGATTGTGTGGGCACAGGAGGAGCCCGGCTGTGATTGAAACCTCTGATCTTGACCATTTAACCTCTTAGATGGTGTAGTCATTGGCCACCGCAGCATTTAAGTGGGTAGACAGTGGGAGGCGGCTCCCTCTATCACTCCATAAGCGCCCTGTGATTTGATCATGGGGCTGTCAGTACGCTGACTACAGAACACAGTGGAAGGTAAAAACAGCAAAAAAATAATCACAGAGAGGACCACCACTGAAAACTCCTGAGGGTGCCTAGAGTTAATACATTTGTGGTCAGGTCTCTACAGATACAATACACAGCTACCGATGATGTGGTATCCGGCATCTGACACACTTATTGGTTCCCTATCTGTTGACACACGTTGGCAGCTAATGTCATGAGAAGCCTCATGGACTACACTCTGGGCGTTCGATCATGGGAGACACGTGATACTCCCACCAGTGACACATGCTTGATAGACTTCTGCACCGTGCAATGGTACCGCTCATCATCACATCCGGGGCAGTACTTTATGACATCAGATGCTATTTATATTATGTGCAGGGAATACTCCTCTATCCCCTGCACCATTATGGACTGACATCGGGTGGCCAGCTAAACTATGCGGCTGACTTCTTTCTACACTGGGGACATACAAGTACTATTGCTGTGATCAGTGCAACTTTAATTTGTACTGGTCCCTCATTTTGGAATATATAACTATATAATTATTGTCATGATCAATACAACCTTCTGTACTGTGTCTTATATTTACCCAAACAACAATTATCTCACACATCTATTACTGTATACTCAGGATCTGATTGGTATGGCCAATAACTATATTTGTTTCCCTTATGAACTATAACCTTCAGACATAGGGAATGGCATTGGAATTGGATGTTTTTGGTCACCATTTCTTTGGTCCCACTAATAATTATGCAGGTGGATCTAGCGTATAATAGGTACTGTAGGCTCGAGTGTTGGATTGCTTTTATCAGAGCGGCTATCCTGCAGTGGTGGGAAGGGTTTAAGTAGAGTATAACAGATTGAGTTCCCAGCATTATCATTCCCTTACCCCCCCCCCCCTACAACATTACGAATTATATTCACTTGAGACTGGTGTTGTTTTATTAAATTTCTTTTGATTCTCTTGATTTTTTTTGCTGTTTTTGACATTCCACTATGTTCTGCATAAAGCTTAGTGTCAGCTGAGTTGTCTGTACTGTGACTTCTTTATCATAACAGAGCCATACCAGGCCCTCATACAAACTATGTGCTTCCGCAATAGAATCTATAAAACATAAAAGGGCCGAGCAGTGCTCCGGCGTCTTTTCGCAAATCACACTAGCTGGAATCGCAAATGCAAATGTTTACCATATTAACCAATTGGTAAACATTTGCGGAATCAGGAGATAACGCCTTTTCTCCTCGTCCTTCTTTTCTGCTTTAGTCCCTCTTCCCCTGATCCAGATAGAACATCTCCAAGGGGAGGAGGGAGAACCTCTCCACATACCTATCCTTCCCTATATGTTTCCTGACCTCCTGCTTAAGATGGGCCCCGATCCCTCGAAGCAGACATACACAGCCAACTGATCCCCGTTTACCTAATTAGGTGCCTCAGTCTGGACTGAGACCGCAACCGCCTCATGACTCACCAGAAGAGGGTTAACAAGGGAAAATGTGGAAAAACCGCCCTCCTACCCAGACTTTACAGGACCGCCCACGCAAAAACCTGGGATGGACCCGCACCCTTCACCAGGGAACCGCCCCACCATGTTCAGCAGGCACCCCACTGAGTCCCTCAGGCATCTACATACGACTCCGCCTGTGTTACCCCACAGCCCCTAGCGGCAGGGGGCGAACCTGACCTAAACAGTGATGGCACAAAGCACCAATAGTGATGCTTTTGAAAAGTATCAAAAAACTTTATTAAATATAGAGGACAAATGAATAAAAAGAGTCACACAATAGATATAGCAACATCTCCGGAGTGAAATACACAGGGTGAACACATGCCCATAACAATACGGATACATCTTATTTATAAAGTGCAAAGTGCTAAGCAATATATGAAATAAAGATATATACCATATATAATATAAATTGTCTTTGCAATACTGCAGGATGGATAAGGACATGGACAAGAAGCTAAATACAAGTAGTGATGGTCCTAGGATAGTTGCAACACATGTTCAAAAGAGTACAGCATATGAAATAACATGCCGCAATATATAACCATCTATATGACACAACCGGGATGGCGCCAACCACGACGCACGTTTATTATATATTATTATATTATATAATATAAATTTCGGTGTAATAATAAAAATGATACTACAGTAAACTGGAGATGATCGCCCAACACTGCGAATATAACCCCTTAATGACAATACGCCTTTTTACGGCGGTCCTTAACCCCTTAATGACCGCCGATAAGCCTTTTCACTGCGGTCATTAGTTGGCTTTATTCTACAGCACCGCCATTCCACGGCGCTGCATCAGAATAATGTAAACAGAGCAGGGAACTGTCAAATCTCTCTGCTCTCAGCTGCCAGAGGTAGCTGAGGGCTGGGGGCATCCCTGCTCGACTGGGTGAGATCGATATTAGTATCGATCTCACCCGTTTAACCCTTCAGATGCGGTGCTCAATAGCGTGGACCGCATCTGAGTGGTTTTGGAAAGAGGGAGGGAGCTCCCTCTCATCCCACCGACACCCGGCGATGGGATCGCCGAGTGTCTGTGTCTCAGATGGCAGCCGGGGTTCTAATAAAGGCCCCCAGGTCTGCCTATAGTGAATGCCTGCTAGCCTATGCCAGAGGCATGTCCTAGCAGGAGCCTGTCCATTTTAATCGGACAGACAGTAATACACTGCAATACAAAAGTATTACAAAAGTATTTCAGTGTATTATAATAGCGATTGGATGATCGCATATTAAAGTCCCCTAGTGTGGAAAAAAAAAATGAAAAACCATATTTTTCTCCTTACAAAATGCTTTACTATTAAAAAAACACAATAAAGCAAAAAAGTTACACATATTTGGTATCGCCGCGTCCGTAAAGAACCCGACTATAAAGTTGTTAAGTTATTTAACCCGAACGGTGAACACCGTAAAAAATAAAATAAAAAACAATGGAAAAATTGCTGTTTTCTGTTAATCATGACTTAAAAAAATTTGATAAAAAGTGATCAAAAACTCGCATCTACTCCTAAATGGTACCAACAAAAACTACAAGTCGTCCCGCAAAAACAAGCTCTCATACAACTGCATCTGTGGAACAATAAAATAGTTATGGCTCTCCAAATATGGAGACGCAAGAACAAATAATTTTGAAAAAAAAGTGTTTTTACTGTGTAAGTAGTAAAACATACCAAATCTATACAAGTTTGGTATCTTTGCAATCGTAACAACCCGCGGAATAAAGTTATTGTGTTATTTATACCACACGGTAAACTACGTAGATTTAGGGTCCCGCAAAAAAAAGTTAATAAAAGTTAATGAATAAATTATATGTACCCCAAAATGGTGCTATTAAAAAGTACAACTTGTCCCGCAAAAAACAAGACCTTATACAGCTATGTCGACACGCAAATAAAACAGTTATAGCTCTTCGAATTTGACAATGGAAAAACGTAAAAAATGGCTTGGTCATTAGGGCCCAGAATGCAAGCAGGGGGAAGGGGTTAAACGTTATGGTCTCATGTTTACTTGATAAAGGGGTTCTGTTTCCCCTAAACCCGTTGTACCTCAAGAGACCCTCTATCTCTCTTTTATATGTGTGTTTTATTATGATCTATTGTTTTAGACAATGAATTATATATACACCACCGTTCAAAAGTTTAGGGTCACTTAGAAATTTCCTTATTTTTGAAAGAAAAGCACAGTTTTTTTTCAATGAAGATTACATTAAATTAATCAGAAATACACTATATACATTGTTAATGCGGTAAATGACTATTCTAGCTGCAAACATCTGTTTTTTAATGCAATATCTACATAGGTGTATAGAGGCCCATTTCCAGCAACCATCACTCCAGTGTTCTAATGGTACATTGTGTTTGCTAACTGTGTTAGAAGGCTAATGGATGATTAGAAAATACTTGAAAACCCTTGTGCAATTATGTTAGCACCGCTGTAAACAGTTTTGCTGTTTAGACGAGCTATAAAACTGACCTTCCTTTGAGCTAGTTGAGAATCTGGAGCATTACATTTGTGGGTTCGATTAAACTCTCAAAATGGCTAGAAAAAGAGAGCTTTCATGTGAAACTCGACAGTCTATTCTTGTTCTTAGAAATTAAGGCTACTCCATGCGAGAAATTGCCAAGAAACTGAAGATTTCCTACAACAGCGTGTACTATTTCCTTCAGAGGACAGCATAAACAGGCTCTAACCAGAGTAGAAAGAGAAGTGGGAGGCCCCGCTGCACAACTGAGCAATAAGACAAGTACATTAGAGTCTCTAGTTTGAGAAATAGACGCCTCACAGGTCCTCAACTGGCAGCTTCATTAAATAGTACCCGCAAAACGCCAGTGTCAACGTCTACAGTGAAGAGGCGACTCCGGGATGCTGGCCCTCAGGGCAGAGTGGCAAAGAAAAAGCCATATCTGAGACTGGCTAATAAAAGGAAAAGATTAATATGGGCAAAAGCACACAGACATTGGACAGAGGAAGATTGGAAAAAAGTGTTATGGACAGACGAATCGAAGTTTGAGGTGTTTGGATCACACAGAAGAACATTTGTGAGACGCAGAACAACTGAAAAGATGCTGGAAGAGTGCCTGACGCCATCTGCCAAGCATGGTGGAGGTAATGTGATGGTCTGGGGTTGCTTTGGTGCTGGTACAGTGTGAGATTTGTACAAGGTAAAGGGGATTTTGAATAAGGAAGGCTATCACTCCATTTTGCAACGCCATGCCATACCCTGTGGACAGCGCTTGATTGGAGCCAATTTCATCCTACAACAGGACAATGACCCAAAGCACACCTCCAAATTATGCAAGAACTATTTAGGGAAGAAGCAGGCAGCAGTCACCAGATTTCAAACCCATAGAGCTGTTGTGGGAGCAGCTTGACCGTATGGTACGCAAGAAGTGCCCATCAAGCCAATCCAACTTGTGGGAGGGGCTTCTGGAAGCATGGGGTGAAATTTCTCCCGATTACCTCAGCAAATTAACAGCTAGAATGCCAAAGGTCTGCAATGCTGTAATTGATGCAAATGGAGCACTCTTTGATGAAAGCAAAGTTTGAAGGAGAAAATTATTATTTGAAATAAAAATCATTATTTCTAACCTTGTCAATGTCTTGACTATATTGTCTAGTCATTTTGCAACTCATTTGATAAATATAAGTGTGAGTTTTCATGGAAAACACAAAATTGTCTGGGTGACTCCAAACTTTTGAACGGTAGTGTATATGGCATGTCAGTGTCCGATATAGTGTGCTCAGCATGTGCCACCGGAAATATACACCCCATAAGCTGTAATGTGGGTTCTCCCGGGTACGGCAATACCCAACATGTAGCTGTTATTAGCTACCTGGGCACACGACAGGGCTCAGAAGGAAAGGACAACCATTTGGCCTACTGGAGCTTTTCTGGTGCTAAGTCATGTATGCAGAATCCCCTGAGGTACCAGTTTAGTTGAAACCCACGAGAAGTGACCCCATTTTAAAAACTACACCCCTTAAGACATTCATCTAGAGGTGTAGTGAGCATTTTGACCCCACAGGTACTGTGTAAAAGATAATGTGCAGCAGATGGTGCAGAGTGAGATTTGCAATTTTATATATATATATGGCATGTCAGTGTCCGATATGGTGTCCAGCATGTGCCACCGGAGATATACACCCCATAAGCTGTAATGTGGGTTCTCCCAGGTACGGCAATACCCTACGTGTGGCTGTTATTAGCTGCCTGGACACACGGCAGGGCTCAGAAAGGAAAGATGAGGGGGATAAGCTGTGCGGAGTGTATCCACAGGGTAAATTAAAAATTAAGGGATGTATGATAAATTTGAAAACAATCTTTCATACAGAGCCCTGGTTTTTCGGGACACGTGTCGCATTGGTATATTGTTTGCCTCCTTATCCCCCTCTTTAAGCAGACTCTGCACCTCTTTTGACTTTTTCCCTTCTTGCCAGTTTGGGGAACTTCTCCTGGAAAATGTTGCCCTGGTATGATGCGTGTGGCCTCGCTTCCAGAAGTACTGGGTACTCCCTCGTCTTGGTCCTTAAAGATTAGATTCTTGATAACCACCTCATGAAATTCCAGGAAAGTTCCCCTCTGGCCTGCACATCGACGTAGCACGTACGCATTGTACAAAGCCATCTGTATGATGTGCACGGCCAGCTTCTTATAACACACCCTCGATTTCCGCATGGCGCTGTAGGGCTTCAGGACTTGATCTGATAAGTCAACCCCTCCCATGTACCTATTATAGTCCAGGATGCAGTCTGGTTTGGGGATCTCTGTACTGGTACCTCGTACAGGTACATGGGTACTGGTGTGGCCATGTATTGTTGTCAATACAACGACATCTCTCTTGTCCTCTCGGGGTGGGGACTGCTCATTATCCGTATAATGTAAGAAGCGAAGTATTGCCTCATAGCGCATCCTGTACATGGCGGTACGGTACATCTGGGTGTGGTATAAGATGTCCGTGCTCCAGTAGGTCCTAATGGACGGCTTTTTCAGAAGCCCCATGTTCAAGTGAAGTCTCCAGAACTTACCCAACTCTGCTGCATCTACAGGGGTCCACCTGTGGGATTGGGCATAAAATGATGTGGGGTTCTTAGTAATATACTGTTGGGCATATTAATCAGTCTGGGAGACCATAAGATCTATAAAGTCATCAGCCCTGCCGTATTAAATTTTATCCCTGAGCTGCCCGTGTACTCTTGGATTTGCGGCTCATAAATGTCTGGTGTGGCGGTCCAAATGGGGTCACTTCGCTCGGGGGCTTGAACTGCAGTGGTGGTCCTGGGGCGTCTCCTAGGGGGTTACTCTTCTTCATCACTGGATGAGGAGGTGGATAAATAAAACAGAGTCTCACCATCCGACGACTCAGTGTCGGAGGCAAGAAATTAATATGCCTCTTCGGCACTAAATGTCCGTTGGAACATGTTTGATTGCTTCCCTAACTAGGAGCCATATGCTGCTACCTAAACCAGCCCAAAAAATTGGTGTTTTTAAAAAACGAGTGGGCTTCCCTGAGATTAAATCTAACTAGGGCGAGGGTTCCTAACACTAAACCTAACTAGATTATATTTGAACTTCTCTGAGACTAAATCTAACTACGGCGACTATTCCCTGACACTAAACCTAACTAGATTATTCCGAGCTTCCCTAACACTAAACCTAACTACGGTGACGGGTGCCTGACACTAAAACTATCTAGATTATTCCGAGCTTCCCTGACGCTAAACCTAACTATTGTGAAGGGCCCCTAACACTAGATCTAACTACGGTGACGGATTCCTGACACTAAATTCCTTGACGCCATACTGAACTACGCTTTTTGACAGTTCCCTTACACTAACTAACCCTAATACTAAACTAACCAGTTAAATTGTCTAAATTAACAGGTAGAAAAAAATAATCCCCAGGGACCAAGAAATTGGTCCTAAAGACTAAAAAGTGGTCAGTGATAGGAAATAACTGACCAAAAACGTGGGGGGAACACAAGGAGGAAGGGTACAGGACTGGGTAGTGGATTGGGGAGGTTGGAAGCAGAAAAAAGTAGTTTTTTCACTTTTTTTTAACTTTTTTCACTCTTTTTCTTCTCTCCCTCTTCTCACAACCACTCTGAACGCCTCGCTATCTCCAACAGAGGCGTTCAGGGCAGGTGCCGCAGGATGTGATGTCAGGGAGAGGAAGTGAAGAGGCCGATCGCCACTATTGGACAGTTACTCACTGACTGACCAATAGTGGCGATCATGGAGGCGGGACCATCGCGACAGGTCCCGACGTATTGAGCTGTGATAGCCTGCTGTCTGAAACAGCAGCTGTCACAACTTGTGCATAAGTAGTGATAAGCAGTGGCGGATTATCATATGGGCGGTTCGGGCGGCCGCCCGGGGCCCGAGGCTCCCAGGGGGCCCATGGCAGCCCGAACCGCACATCATCTTATAAATCTATTCAGCGCGCTAGCGCTGCTAACTGCCGAGGAGCAGGGAATTGGCCGGGAAAGGGGTAGGACACGCCTCCCTGACAAGTGCGGGCCGCCGCCATTGAGTAACAGAACAGCGACGGACGGCTGTTCTGTTACTCCAAAGCAGCAAGAGAAGAGCCGGGCGGGTGGTCACCGGCGCTGAGGTTAGTTGGCTTATCCTCCTGCCCAACTGGTTCCCGACCGCTGGCTGTATTTTTAGGGCCAGCGGTCAGGGACGGGTCCTTAAAACCCGAGCCATAGACTTTCTACGGCTCGGGCTTTAACTTGCTGCCCGCACGATCGGGCAGCTGAATGTCGGGTCTCCGGCTGTCAGTGACTGCCGGGGACCCTGAGGAGAAGACAGAAGCAGCTTTCGCTGCTTCTGTCTGCTCTGATCTCTTTTATACAGCGTTCAATGAACGCTGTGTATGGGAATAGAGACAGCAGCAGCAGCGCTGTCTCTATTCCTCCTGGTGATCATGTGACTGGTCACATGATCGCCGGGTGCCGTTAGTGGCAGACTGTTGCTGGGTCTAACTAGACCCAGCAGAGCCCTATTAGTGACAATCGTCACTATGAGGGTATGTGCACACACACTAATTACGTCCGTAATTGACGGACGTATTTCGGCCGCAAGTACCGGACCGAACACAGTGCAGGGAGCCGGGCTCCTAGCATCATACTTATGTACGATGCTAGGAGTCCCTGCCTCGCTGCAGGACAACTGTCCCGTACTGAAAACATGATTACAGTACGGGACAGTTGTCCTGCAGCGAGGCAGGGACTCCTAGCATCGTACATAAGTATGATGCTAGGAGCCCGGCTCCCTGCACTGTGTTCGGTCCACTACTTGCGGCCGAAATACGTCCGTCAATTACGGACGTAATTAGTGTGTGTGCACATACCCTGAGAGGGCTGATTTCCCCTGTAACTGGGGCTGCTGTGCAGCTCCAGTTACAGTGGAAAAACATGGTGTAAAAGAAAGAAAAAATATATATAAAGTTCCCCAAAGGTCTTTTTTGACCTTTGAGGATCAGACCATAGTAATAAAAAAATTGTAAAGTAAAGTGCAAAAAAAAAATTAAATAATAAATACACATAAAATACCCACCCCAAAAAAAACGTTCCTCCCGCCAATCATTGTTGTAACGCTAGCGCTGACCCAATTACCCTAATATAGACATGTAATATATAAAAATTTACGGTAAACAATGACGATTACAAATAAAAGGTCTATTTTAGGGTAAAACTATATTACCCAAAAAAAATAGCTGAAACGTAAAAAAGCTTATTTTTTTAGTATTATTTTCAAACTTTATCAATAAAAATTCTAAAATAGCAAAAAAGGTGTGTATAAAAACAATAAAAAACGAAACCTGCCTTGTCTACGGAAAAAACATCGCAAAAATCACGTCGGTTTTATTTTTTTTTAATAAAAATGTGTGTTTGGTGCAACTTTGTAATTACGTTTTATGAAAAAATATTTTCACTTTTTGAGATACAGCTGCTTTGTATCCGGTTTCCGTCAGGTCAGCAGGACTGACGGGATCAGTGAAACGGGCCCTGCGCTAAATTATAATCTTAGATGTGATAGATTTGAGGTGGATCCTGCGTGTCACTGATCCTGTCAGATACAAAGCAGCTGTATCTCAAAAAGTAAAAATATTTTTTAATAAAATCAATCAATCACACTGATAAACACACATACTAATATATATATATATATATATATATATATAGTGGTTTAGGTGGCATTAGTGTCGCAGTGTGCTGTCGCCATTCTATGTCTGCTGTATATCTGCAGTCACAGGTGTTCTTGCACCTGCATACATTTTGTATCATTTAGTTGGAATGTGCTGTTCAAATTTTTGTTGTGTTTATGGGATCCATATATGTGGGGTTAGTGACTGCCTCCACTTGTTGTTCTTGCACTCCTCCCATTCTGCCCTGGGTGATTTTAATCAATTCAATGCTGGATCCTACCATCCCCAGGTATATATGTAGGCTTAGTCCCAGTTCTGGGTGTATGTGCAGCGTAGGTTCCCACCTTACAGAGGTCGCCTTGTCGTGGCAGGTGGGCTAACACTTTTTGATCAAAATGTGCACTAAGAACCTCCCTATTTGTAAGTAGATTTAGCTTTAGTGCATATTTATTTATATTTAGTGGTTTAGGTGGCATTAGTGTCGCAGTGTGCTGTCGCCATTCTATGTCTGCTATATATATATATATATATATATATATATAATATAAAGATTTTAAATGTGTACGTAACCTTGTGGCACTATATACAAGGGGGAGCGCTGTGTGGCACTATATACAAAGGGGGAGCGCTGTGCGGCACTATATACAATGAGGGGCTGTGTAGTGCTATCCACAGTGGTATGTGTGTGGCGCTCTTTATAGGGGGGGCTTTTTGGTGCTATTTACAAGAGGGGGAGGGCTGTGTGGCGCTCTCTACAGGGGGTCTGTATGGCACTATCTATAGGGGGCTGTGTGTAACGCTCTCTACGGGGGGGGTGTGTGATATATAGAGGGGGCTGTGTATGGCGATATCTATGGGGGTGTGTAATATCTACAGGGGCTATATGTGGCACTATGTACAGGGGGCTGTGTGTATGTGGTGTTTTACAGTGTGTGGTATTATTATATTCAGGCGCGCAGTGTTTGGTGCTATTATATTTAGGGGTACAGTGTGTGGCACCATGATAGCTTTATTTTCGTTTATAGGTGTGGAAATGTTGGAAAAGTGAGGAGACGTCTGAGTGGCAAATTCTGCAAAAATTAGTCATGGCCGGGAGAAGTCGTCATGAGCGCTGGACCGGATGGAGAAGAAAAGAGGAAAAAAACTACTAGAATCTGAGACGTCGTCACCTGTGAGTCACTAGATTTATAGAGAATCTGTCACCTCTCCTGACATGTTTATTATAGGAATCCTTGTATTTCACAAAAAGTCTTTCTGCAGTCCAGGACTGATAGACAATTCCCCTTGTCAGGAGGTTGTGTCCCTGCACAGTGTGATACTGTCAGTATGTAGGGACACCGCACTGCGACAAAGGAAATCGTAACACTGTTAATGCTTGCCCAAAAAGGTAGTGTTAAAAATAGTTACGGCGCGGCAGGGCGGCGGTGGTGAGGAAGGGGGGCCCAAGTTTGGGTAACAGCCCAGGGCCCATGGTCTACTTAATCCGCCACTGGTGATAAGTTATCACGCTACAGCAAGTTATCAGAGTCAGGATAAGGATTCCTACATCCAAACAAAGAAACAAGAAGTTCATCTGCTCACCAGGCCGTCCATGTGTCCAATAAACTCTCGGTGCGCGGATAATAGTCTGGTAACTTTATGGAGCATTAAAATGGAGGCGATCCAGAGCTTAGGCTACATTCACACGACAGTGAAAAAAAAATGGCCATTAAAAACTGATCACACAGCCTCCCTGTAGATGATGGCACCCAGCCTCCCTGTAGATGATGGCACACAGCCCCCTGTAGATGATGGCACACAGCCCCCTGTAGATGATGGCACACAGCATCCCTGTAGATGAAGGCACACAGCCCCCTGTAGATGATGGCACACCGCCCCCTGTAGATGGCACACAGCCCCCTTGAAGATGATGGCACACAGCCCCCCTGTAGACGATGGCACACAGCCCCCCTGTAGATGATGACACAGACACCTCTCCGGAGAAAGCACCACACCCCTTCCCGCCCTCCCTGTAGTAATCTTCCAGGACTCTTTCTGTAAATTCAGGACAGTCCCGAAAATTTTTTTCTACAGTTGACAACATTGTCCCCTGTACTAGCGCCATGATACCCTTGTAGTGGGCGCAACAATATCCAACATTTTTGGTCTGCCTGAATGCCTCACATACTCACCGATGCATTACCCATGAGACTAGAGACCACACCTGTAGAGGACGGCGCTGCATCGGTGAGTATGTGTCATTGCGCCGCCGACAGCCAGCAAGGGAGCCAATAGTTCCCTTGCCTCTTGAATCCCCATATCACAGAACCGTTTTTAACAGCTATTACATATGTGTATTGACAGCCGTTAAAAATTGATTCATTGCTCCTATGGGGGCCGTCTGGCCGTGAAAGCTGCCAAAAATAGGACATGTCCTATTTTTTGAAGGCCAATATTCACGGGTGGTTAAAAAAAGGCTGTGTGAATACACCCATAGAACATCATTGATTTTTACTGTCGTGTGAATGTAGCCTAAAACGAAATTCAATAAAATGTATCCTTTATTAGTTCAAATGTTGCCATCTTTACCTTGACTTTTAACGCATTAAATAAACAATCCCTTATCTTGACTTTTTCAATGGCTTTTGTTGTGTGATATAACGCTGCAACAAATGATATTTTATTTCACATCTAGCGAAAAGTAGTAATCAGAAAATAGGTTTTTAATGTTTCGGTCTAAACTGCTAAGAGATCGAGCAGATTACACACTCAATCCCTCAGGTGATTGGAGACCTAGTTCCCTACCCATCTCTCACAAAAACCTCAACATGCCCGAATTTAATATTGCCCCTAAAGGGAACAATTTTATTAAGGCAGACCCCACCACTCCACGCGAGTTAACCACTACCTATGGTCGATCCTTCAGGAACAGTTCAAAAATTAGACCTACCAATCGAACCAATGGGTCAATCTCCCTAACAAAACCCTATGACATTGTGGTGAACAAAAACCACCTTCCGAATAGTATCCCTAACAAACCAGTCGATGATACCACTCCTATTATCGCAATAAACCAACCTTGCTCTCGAGGACACTTAATTCACCAAGTACCTATCAATACTTTCAAATCCTCAGATTTGGAACTCCATCTTTCCAGACTACTCTCTACAACTGAACCAATGGAAATACCCGCCATTAACAATTCTCCCATTTTTTCCTTCAACGACTCTATAGAGGATGGTATCTCGTCCCTACTACAATTATCAATTCACAACTCTCCCCAGTCCCCCATCTCAACGTCACCCAATATTTTATTTCATGAACCACTAGAGGCTTCCAGTCTACCCCAAAAGTACACTACCATCAACTCCGACACGAACTTAGCCCTATCTGCCCTAGACTTCACTTATGCGGCAGCATCTTTTTTAGGTCTCCCCTCAAAGTTAGTCAGGCCACCCTTAACCCCTACGATCATGAGTCAAGACATTTTGATCCCCTTCATTATGAGCCCCAAAGCCCAATCAATCACCAACTTTTTCCCAAAGTTACAAAAAATCTCTACGAAAAGAAAACTGGCTATAGACCTAGAGGACGGAGAGGGGGAAAAAACCGAAACAAACCAACAGCCATCCCTCAGCAAAAAGAGGAACTTTGTCCCACAATAAAATTATTTAATCTATCATCTTATACATTAAACACCCACGAATGTAGTCTATTGAACAGAGGCCTTTCCTTCTGCCCAACAGCAGCAATCGACACCTTTGAACTGTTTATGGACCTGAATAGGTTTATACGAAAACTTACCCTGACAAGACATTTTGCTATTGCTAAGCACACCACCTCTCCAGTTTATAATACCGAAGAACCCCCAAATAGCGCCTCCCCAAGCGCCATTCCAGTAGAGGTTCACCCCAAATCAACTTTCTACCCAACCTACCACCAGGGACCTATGCTAGAAACCTTTTCTACCTTGATGACCAACGAATTTAGGTCAATTGAAGCACCATCACACTACCCAGACAACCTGACCTCATATGAAAGAAGGGCTTTAAAAACCCTTCAGAACAATGCAGACATAGTTATCCGCCCGGCAGATAAGGGAGGGGGCATAGTCATCCAGGATAGAACCGAATACCTAGGCGAAACTATGAGGATTTTGAGTGACACCTCATTCTACCATAGACTCACCACCAACCCACTTTCCTCCTATATATCTGAATACCAAAATCTCATTGAATCCGCTGCCGTTGAACGTTTAATTACTAAAAAAGAAAAACAGTTTCTGTCTGTCCCATTCCCAAATATGCCCTTCATATACCACCTACCAAAAATACACATGTCACTCACAGACCCCCCAGGACGTCCAATTATCTCTGGGATAGGTTCACTTACCAGTAACCTGTCCCATTTTGTTGACCCATTTGTATTGACCCTACCATCATATCTAAAAGATTCCACACAATTAATTAGAGACCTGAACAATCTGAATATTGACCCCTCTACACCCCAAATTTGTTTCCTTACAGCAGATGTAACCGCGCTGTACAGCAATATCCCCCATAACAAAGGCATAGAAACAGCCCATTCTTATCTTTCATCCAATACCTTAATTCCTGAGTCACAAGTCCACTTTCTAATCAATTGCATCAAATTCATCTTTCACCATAATACATTCAGCTTCAACAACAATTTTTACAACCAGGTCAAAGGATGCGCCATGGGCACCCGGTTTGCACCATCATACGCAAACCTTTACATGGGAGCATTTGAAAACACATACATTCATGGCACACACCCATTCAAAAACAATATACTACTATACAGATGCTATATCGACGACCTATTTCTAGTTTGGAGAGGAAATATTGATGAAGCTTCCCTTTTTATTGAGACCCTAAATAATAACAATTATGGATTAAAATTTACGCATACCTTCTCTCCCGTTTCCATTGAGTTCCTAGACCTCACAATTAGCCACAATAGCAATTGCAATAAATTTATCACCCAAACACATTTCAAACTGGTAGATGTTAACAGTTACATCGATTTTAAAAGCGCTCACTACCGCCCTTGGCTGAAAAATATACCATTCGGACAATTTAGGAGGATCAGAAAGAACTGCAGCACAGACATCCACTATCATAAAGAGTGCAATGTCCTTGAAAAACGTTTTAAAGACAAACACTTTCCTCTAAAACTAATAAAAGGTGCAAGACATAAGGCCACTGAACTAACGCAAAACTCCTGCCTTAACCCGCCTCCTAGAAATCCTGGACCCAGCAAGAACTTCAATACCAACTTTATCACTACTTACAATAAAGGTAGCAAGATAATCAGAGCTATCTTAGGGAAACATTGGCACATCATTAAAAACGACCCATACCTGAAAGACCTGGTACCAATGAAACCCAGTATTACCTTCAGGCGGTCTTCAACTCTTAAAAACCTCCTAGCTCCTAGCAGAATTAAGAAGTGCCTAACACCCAGCACTAACTTCCTCTCAGATCTAAAAGGATCATACAAATGTGGTCGCCCACGTTGCCTATGCTGTAACATTATCAACCATAACAAACACACATACACATCCTCCGTTACCGATGAAACCTTCCCAATCAGAACGTTTCTCAATTGCGGCAGCTCGTATGTTGTTTACCTTATCGAATGCCCCATGTCAACTACAGTATATAGGCAGGACCACTCAATGCCTACGAACCCGGGTCAACAACCACTGCTTCAATGTTACACTGTGTTTTAAAAAACCAGTGTTATCTCGCCACTTTGCTCAAATACACAAATGTCAGTTTAATGAAATCCGAATTACTCCTATTGAACATATTCACCCAGATGTCCCAAATAGGTTTAACAAGTTGAAACAAAGGGAAAATTATTGGATATTCAAAATGAATACACTACATCCCAGAGGCCTGAACGACATCTCAGAGTCGTCTTTAGATTAGCCATATCAACATCGATTAATCCTCTTAATTAGGAGATATCATGACCCTTCTAGCCTACACACTAAGACGCACATACACACATCTACATGATTTTCCTATTAAAACCTACCAATTAAATACACAATAAACTATTGTCCTCCTTAGACATTGATACCCGGAGACTTTCTAATCAACATTCATATACAAAAATCCCCCAGTGTAAAACCATCCGAATTGCTTCAACCCAAAATGTCGTATTTATGTCCTTACACACACCAACACGTACCGTTAATTTTTTAAAACCCCCAAAAAATATTTTTCTTTACATAAAAGATCTTTTTATGAGACCATAAAGAGTTCACCATATTCTCTTTAAACTAACCATTTTCCTAGCCGCTAATAAACCTTTTGAATACATACTGTTTGAATTAAATTCTTTTCATACACACATTCGAATATTTCTACTTACCTCCTCAGCAGCTGTCCTTGCCCATCCCTCTCCTCAATGACGTCTCACGCGAACCCCCGGAGTTTGCGTGCCAATATGCGTGCCACCATGCGTTCCACCGCATGCTGCTCTGGCCCGCCTCGGCTTCCGTAGTCAAAACGATCACCTTGACTACAGCCCGGTTTTACCCAAACAAATCCACATTCACTGTACTAACCAATACACTGAATAAAAGAAACACAACAACGCTACATTACTACCTTTTGCCGCCCGCACTATGAGATGAACTTTCTATACTGTAAATGTTTAGTCTCTCGGATCCGCTACAACCTTTGACATGTAACATCTCGCAAACATCCCCTGTTCTGTATTTTAATATTCTAATGTTTTACCTAACTACATGTTCTTTGTCCAATCGTACTATAATCTGATTATTTCTGTTATTGTACCTGGTAATTTTGTGAACTTTGACCCGCCATGTTTTGGGGGTTTGCTTTCCACTTTTGCTCCATCTGAACTGGGCCAATCATCAGCCAGTTTTGTGTATATATATACCAGCCTGTTTTAAACAAAATTTTATGCCTGATGAAGACGCCAGTTCGGCGTCGAAACGCGTTGCAATAAAGCACCCTTTAAAATTAGAAGAGACTACTCGTTTCTCCAGAGACTACTATTTCTCCATTTGACTTGGTCCACGCAGCAGCGCCGTTATAGATCCCCCTTTTTCTACAATTGTCTACTATACACCAGCGGTTACCTTTGGAAACCGGTCCGGATCTGGCAGCAGCACCCGTGGATTTATTTCGCGCATTACCTATGGCTTTCTGGTGAGCATGGTATCTTCATTCTTCCATTAGCCTACCCTACTGAACTGCACTATGTGGCGCCGTGGTCTTTTCTCTCTCTCTCGGTCTATACATTCGACCTTCTTTAGACACGGATTACGACCGTGGATACAGATATGCGGCGCTTGTGACCTCGGTCGCTATTGGGTAATGGCGCCATTATTTTTGGATTACTACTTTTCGCTATATGTGAAATAAAATATCACTTATTGCATAATACCTTGGAGTGCTGAGTTCCCATTTTTTATACATTGGCGTGGAAACCTACTCAGGCACCCTTGAAAAACGGAGTGCTGTGGGATCAAGAAAGTATCACGCTGCAACAAGATATCAGAGTCAAGTTAAAGATGGCTACATCTGTATAACAGTATAAAATCCATCTAGTAACAGATTACATGTTTCATACATTACATGTTCTTAGTCGTAGCCCCTATAATAACACATGTATCTTTCTTCCATGTTTATAAAACAGCAGCCCCATGTAACGCCTATATCCAGTGTATACACAGACAGTCTATCCAGGCAGTAGGAGATGTAACTGATACTGCAGCCATTTATGATGTCACTGATGATGTCATAGACAGTACTAGTCGTTAGGTTCTATGTGCAGCTGGATTACATATTTTCTACTATTTCTGCCAATGATATCTGGACCAGGACTGTGATTGACTGTGTGATTGACAGGTAAGATGCAGCATTTTATCATTAATTCTACATGTTACTGGATACATGAAATATATACGCTCTAGAAATCTCGTATAAGGCCAGATTCACACTGGACATTACTGCAGCAATTTCTAACCACACGAACACCTCATCACAACTATATGATTTTAGAAGGATTTTTTTCTGGTGATTGTCGGGAGTTGGGGTTGCTTAACCCCTTAAGGACTGAGCCTGTTTTGGCCTTAAGGACACAGCCTATTTTTTCAAATCTGACATGTGTCACTTTATGTGGTAATAACTCCGGAATGCTTTTACCTATCCAAGCGATTCTGAGATTGTTTTCTCGTGACACATTGGACTTTATGTTACTGGCAAAATTTGCTCGATACATTAAGTATTTAATTGTGAAAAACATCAAAATTTAGCGAAAAATTGCAAAAATTAGCATTTTTCTAAATTTATATGTATCGGCTTGTAAGACAGATAGTAATACCACACAAAATTGTTGCTAATTAACATCACCCATATGTCTACTTTAGATTGGCATCGTTTTTTGAACATCCTTTTATTTTTCTATGACCTCACAAGGCTTAGAACTTTAGCAGCAATTTCTCACATTTTCAAGAAAATGTCAAAAGGCTATTTTTACAGGGCCCAGTTCAGTTGTGAAGTGGATTTTAAGGCCTTATATATTAGAAACCCTCGATAAGTCACCCCATTTTAAAAACTTCACCCCTCAAAGTATTCAAAACAGCATTTAAAAAGTTTATTAACCCTTTAGATGTTTCACAGGAATTAAGGCAAAGTAGATGTGAAATGTTCAAATTTCTTTTTTTTTTTGCAGAAATTCATTTTTCATCTATTTTTTTTGTAACACAGAAAGTTTTACCAGAGAAATGCAACTCAATATCTATTGCCCAGATTCTGCAGTTTTTAGAAATACCCCACATGTGGCCCTAGTGCACTTATTGACTGAAGCACCGGCCTCAGAAACAAAGGAGCACCTAGAGGATTTTGGGGCCTCCTTTTTATTAGAAAATATTTTAGGCACCATGTCGGGTCTGAAAGGCTCTTGCGGCGCCAAAACAGTGGAAATCCCCCAAAAGTGACCCCATTTTGGAAACTACACCCCTTGAGGAAATTATCTAGGGGTATAGTTAGCATTTTGACCCCGCAGGTTTATTGCAGAAATTATTGGAAGTAGGCCGTGAAAATGAAAATCTACATTCTTTCAAAGAAAATGTAGGTTTAGCTAATTTTTTCTAATTTCCACAAGGACTAAAAGGAGAAAATGCACCACTACTTTTGTAAAGCAATTTCTCCCGAGTAAAACAATACCCCGCATGTGGTCATAAACGGCTGTTTGGAAGGGAAAGAGTGCCATTTGTCTTTTGGAGATCAAATTTAGCAGGAATGGTTTGCGGAGACCACGTCACATTTGCAAAGCCCCTAAGGGACCAAAACAGTGAAAACACCAAAAAAGTGACTCCATTTAGGAAACTACACCCCTTGAAGAATCCATCTAGGGGTGTAGTGAGCATTTTGAACCCACAGGGGTTTCATAGATTTTATTAGAATTGGGCAGTGAAGATAAAAAAAAAACATTTTTTTCCAATAAGACGTAGCTTTAGCTCAAAATTTTTCATTTTCTCAACAAATAAAGGAATAAAATAACCCCAACATTTGTAAAGCAACTTCTCTGGAGTACGGCAATACCCAATTTGTGGTCATAAACGGCTGTTTGGGCATACGGCAAGGATCAGAAGAGAAGGAGTGCCATTTGGCTTTTGGAGCACAGATTTTGCTGGATTGGTTTCTTGACACCATGTCACTTTTGCAAAGCTCCTAAGGTACCAGTACAGTGGAAACTCCCCAAAAGTGACTCGATTCACGAAACTACACCCCTTGAGGAATTCATCTAGGGGTGTAGTGAGCATTTTGACCCCACAGGTGTTTCATAGATTTTATTAGAATTGGGCAGTGAAAATAAAAAAAATCCTTTTTCTTCAATAAGACGTAGTTTTAGCTGAAAATGTTTCATATTCTCAACAAATAAATGAAAAAAAGCACCCCAACACTTGTAAAGCAACTTCTCCTGTGTACGGCAATACCACATATGTGGTCATAAACTGCTGTTTGGGCACAGAGTAGGGCTCAGAAGGGAAGGAGCGCCATTTGGCTTTTGGAGTACAGATTTTGCTGGATTGGTTTCTGGGCGCTATGTCGCATTTGCAAAGTCCCTGTGGGACCAAAACAGTGGAAACCCCCCAGAAGTGACCCCATTTTGGAAACTACACCCCTCAAGGTATTCACCTAGGGCTGTAGTGAGCATATTAACCCCACAGGTGATTGGCAGAAATTGGTGTGCACTCGATATTGCAGAGTGAAAATGGTTTTTCAATAGATATGCCAATATGTGGCGCCCAGCTTGTGCCACTGGAGACACACACCCCAAAAATTGTTAAAAGGGTTCTCCCGGGTATGGCGATGCCATATATGTGGAAGTAAACTGCTGTTTGGGCACACTGTAGGGCTCAGAAGGGAGGTAGCGCCATTTGGCTTTTGGAGCGTGGATTTTGCTTGTAGTAGTTTTGTTTTGAGTCTTACTGGTGTTTCCGTTTATAATGTCGGGGCACATGTAAGGCGGGCGGAGTATATAAGGGGCATAGTCAGGTGGTATAGTGGGGTAAAAAAAAACAATAAAATAATCCATAGATGTGTGTTATGCTGTGACACAATCCTTTCTGCACAGGCCGGTGTCGCACTAATAAATGGTCTTTACTTATTCCCCTTTTGGTCCACACTCGGCACCTTTGAAGTTTGGGGAATTTTGCTGGGAAAGTGTTGTCCAAGTATAATACGGGCGCCCTCACTTCCAGCAGATATGTTTGGGCCCACCCCTTCCTGGTTCCCTAATTTTAGGGGCCTTGATAATTCGCCACTTGAAACAGAAGAAATGTTCCCCTCGAGCCGGCACAACTACATATTTTTCTTTCCTGATTTATTGGTGCCTTGACTAATTTTATTTTTTCATAGACGTAGTGGTATGACGGCTGGTTTGTTGCGGGACGGGCTGTAGTTTTTATTGGTACCATTTTGGGGTACATGCGACATTTTGATCACCTGTTATCCTTTTTTTTTTGGGAGGCAAGGTGACCAAAAAACAGCAATTCTGGCATATTTTTTTAGTTTTTTTTATACAGCGTTCACCACGCATTATAAATTACATGTTACTTTTATTCTGCAGGTCAGTCCGATTCCGGTGATACCTAATTTATAGCACTTTTTATGTTTTACAACTTTTTGCACAATAAAATAACTTTTGTAAAGCGAATGGATTTTTTCTGTCGCCAAGTTGTGAGAACCATAACGGTTTTAATTTTTCGTCGACGGTGCTCTATGAGGGCTTGTTTTTAGCGAGACGAGTTATAGTTTTTATAGGTACCATTTTTAGGTACATGCGACTTTTTGATCACTTTTTATTAAAATTTTTGGAAGACAAAGTGACCAAAAAATAGCAATTATGTCAGTATTTTTTAGTTTTGTTTTTTTACGGCGTTCACTGTGCGGAATAAATAACATAATATTTTTATAGTTCAGGTCGTTACGGTCGCAGCGATACCAAATATGTATGGCTTTATTATTTTTTTCAATAATAAAATGACTTGATAAAGGAAAAAGGGCGATTGTGTTTTGTGTTATTATTTGAAACTTTTATTGTATGTTTTACAACTTTTATTTTTACTTTTTTTACACTTTTTTTTACACTTTTCTTTGGTCCCACTAGGGGACTTGAAGGTCCAACTGTTTGTTTGATGTTCTAATACATTGCACTACCTATGTAGTGCAATGTATTAGAACTGTCAGTTGTTCACTGACAGCAAGCCGATCAGGCTCCGCCTCCGGGCGGGGCCTAATCGGCTAACGTAATGGCAGATAGGAAGCCATTGTTAGGCATCCTGTTGCCATAGTAGCAGTCGCCAGCCTTGCCATCGCATGGCAAGGCTGCCAATTGCATACAAACCACTTTGATGCAGCGATTGCATTGAATCGCTGCATTGAAGGGGTTAATGCCAGGAATCGGAGCTAGCTCCGGTTCCTGCCGATAGATCGGGGTGTCCGCTGTAACATACAGCGGACACCCACTGCTGATGACGCCGGCTCAGCTTCTGAGCCGGAAGCTGAGCCGGCGCCATCTTGCCGATGGTACCGGAAGCCTCCTGGGCCCCGCCGACGACGGGGCATAGGAGGATTCCGTTACAGGCTGATCGGGAGGTAAGCATTAGCCCTCCGATCGCCTTTGCAGCCACCGGCAACCCAGCGATCACGTTGCTGGGGCGCCGGTGGCTATAAACTCCTCACATGCTGCGATCTCTATTGAACGCAGCATGTGAGGGGTTAATCGGTCGGATCGGCGGCTAGCTCCGGTCCTGGCCGATACCTCAGGGTGCCAGCTGTAACATACAGCTGTCACCCGGCGGTGATGTCGCTGGCTCAGCTCCTGAGCCAGCTTCATCTCCATCACGTACAGTTACGTGGAGATGCGCGAAAAGGCCATCTCCCATCACGTAACTGTACGTGAAATGGCGCGAAGGGGTTAATGCAACTAACAACTGAACATGTGGATTTTACATTCAGATTTCAATGTTTCATATTTTCTCATTAAAGTTACAACTTAGTACAACACAGTATGTTCACACAGCCTATTTTCAGACGTTTATCGGGCCGTAAACACCCCGAAAAATAGCTGAAAATACAGAGGCTGAACGCCTCCAAACATCTGCCCATTGATTTCAAAGGAAAAAGCGGGCGGTTTGTTCCGATGGTGCATTTTACGTGGGCGTTTGATAAAGTCAATAGAAAAAAGCTGTCTGTAATGTGGAATGTGACTTCTCAAGTATTTTCTAGAACAGACATGTCCAGAGAGATGTCAGATCCTCTATAATTTTATAGTTTTTCAGTTTTCAATATGACGTCTAATTTTTCTGCTAAGTCTTTGTTTACATCTGTGTTGCAGGCTCTGTTAGTGGTTCTGCTCCTATGATAAAGGAGTACAGCGAAAATAGCAAGCACATGTGAACAGAGCCTTAGTTGGTAGAGGGAACTCATTTATATTATCTTCACTGTTTACATATTTTATTATATTGTAATTAAAATGAGATATTATTTGTATTTTCTCAGTTACAATGGAGAATTTGGGGAGAGGTGATTCTTCTGACTGTCTTCCATCTAGATAATTGTAGCTTATTAAACAAGTTTACATGTGTGTACAAAAAGCTCATCTCTAATATATAAAACTATTATTAGACTAATATATCACCTATAAAGAATATCATTTTTCCAAATAAAAAAACATATCTTTGTTAAAAGTATACAAATATAAAAGAATAATCGATGGAACAAACCGGATTCAAGCCGGCATCAGCTGATCACATAAATACACACACATAGATGTGACTAATACAAAATCCTCTATAATAGGTAGGGGAGAAAAATAGGAACAAATATTAACCACATGGCTGTGAATAGTCTTAAAAAGCTACCGTATATTATCCTAATAAGGCTCAGCAGTAGCCAGGGCCGGCCTTAGGGGTGTGCGACCTGTCCCATTACATAGTGCGCATCACTCCAACAGGTGGAATGGGTCGCTGCACTGGCTCCCTTCCCCTGCTTGTGTTTTAGAAGTGGCCGGGCAACTCAGCAGCTGCCTTTCCGCCTGAGCACTTCTCTTAGTGGCGCGGCGTCTTTAGCATCCTTAAGACGCAGATACTATTGAACACTATAGAAGAGCAGGGAATATCTCCCTCCTCTGCTATCTACTAGGCCAGTGGTTCCCAACAAGGGGTGCCATGAGAACCCTTGAGGAGTGCCGCGACACACAGCTCCCTTGTAGGTAGTGCCACACACCCCCTTGTACTCCTGAAGCGCAATTCCCGTTCATAGCATTGCCTGTGCGGTGGCCAGTGATTCGGCTCTAGGTGAAGCCCCTGACGTCACTGTCCATAAATGGACAGAGACGTCAGGGGCTTCTCCTGTAGTGGAATCCCCAGTCACAGTGTCGGTAATGCTATGGGCGGGGATTCCGCTTTAGATGTTGCCCCTCATGTCACTGACCGTATATGGACAGAGACATCAAGTGCTCTGTCCAGGAGCAGAATCCCTGGCCACAGGGGGATTCCGCTCCTTTAGGGAGCTACAGTTGCGCTATGTACGGGAAGGGGGGGTGTTATCTACAAGGGGGCTGTGTGCCACTACCTACAAGGGGGCTGTGTGGCACTATGTACAAGGAGGCTGTGTGGCACTACCTACAAGGGGGCTGTGTGGCACTACCTACAGGTGGCTGTGTGGCACTACCTACAAGGGGCTCTGTGGCACTATACAGGGGGCATCTGTGAGTGGTGGGCTGATGGTCATTTTAGTGAGAGTGGGGGGCTGACGTCATTTTACTGTGGGGGGGGGCTGATCCTCATTTTACTGTGAGTGGGGGGCTGATGGTTATATTACCGTGAGTGGGGGGCTGATGGTCTTTAAGTGGTTTCCACATCTGACCTCCAATTGAAATTAACAAGAGGCAGAATATACCTGCGACGCTTGTTTGCAGCTGTTTTGCCTGTGTCTTTTGCATTAGCTTCAACTGCTTAAATAAACCGCAAAACTAATTTTGAGGCAGATTTTTTCAAAAAAAGTTGTGTGAACATACCCTAAGAGTGTGGGCTTGTTTTTAGTCATTTTCTGTCTTTCTCTAAACATTTTTTGGTAAGAGGTGCCCTGTGGAATTGTTGTTTTTTTTTCAAGAGGTGACTCGAGTCCGAAAAGGTTGGGAAACTCTCTACAGACTATCAGGCCCAGGGACGGGATCGCTGTGCAGGCCATCGTGGTGACATCACTAGATCACGCCGGCCTACGAAAGGATCCTGTCGTCGGTGTTGTGGATCAGCTCCATTCGTCGTGGGAAGGTGGGTACAATTTTTTTTTGTTTGGTGGGCATTGTCTGCCACTGTCTACAAGGGGGAGGTGGGGGGCTGTATGGCACTGTCTAAAAGGGGAGGTGGGGGCTGTATGACACTGTCTACAAGGAGGGGGCGCTGTATGGCACTGTCTACAAGAGGGAGGTGGGGGGCTCTATAGCACTGTCTAAAATGGGAGGTGGAAGCTGTATGACACTGTCTACAAGGGTGAGGTGGGGGGCACTGTGTACAAGAGGGAGGTGGGGGCTGTATGGCACTGTCTACAAGGGAGAGGTGGGGGCTGTATGGCACTGTCTACAAGGGGGAGGTGGGGGGCTGTATGGCACTGTCTACAAGAGGGAGGTGGGGGCTTTATGAAACTGTCTACAAGGGGGAGGTGGAAGGCACTGTGTACAAGAGGGAGGAGGGGGGCTGTATGGCACTGCCTACAAGAAGGACGTGGGGGCTGTATGGCACTGTCTATAAGGCGGAGGTGGGGAATTATGGGGTCACTAAAGGGGCCAGGGGCATTATACTGTGTGTGAGGCACTAAATGGGCACTATACTGTGTGGGAGCACTAAATAGGGCATTATACTGTGGGGGGCATTATACTTTTTTATGGGGCATTTTTTTTTATTATGGGGTGGGGCGCCGAAAGATAATTTCGCATAGGGCGCAATCTATTGTAAGGTCGGCCCTGGCAGTAGCCATTAGTAACCTCATACATAACCATGATCCGTTTGTTTATGCATTTTTACCATACCACAATTATAGGCCATGTCCCTAAACATTCTGAAACTATCAGCATTGATTGTATAGTATCAGGCCATGGCAATGGACAAAAGGAAATAGCAGCACCCAGTTGTAAATTTAGTCTTTCATTTCCAGGAGTAATAAAAGAGGAACGGCACAATGAAGCGCTCTATCATGGTCTCAGGTCCAGGTGTAGGGGGGCTGCTCAAAGAATAAGGAGAGCACCCAACTAATGCCCAGCATATAAAGTAGGAGTGTCCAAGGTAAGTGCCGAATATTTATTGTATCTCTACACAAGTTATATCACATATTTACTGGCTGGATGGTTTATAACAATAATGGATATTTTCTCTGGTATCGAAATCCAAGAAGCCAATTTCAGTTTTCTTACACTGTCCCTCAGATAACAAGGTTGTACTTCCTAATATTCATCGCTTCAATGTTGGGGGTTGTAGATGGAAGAATAAAAAAATGTCCCTCACAAAATATACTAAGCGCTTATTACTGACAAGCTACAAACCTGTAATATATTAGGAAAAGAGACCAAGAGCCTGGAAACCCGATGTGATCAACTATGGATCCAGACTAAGCTGCCACCTAAACTTATTTGTTGTCAGCAAACTTGGTGCATGCCCAGTATATTCATTACATGTATCCAAATTAAATGTGTCCAGAGACGCCACAAAACAAAAAGAGAAAATCAGAAACTCCACATTTCTCCATGGTTTCCCTTTAAGGTTTGGTTTATATAGAGACATAACGTTTAGCTCCTTGGCCTTGATGTCAAATCTATACCAGGTCCCGCCAATCACCATATACCATATATAATCTGGACACCACAGATACAATAGGCTGGTTTTATGGAAAATGTGGTCCTAGGCAACTAGCAAATTAGACTCGCACCCACCCCCATCCCACCACAAAATCTTTTTATACAGTTTTTTATTTATTTATCCCGTGGTCTAGAGCAGTGAAAGGGTTCAGTGTAAATTCACTGGTGGTTTAAGGCCAATAAGGGATTATTTTTAAATTATCTGATCGTCTAGGGCAGTCAATAGAGTCAAAAGTAAAATCAGGATTCCTCTAGGAGATGGGGCATTTGGGATTGGCATTTGTAAATTGCCCAGATTGTGACCCCCACTAATACCAGTCATGGACACCAGGGCCTGGGTGTGACTGCAACCTCTTCACCCCTATAGTTGTGTCCTCTGGGTTTACACTAATATTACAAAATGTTTTCAATGTCTGACTCGTCCTGTGATAGAAAATGAAAGGTGTGAAAGTAAATATATTATTATTAATTCTAGATATGGGGTTATTTTATGTTTATTCCATTATGTATTTTATAGACATTTATAACATCTGAATATGTGGCACCAGTGACAGCCGACATGCTCGAAGATCCACTGTAGATGTGTAAGTATTATAGCAAATAACAACATATATAAATTCTATAATCTAATGTCATCCAGAATGTTCCTATAGAGACACATGACAAGATTGTGGGAACTTATTCCCCAATGTTGTTAAACCAGGGCCGGTCTTAGGGGTGTGCGACCTGTGCGGTTACACTGGGTGCATCACCTGTCACTACTGAATGGGGCGCCACTGGTCTTGATCTCTGGGGCACCCATTGCTTGAGCACTCAATCCCACTCTTCATGTAAAAAAAAGTAAAGGGCACTGCTCAGGGTGCAGATACATTTCCTTGATAATGGATTACATTACAGTGTGGCAGACAATATCTGTCAGGCGGTGTTATTTGGGCACTGTATGATTGCATTATTTCAGTACTATATTCTACGCCATAAAGCTGAATTCACACGCTGCAGATTTGCTGCGCAGCAAAATTCAAAAGTGTTGCAGGTGAATAGTTACAGTTTCAAAAACTCATCCACATGTAGCAAAAGTAAACGCTGGGAATTTTGCTGCAGCTTTATATTATTATTATTATTATTATTATTATAGACATGCTACATAAAAAAGATATTATGATATTAGTAATATATAAGGGACTTGTTATTTATGTAATTTCCTAATACATTGTTGGAATATGGAGGCAGTACACAGCGCACACAGTGTCTACATTACCGGTACTGCAGTCTGTGCTCCACATACAGGTCCGTCCACATGAAATTGCTGTGTACATGAGCCCCAATGTATATTTCCTTCATTGTTGGGTGATCGATACTGAGCATACATCTGTCTGGAGAAATAATACTACACAATTATTGATTTTTCCAGAACACCTTAAGATCGGCTGCCTGCTGCCAGGGGACTCTCTGAAGCAATATTTTATCTATGCAAGGTGCGTCTCTTATTAGTTACTATATGCAGTATCCACCAATACCCTCCACAGTTAGAATGACACTGTTTGTATATCCCCTTTTGTGTGGCCCACAGTAATGAAGTCTCCTTTTTTAAGCCCCCACTGAGTCCTGTTATTCCCTATATTAATAGTGCCCACTTTGCACCTATAAAATAAAAAATTATACTCACCTAATAGACGACCAACCGGGTCAGACATTCCGCTTACTACGAAATCAGCGGCCTGGCGCAGACGGCGTGATTCAGTGACGTCATCCTGCTGGGCCGCTGACATCATTAGTATACTCCCGGTGCCTCATTGGCTACAGGCCTGAACTAGGCCATGGCCTATGAAATCATACGGCAGAGCAGGAACCCAATGGGTCCCTGCGCTGTTATTGTTTGTCCAATTTCAGGGGTGTATGGAGTCCCGGAGCTGTGGGCCACCCCAAAGCCCTGGACCCCAGGCGGTCACCCTATTTACCCCTTTGGTAATCTTACACTGGTTGGGGACTGGACTTTGTTCTAGATAAAAATGTTTCCATTGATTGAGATTTGTCCTAATACATTGTCTTTCTTTCTCCTAGAATTAATTCCTCATAAGAGTTAATGATAACCACACGTCCCAGGAGGTCAGATCAAAGATTAAGCAGAGCCCTCCACCTCACCTCACATAATGTTCTACATTCAGCCGGATGTATTCAGTAGGAGAGTCCAAGGTCAGTGTATTTTATTAACTGCATCTCTACACGATCGCACAGGGCACATTACTGGTCAATACTACAGAGGGCACTACCACCATTGATGGCCTGGTCACCCTCAACTTGCACTCCCGATCCGACATTTAGGGCCCAAACCTATAATATAAGTTAGGTGATTTTAATTGGGCACTGTATGATTTAATTATTTGGACACTACATGGTGCATCATAAGGGGGAGGACGTCACAGATACTGCACATGTCACCAATAAACCTAAGGCCGGACCTGGATGTGACACAATAGCTGCCACGTGACATGCCATCCAAACTGACATGACCGCTGTGGCCTAGTAACTAAAGACAACAGAACCACCAGCGCAGGAGCAACAGGGAATTAAAAAAATTAGTAGGGGCTATTTGTTATTTTTAGACATATGTGGCTCATACTAAGGTTTTTGAAACTGTCAGAAAATCAATTTAATACTTATTTTGTCTGTTGAATCCAGAAATACAATTTACCATTTTCTACTCTCTCTACTCCAGTCCAAAAGACTCCACAAAAGACAAATTAGAAGTTTTCCACTAAGAATAAGATTATATAGGAGAATAACGATAAGCTCCTGGTCCTTGATACAAAGTCTATACCAGGGTCCTCCAACTATCATGTGCCATTATACTGCTGGTGTTATTTATGTGGCAGGGGGGCATTGGACTCGCCCTGTGATAGAAAATGAAATATGTGAAAGCAAATATATTATTATTCATTATAGATATGGGGTTATTTTATGTATGTGCATTAAACCCATTATGTATTTTACAGACATTTATAACATCTGAATATGTGGCACCAGTGACAGCCGACATGCTAGAAGATCCACTGTATATATGTAAGTACTATAGCAAATAACAACCTATAGAAATTCTATAATCTGATGTCACCCAGAATGTTCCTATAGAGACACATGACAAGACTGTGGGAACAAATTCTCCAAGGTTGTCAAAAGGCAGATCATATATTTGTTGATATGATGAACCATACTAAGCGCACGTCATAATATCTTTACAGTTTATACTTTTTGTTCCAGAAATACTTAAGATCGGCTGCCTGCTGCCAGGGGGACTCTCTGAAGTAATATTTCATCTATATGCGGTATGTACATCATAAGTTACTATATACAGTACCCACCAGTAGCTCTGTACATTGAAAAAGTGATGAGCGGGCAAAATGCCAAGAAAGGCATAGCAGTGGGGAACTTTGGATAGTTGGTAGGAATAGGCATAATGTAAGTTAGGGGTATCTTTGTCCAAAATGCTGGCCACATTGGGACTGAACGTAGGTGTAAGGTAATTGGATGAGGGGACTTAGGGTAGTGTAGTGGAATTTTAGACAGCTTTGGTCTGCCAAGAACATTTGCGATGTGTAAAGGCCTGGTTAAAGTATCTACAATGGCTTCAGGAAGGGAGAGTAGTAACTAGGGGGCCCATCAATGACCTCGATTTCACGGCGCCACAGGCTGGAAGTTCAGTAGGCCTAAATTAGGCCTAATATTTTGGTGTGAAACTGGAGGCGGCCGTACCACTATGATGCAATAGAAAAGGACTTAAGTGAGTTGCATTACACAGTCATGATCTGCAGGCATAGGTGATAATGGACACTGGCAGAATGTTTTTATATTTACAGCTCTCAAGCGGAAAGCAATGGAAGGTGCTGGGATATTGCCACGTATAGAGCCCCCACAAGTCATGTAGCACAAGAACCTGAACTTGGGGTATACTGGATTGTTTGGAGCCCCGATGGCTGGAAGTAAGAAGTATCCTGGCATCAAGGAAGCAAGGCAGGTATCCTCAATGGTATCATTGTAGCAAAAATTTGAGGGAACATGGCACAATGATGGGCCAAGTGCCAGGGTCCTTGCGCAGCGTTCCTGGGTCGGTGAGGGCAACATTATCCCAGGAGGGCCTCATAATCTCAACATGGGAGAGGGACATCTTGGGGGTTGCCAAAATGTTTATAACAGTACTGGCACAATGTTTGGAATTACAGGAGCAGCGCATCTGGATGTAAAGAGAAGCAGAAGAAGGCAACAGTAGCTGGTTGAGTCTGATTCTGATCTGTCAGATGATTATGAGTGGTCTGATGTTGGGGATAGAAGGGCTAATGGGCAAGACAAGTAAGGTGCTGAAAAAAATGTTTAAGCAGGATAAAGCAAAAAGGCAAAAGCGAGGAGGCGTGATACCGAAAGCCAATCCTTTACTGGAAAGAGGGGGTAAAATTTGGGGCCAGGAAACATGTTTGTTGATTTCTACCTAAACACACTTGTCCCAGGAAATGTTGGGAACGATAAGTGGGGAAAGGCTTGTCTAGTTTTTGAGATGTCTATGGAAGCCGTTGCAGCTTGAGTGGTTGGGTAGCTGTCAGAGGGAAAAGAGGCAGAGGAGGTTATTAGTGATTGAGTGAAGAGATTTTGTATAGTATTGCAGTGTTATGGTGGTGGACCAGGACCCCCTTATTGATCAGGTGCCAATAAAAAGGGATGGTGCCTGTAAAGAAGGCTGGTAAGTATAAAAAAAAATACATCTGTCGCATCTAAAAGAGGCATCCGTAAACGATGCAACAGACAAGGAGTTGAGTGGGTTGCATCATTAAAGCAGAATCTGCAGGTACGGGTGACAATGGATACTTGCAGAATGTTTTTGTGCCTACAGGACTGAAGCGAGAAGCAGTGGAAGGGACCCGGATATCGCGACGGATAGGGCGTCCATGAGTCATGCAGCACAAGGAACTGGACTTGGGATGTAATTGACTGTTTGGAGGAGATGGCGTACATTTGCAAAGAACGTAGTTGGCTTTCGAAGCGCGTAAGCGGTCTTGTATCATCAAGTCAACATGCCGTGTGGTTTATAAAATGTTTTTCTAATAAAGTCATCACATTGTCATGAGGATTGCTGGCCCGTATTTTCTTCTGTTTGCTGTAAATTTGTTGGACAGTGTGGTCAGGGGGTCATGAAGATTGGTCAGGGTGATCATTGGCTACCTGGGTAGGGGGACAGTTGGGTGCAGGTGGCCACGGCTGGCCCTAGAAGCGGAATTGGATGCCTGATGGTGCAGAACAAGGATGGGTGTGAGAAGGGTGGAGAGCAGTGCGACTTGCATAGCACGCTATGGCAAATTATCCGGCTATTGAAGACAAATCCTAAATACAATAGTTTAGTGTACAAATACAATATCAGATTCAAGCATAGATACGTATAGCATAGAGACAGGGCTAGAAATAAGCTCAGTTTATATATAAAGCACCAGAAAAAAGCTCAGTGTTATGGCTACGGACCGCTGCCTCTCACCCTCTGCAAATGGCCGCGACCGCCACTACCTGCACACCTGCCGAAATTCTCCTCCCCAGAGACCACGGCTGGTGCGACCTTCCCTTCCTGGAGTGTGCGAGGAGTGCCTTAAAGGGGCAGCGCACGCACTTCCTAAAAGTTTCCTATCCTACCCCAGTGCACCCTGGATTATAAAAAGGGCTCTGCCCTCCCACTCCTTGCTTGAACGTTGTTTGTACTTTTCCCAAGTTTGTATTGCAAGTGGTCCCTTAGGGTTTTCCTGCTTGCTCCCAGTGTTCCCGTTCCCTGCATCCTATCTCTTGTATCTCGTGATGTTTCCTAACTGTGCCTGCCTTGTATTTGAGTCGTGTGGTACAGCCTGCTGTATCACCACAACTGTGTGTCATCTGCCATCCCTGGTGCCATCCGCCTCGACTGGCGCAACCTGCCACACCTAGCCCTATCTGCGCCGGAGCCTGCTATGGCAGAGCGGCCTAGTGGGTCCACATAAGGATGTAGCCATCTTTAACTTGACTCTGATAACTTGCTGCAAAATAAGGGATCTTTCCACTGTGTATTTAATGCGTTAAAAGTCAAGCTAAAGACGGCTAGATCTGTACCCTAGATCGTGACAGTACGCTCAGGCCATGGAACCCGCTGGCCAGCCTAAGACCACAGTTCAGGTCATACGGACGGATATGTGTGACCTACATGCACGCCAGGATCAACTCCTCGTGGCTGTAAATTCCATCATCACCCGGATCAACTCCCTGTTCCTTCCCGAGAGACTGCTGCCATTCCACTGCCCGTTACTTCTCCTGTCTGTTCCGGATCCACAGTTGCACTGTCTCTTCCTCCTCGCTATGACAGTGATCCTAGAGCCTGAGAGGGTTCATCAATCAATGTACCATGCATTTTAGACTGTGTTCTCTCCTCTTCTCCTCTGATGAGGCCAAGATAGCGTTCATTATTTCCCTCCTCGCTGGCAAGTCCCTCGCATGGGCGATGCCCATCTTGGAACGTCAGGGGCCAGAAATGTTGGACTTATCCCTGTTCTTACAGACTTTTCGTGCGGTGTTCAAGGAGCCGGGTCTAACATCCTCAGCAGCAGCCACTCTGCTAACCCTGAAGCAAGGGGCGTCCACAGTAGGAGAACATGCCATCTCCTTCCGTACCCTGGCAACATAGTTGGCATGGAACAATGAAGCATTGGTAGTGACCTTTTTGCAGGGACTGTCCTCACACATCAAGGACGAGCTGGCAGCCCGCGACCTCCCACCTACCCTGGATGCCCTTATCCTGTTGGCTACCTGGGTCAACATGAGGATCCAGGAACGCGATCAGGAGGTTCGGGGGAGAGACATTTTCACAGATTGGCACCCTCGTTCAGGTCTGTGTTTGTATTGCGGACTTAAAGGCCGTTTCGTGCACCAATGTCCACAAAAGCTGGGAAACTCCAGCACCTAGAGAGGCAACTCTAGGTGGGATGATGCCAAACGTCAAAACCTCTTCCAAATTATCTATTCCTGTGACCATCATCTCGGGAGAGACATCACACTTCTCCTCTGCCTATCTTGACTCCAGGGCAGCTGGAAATTTCATCCAGCAGGATTTAGTGGACCGACTACATCTACCCACAGATCTTCTAGAGAGACCCCTTGCTGTTGCTTCTGTAAATGGACTACCATTGCCCGATCCTATTGTGGCTATCATAAAACCACTGACGTCACAAATTGGAGTCCTTCACTCTGAACAGATCACTTTCCTATTCCTGTCTAAAGCCATCAACCCGGTTCTACTGGGTCTGCCTTGGCTTCATCTACACGCCCAGGTCCTTGACTGGAGTCCGCCCTGTTTTGCCTCCACTGCCTCAGTCACTCTCCGATCTACCATCTTATTATGCTAGTTTTGTGGACATCTTCAGTAAGAGCAGGTAGATAAAAACAGTGGGAACCATGTGGGATCCATTGTAAAAAAGAGACAACATCCAGGCGCAATACTTCAGGGAGTCCAACACATTTTTGAGAAAAATATATATATAATTTATTGTCTAAAACAATAGATCATAATAAAACATACATAAAAAAGAGAGATAGAGGTTCTCTTGAGGCACAATGCGTTTAGGGGAAACAGAACCCCTTTATCAAGTAAACATGAGACAAAAAAGTTTTTCCAGAGAACCCCTTTAATGACCGCCGTGAAAAGGCGTAATGTTATTAAGGGGTTATATTCGCATTGTTGGGCGGTCATCTCCAGTTTACTGTAGTATCATTATTATTATTACACCAAAATGTATATGATATTATATAATAATAAATTATATAATATATATATTATTATATTATACCTGTTAGGAGATGTTGTCACCCCCAGACGAGGGCTGTGCCGAAACGTACTTCGTAATTGGCGCCATCCCGGTTATGTCATACAGATGGGTATATATTGCGGCATGTTATTTCATATGCTGTACTCTTTTGAACATGTGTTGCAACTATCCTAGGACCATCAATACTTGTATTTAGCTTCTTGTCCATGTCCTTATCCATCCTGCAGTATTGCAAAGACAATTTATATTATATATGGTATATACCTTTATTTCATATATTGCTTAGCACTTTGTACTTTATAAATAAAATGTATCCGTATTGTTATGGGCATGTGTTCACCCTGTGTATTTCACTTCCGGAGATGTTGCTATATCTATTGTGTGACTCTTTTTGTCATTTGTCCTCTATATTTAATAAAGCTTTTTGATACTTTTCAAAAGCATCACTATTGGTGCTCTGTGCCATTATTGTTTAGGTCAGGTTCGCCCTCTGCCGCTAGGTGCTGTGGGGTAACACAGGAGGAGGCATGTGTAGATGCCTGGGGGACTCAGTGGGGTGCCTGATGAACATGGTGGGGCGGTTCCCTGGTGAAGGGTGCGGGTCCATCCCAGGTTTTCGCGTGGGCGGTCCTGTAAAGTCTGGGTATGAGGGAGGTTTTCCACATTTTCCCTTGTTAAGCCTCTTCTGGTGAGTCATGAGGCGGTTGCGGTCTCAGTCCAGACTGAGACACCTAATGAGGTAAACGGGGATCAGTTGGCTGTGTATGTCTGCTTCGAGAGATCCCTGGGTGCCCATCTTTAGCAGGAGGTCAGGAAACATATAGGGAAGGAAGAGTATGTGGAGATCTTCCCCCTCCTCCCCTTGAAGAAGTTCTATCTGGACCAGGAGAAGAAGGACTAGAGCAAAAAAGAAGAGGAGGAGAAAAGGTGTTATCTCCTGATTCCGCAAACGTTTACCAATTGGTTGCATGCATTTGCGATTCTAGCTAGTGTGATTTGCAAAAAATGCTGGAGCACTGATCGGCCCTTTTATGTTTTATGGATTCTGTTGGGGAATCACATAGGGTGTATGAGGCCCTGGTATAGCTCTGTTATGATAAAGAAGTCAGAATACAGACAACGCAGTCAAATCTAAGCTTTATACAGAACATAGTGGAACGACAAAAACAGCAAAAAAATCGCAAAGACAACCACCACTTAAAACCTTAATTTAAAGAATCAAAATAAATTTTATAACACAACACCAGCCCCAAGTGAATATAATTTGTAATGTTACATAGTTACATAGTTAGTACGGCTGAAAAAAGACACATGTCCATCAAGATCAACCAAGGGACGGGAAAAGGGAAGGGAACAATCTCTACACATAGGAGCTAATACTTTTTTGTTCTAGGAAATTATCTAACCCTTTTTTAAAGCCATCTACTGTCCCTGCTGTGACAGCTCCTGCGGTAGGCTATTAGATAGATTCACAGTTCTAGCAGTAAAGAAGGCTTGTCGCCTCTGCAGGTTGAACCTTTTTTCTCCAGACGGAGGGAGTGCCCCCTTGTTTTTTGAGGGGGTTTTACATGGAACAGGATTTCACCATATTTTTTGTATGTGCCATTAATATATATATGTAAATTAATCATGTCCCCCCTTAGTCGTCTTTTTTCAAAGCTAAATAGGTTTAATTATTTTAATCTTTCCTCATAACTTAGATTCTCCATGCCCCTTATTAGCTTCGTTGCTCTTCTTTGTATTTTTTTCCAACTCCAGGGCATCCTTTCTATGAACTGGAGCTCAGAACTGAACTGCATATTCTAGATGAGGCCTCACTAATGTTGTAGGGGGTAAGGGAATGATAATGCTGGGAACTCTCTCTATTACACACCCTACTTAAACCCTGCCCACCACTGCGGGATAGCCGCTCTGATGACAGCGATACAACACTCGAGCCTACTGTACCTATTATACGCTAGATCCACCCGGATAATTATTAGTGAGACCGAAGAAATGACCAAAAAACGTCCACTTCCAGTGCCATTCCCTTTGTCCGAAGGTTGTAGTTCATAAGGGAAGCAAATATAGTTACTGGCCATACCAATCAGATCCTGAGTATACAGTAATAGATGTGTGAGATAATTGTTGTTTGGGTAAATATAAGACACAGTACAGAAGGTTGTATTGATCATGACAATAATTATATATTTAGATATTCCAAAAAGAAGGACCAGTACAAAATAAAGTTGCACTGATCACAGCAATAGTACTTGTATGTCCCCGATGTAGAAAGAAGTCAGCCGCATAGTTTAGCTGGCCACCCGATGTCAGTCCATAATGGTGCAGGGGATAGAGGAGTACTCCCTGCACATAATCCAAATAGCATCTGATGTCATAAAGTACTGCCCCGGATGTGATGATGAGCGGTACCATTGCACGGTGCAGAAGTCTATCAAGCATGTGTCACTGGTGGGAGTATCACGTGTGTCTCCCATGACACAAATGCCCAGAGTGTAGTCCATGATGCTTCTCATGACATGAGCTGCCAACGTGTGTCAACAGATAGGGAACCAATAAGTGTGTCAGATGCTGGATACCACATCATCGGTAGCTGTGTATTGTATCTGTAGAGACCTGATCACAAATGTATTAACTCTAGGCACTCTCAGGAGTTTTCAGTGGTGGTCCTCTCTGTGATTTTCTTTTGCTGTTTTACCTTCCACTTTGTTCTGTAGTCAGCGTACTGACAGCCCCATGATAAAATCACAGCGTACTTATGGAGTGACAGAGGGAGCCGCCTCCCGCTATCTACCCACCTAAATGCTGCGGTTGCCATTGACTACACCATCTAAGAGGTTAAATTGTCAAGATCAGAGGTTTCAATCACAGCCGGGCTCCTCCTGTGCCACACAATCACCATGATGGAATAGTACGTTACGGTGGCCCTATGTAAGGCAATCCATGACGTACATTTATTTTATGGAGGCTTAAGGGGTTAATTTTATGGCTGAACGGTGTATAATCATCAAGGGCATAATAATAGGGGTTGCAGAGGTAAAAGCCTCACTGGTGCCTTGCTACCTGAGGGGCCCCAAAAGAAGACACTTGAATTATAAATGGAGCACAGTCTAGAAAAATAGTTGCCTATTGGTCAGTGTCTGTAGTGTCCGGAATAAAAAGAATACGTTGTTTGAAGGTAAAGTTGTTATGATGAGACGACCCCTTTAACCCGTTTGTGACCGGCCCATCGTGTTTCTACGTCGGTCACTAACGGGCCTTATTCCGATGCCATAGACTTTTTACGTCGCGGCATCGGAATAAGTTTACAGAGCAGGGAGCTGTCAGATCTCCCTGCTCTCAGCTGCTAGAAGCAGCTGAGGGCTGGGAGCGTCCCTGCTCTGCCGTGTGAGATCGATATAAGTATCGATCTCACATGTTTAACCCCTCAGATGCGGTGCGCAATAGCGAGCACCGCAGCTGAGTGGTTTTGGAGAGAGGGAGGTAGCTCCCTCTCTCTCCCACCGACACCCGGCGATACAATCGCCGAGTGTCAGTGTCTCCCATGGCAGCCGGGGGCCTAACAAAGGCCCCCAGGTCTGCCTGTAATGAATGCCTGCTAGGGCATGCCTCTGGCATGACCTAGCAGATGCCTGTCCGTTTTAAACGGACAGGCATAATACACTGCAATACAAAGTATTGCAGTGTATTATAATAGCGATCGCAGAATCGCATATTATAGTCCCCTAGTGGGACTAGTAAAAAAGTTAAAAAAAAAGTTTGATAAAGTTAATTAAAAAAAATGTGAAAAAAAAATGAAAAACCCAGCTTTTCCCATTACAAACTGCTTTAGTATTAAAAAAACAAAATACAGTAAAAAAGTTACCTATATTTGGTATCGACGCGTCCGTAACGACCCAGACTATAAATCTATAATGATTTTTAACCCGCACCGTGAACGCCGTAAAAAATTAAATAAAAAAAGATGGAAAAATTTCTGTTTTCTGTGAATCCTGACTTTAAAAAAATGTGACTAAAAAGTTATCAAAGAGTCGCATCTACTCCAAAATGGTACCGATAAAAACTACAAGTCTTCCCGCAAAAAAAAGCCCTCATACAGCTGCATCGGCGAAAAAATAAAATTGTTACGGCTCTTCAAATACGGAGACACAAAAACAAATACTTTTAAAAAAAAAAGCGTTTTTACTGTGTAAAAGTAGTAAAACATACGAAAACTATACAAATTTGGTATCGTTGCAATCGTAACAACCCGCTGAATAAAGTTATTGTGTTATTTATACCACACGGTAAACTGCGTAGATTTAGGACGCAAAAAAGAGTGGCGAAATTTCAGATTTTTTTCTATTTCCCCCCCAAAAAAAGTTAATAAAAGTTAATCAATAAATAATATGTACCTCAAAATGCTGCTATTATAAAATACAACTTGTCCCGCAAAAAACAAGACCTTCTACAGCGATGTCGACGCAAAAATAAAAGAGTTATAGCTCTTGGAATGCGACGATTGAAAAACTTAAAAAATAGCTTGGTCATTAAGGTCCAAAATAGGCTGGTCATTAAGGGGTTAAATACAGAAGTGACAGTTTTACACAATGATTCAATTTATATAAGTGACACTATTGATATATTTGTTCCGCAATATGTCAGCTTCTATGTACAGATGTAGTGATCTTTAACTTGAATTTAACCCCTTAACCCCTTAAGGACGCAGCCTAGTTTGGGCCTTAAGGCTCAGAGCCCATTTTTGAAATCTGACATATTTCACTTTATGTGGTAATAACGTCGGAATTCTTAAACCTATCTAAGCGATTCTGAGATTGTTTTCTCGTGACACATTGGGCTTCATGTGCATGGTAAAATTTGGTTGATATATTCAGTGTTTATTGGTGAAAAATTGCAAAATTTAGAGAACATTTTGAAAAAATAGCATGTTTCAGAATTTCAATGCATCTGTTTTTAAAACAGACGGTTATACCACCCAAAATAGTTACTAGTTCACATTTCCCATATGTCTACTTTAGATTTGCATCGTTTTTCGAACATTCTTTTATTTTTCTTGGACGTTACAAGGCTTAGAACATAAACAGCAATTTCTCATATTTTTAAGAAAATTTCAAAAGCCTTTTTTTAAAGGTACCTCTTCAGTTCTGAAGTGGCTTTGAGCGGCCTATGTATTAGAAACCCCCATAAAACACCCCATCTTAAAACCTAGACCCCTCAAGGTATTCAAAACAGCATTTAGAAAGTTTTTTAACACTTCAGGCATTTCACAGGAATTAAAGCAAAGTGGAGGTGAAATTTGCAAATTTCATTTTTCTTGCTGAATTTTAATTTGATGAAATTTTTTTCTGAAATACAGAAAGTTTTACCAGAGAAATACTACTAAATATGTCTTTTCCAGATTCTGCCGTTTTTAGAAATGTCTCACATGTGGCTCTAGTGTTCTCGTGGACTAAAATACAAGCCTCAGAAGCAAAGAAGCACCTTGTGCATTTTGAGGCCTCTTTTTTATTAGAATATATTTTAGGCAGCATGCCAGGTTTGAAGAGGTGTTGAGGTGCCAAAACAGTAGGAATCCCCAATAGTGACCCCATTTTGGAAACTACACCCCTCAAGGAATTCATTTATGGTTTTTGTTATCATTTTGACTGCACAGTTTTTTCACAGTACCTATTTGAATTGGGCTGTGAAATTAAAAAGATGAAATTTTTTCCAATAAGATATTATTTTTGATCTAAATTTCTTATTTTCACAGGGAATAAAATACCCCATTATGTTGCCCAATTTGTCCTTAGTGCGGCAGTACCCCATTTGTGGTGATAAACTGCCGTTTGGGCCCTTGGGAGGGCTCAGAAGGAAAGGAGCGCTATGTGTTTGTTGGAGTCCAGATTTTGCTGGATTGGTTTTCGGGTGCCATGTCACATTTGCAGAGCCCCAGAGGTATCAAAGCAATGGAAACCCACCAGAAATGACCCCATTTTGGAAACTACACCCCTCAAGGAATTCATTTATGGTTGTTGTTATCATTTTGACAGCACAGTTTTTTCACAGTACCTATTTGAATTGGTCTGTGAAATTTTAAAAAAATGTAATTTTTTCCAATAAGATGTAATTTTTGATCAAAATGTCTTATTTTCACAGGAAATAAAATACCCCATTTTGTTGCCCAATTTGTCCTTAGTGTGGCAATACCCCATTTGTGGTGATAAACTGCCATTTGGGCCCATGGCAGGGCTCAGAACGAAAGGACCACCATTTTGCCTACTGGAGCTTTTCTGGTGCTAAGTCATGTATGCAGAAGCCCCTGAGGTACTAGTACAGTTGAAACCCCCGAGAAGTGACCCCATTTTAAAAACTACACCCCTTAAGACATTCATCTAGTGGTGTAGTGAGCATTTTGACCCCACAGGTAAGCAGATGGTGCAGAGTGAGATTTGCAATTTTCTATATATATATATATGCCATGTCAGTGTCTGATATAGTGTGCCCAGCATGTGCCACCGGAGATATACACCCCATAAGCTGTAATGTGGGTTTTCCCAGGTACGGAAATACCCTACATGTGGCTGTTATTAGCTGCCTGGGCACACGGCAGGGCCCAGAAGGAAAGGACCACCACTTGACCTACTGGAGCTTTTCTGGTGCTAAGTCATGTATGCAGAAGCCCCTGAGGTACCAGTACAGTTGAAACCCCCGAGAAGTGACCCTATTTTAAAAACTACACCCCTTAAGACATTCATCTAAAGGTGTAGTGAGCATTTTGACCCCACAGGTACTGTGTAAAAGATAATGCGCAGCAGATGGTGCAGAGTGAGATTTGCAATTTTCTATATATATATATATATATGCCAGGTCAATGTCCGATATAGTGTGCCCAGGATGTGCCACCGGAGATATACACCCCATAAGCTGGAATGTGGGTTCTCCCGGGTACGGCAATACCCTACATTTGGTTGTTATCAGCTGCCTGGGCACACGGCAGGGCTCAGAAGGGAAAGATGAGGGGAATAAGCTGTGTGTGGAGTGCATCAGGTTAAATTAAAAATTAAGGGATGTATGATAAATTCGAAAACAATCTTTCATACAGAGCCCTGGTTTTTCGGGACACGTGTCGCATTGGTATGTTGTGTCCTTCCTTATCACCCTCTTTGAGCAGACTCTGCACCTCTTTTGACTTTTTCCCTTCTTGCCAATTTGGGGAACTTCTCCTGGAAAGTGTTGCCCTGGTACGATGCGTGTGGCCTCGCTTCCAGAAGTGCTGGGTGCCAACCCTTCTTGGTCCCTAAAGATTAGGTTCTTGGTAACCACCTCTTGAAATTCCAGGAAAGTTCCCCTCTGGCCTGCACATCGACGTAGCACATACGCATTGAACGCATTGTACAATGCCATCTGTATGATGTGCACGGCCAGATTATTAAACCACACCCTCATTTTCCGCATGGCGCTGTAGGGTTTTTAGGACTTGATCTGACAAGTCCACCCCTCCCATGTACCTATTGTAGTCCAGGATGCAGTCTGGTTTGGGGGTCTCTGTACTGGTACCTCATACAGGTACATGGGTACTGGTGTGGCCATATATTGTTGTCAATACAAGGACATCTCTCTTGTCCTTGTACTTGACACACAATATGTTGCTGCTAGAATGTGCCCTGCTCTCACCCCTTCTGAGTGTTTGCCCAAGCAGAGTCATAGGGAGACCTCTCAGATTTTTTCTAGCAGTGCCGCATGCCACAGTACTTATGGAAGCGAGGCATTTGAAGAGCGGGACGCTGGTATAAAAATTATCCAGGTAGAGGTGGTAACCCTGATCCAGCAGTGGGTGCACCAAATCCCACACAATTTTTGCATTAATTCCCAAGTAGGGGGGGCATTCTGGGGGCTGAATACGGCTGTCCTTCCCTTCATATATTCTAAATTTGTAGGTATACCCTGATGCACTCTCGCACAGCTTATACATCTTCACGCCATACCTTGCCCTCTTACTCGGCAGGTACTGGCAGAATTGAAGCCTCCCTTTAAAATGTACCAGGGACTCATCAATAGAAATACACTTCTCGGGGGATTTGGGGCTCATAAATGTTTGGTGTGGGGGTCCAAATGGGGTCATTTCGCTCGGGGGCTTGAACTGAGGTGGTGGTCCTGGGGCGTCTCCTAGGGGGTTCCTCTTCTTCATCACTGGATGAGGAGGTGGATAAATAAAACAGGGTCTCACCATCCGACGACTCTTTGTCGGAGTCAAGAAATGAATATGCCTCTTCGGCACTAAATATCCGTTGGGACATTCATTACTTCCCTAACTAGGAACAATAGGCTGCTACCTAAACCAGCCAAAAAAATTGGAGTTTTTATAGAACGAGTGGGCTTCCCTGAGACTCAACCTAACTAGATTTTATTTGAACTTCCCTGAGACTAAATCTAACTACGGCGACTATTCCCTGACACTAAACCTAACTAGATTATTCCGAGCTTCCCTAACACTAAACCTAACTACGGTGACGGGTGCCTGACACTAAACCTATCTAGATTATTCCGAGCTTCCCTGATGCTAAACCTAACTACGGTGATGGACCCCTAACGCTAGATCTAACTACGGTGACGGATTCCTGACAATAAATTCCCTGACGCTATACCTAACTACGCTTTTTGACGGTTCCCTGACACTAACTAACCCTATTACTAAACTAACCAGTTAAATTGTCTAAATTAACTATTTTTTTTTTTTTTTTAATTTTTATATATTTTTTGGTTTTTTATGTTTTTTATAAAGAAAAAAAAAAGAAAAAAATAATCCGCAGGGACCAAGAAATTGGTCCTGAAGACGAAGAAGTGGTCAGTGATAGGTGATCAGTGACCAAAAACGTGGGGGGAACACAAGGAGGAAGGGTACAGGAATGGGTAGTGGATGGGAGAGGTGGGATGCTGAAAAAAGTTTTTTTTTAGACTTTTTTTTTAACTTTCTCTTCTCTCTCTCTTTCTCACAACCGCTCTGAACGCCTCGCTATCTCCAACAGAGGTGTTCAGGGCGGGAGCGGCAGGATGTGATGTCAGGGAGAGGAAGTGAAGAGACCGATTGCCACTATTGGACAGTTACTCACTAACTGACCAATAGTGGCGATCGTGGAAGCGGGACCATCGCGACAGGTCCCGGCGTATTGAGCTGTGATAGCTTGCTGTCGGAAACAGCAGCTGTCAGAGCTCGTGCACGCGCTGTTGGAAAATGGAGATGCATTTTCCTTGCGACGTACTATTCCGTCGCTGAGCGCGAACGTGTCGGTCAGCGCGACGGAATAGTACGTCGCTGAGCGCGAAGGGGTTAAGATCGATATAGGCCTCATAAGGCAGGATATGCAGGCCATGAGGGAACGTATGTCCCATGCTGAGGAACGCATTTCGGCCTGGAAGATGGGATTTATCCTGTACCCAGGGCCTTAACAGCCTTGGAAGAAGCTGCAGAAGCGATTGGAAAATCGTCTGCGCCGAAATAACATCAGACTTTTGGGATTGCCTGAAAAAGCGTAAGGTCAAGATTAGAGATGAGCGAACTTTTCAAAAGTTCGGTTCGGCTAGTTCGCCGAATTTCACAAAAAAGTTCGATTCGGACCGAACTAGTTCTGACCGAACCTGTAATTTCCGTGCGCCGAGCATTTTACTGTCCAGGGTGCTGATAGAGTTAATGGGCTGCACTAACTCTTTCAGCAACCTTGACAGTACATGCTCGGCACGCGGAAAATACAATTTAAATGTAATAAAAAAATAAAAATTATACGTTCGTACTTACTTTCCTCCTGTCCGGCCTCCAGCGATGACGTTTCATCCCTTTCGCCGCTGCAGCCAATCACAGGCTGTAGTGGCGGTCACGCACGTCAGGATGACGCTTCATCCCACGTGACCGCCTCTGCAGCCAATCACAGGCTGCAGCGGCGACATGGATGAAACGTCATCGCTGGAGGCCGGACAGGAGGAAAGTAAGTATGAACGTATTATTATTTTCTTTGGCATGTATGTATGTTTGCATGTATGTATGTATGTTTGCATGTATGTATGTATGTTGTCATGTATGTATGTATATATGTGCATGTATGTTTGCATGTATGTTGGCATGTATGTATATATGTGCATGTGTGTATGTATATTTGCGTGTATATATTTGCATGTATGTATGTATGTTTGCATGTATGTATGTTTGCATGTATGTATGTTTGCATTAATGTATGTTTGTATGTATGTATGCATGTATGTATGTTTGCATGAATGTATGTTTGCATGTATGTATGTTTGCATGAATGTATGTTTGCATGTATGTATGTTGTCATGTATGTATGTTGTCATGTATGTATGTTGTCATGTATGTATGTATATATGTGCATGTATGTTTGTATGTATATTTGCATGTATGTATGTTTGCATTTGTGTATGTTTGCATGTATGTATGTTGGCATGTATGTATATATGTGCATGTATATTTGCATGTATATATTTGCATGTATGTATGTATGTTTGCATGAATGTATGTATGTTTGCATTTTATGTATGTTTGCATGTATGTATGTATGTTTGCATGTATGTATGTATGTATGTCGTCATGTATGTATGTCGTCATGTATGTATGTTGGCATGTATGTATATATGTGCATGTTTGTATGTATATTTGCATGTATATATTTGCATGTATGTATGTATGTATGTATGTATGTTTGCATTTATGTATGTTTGCATGAATGTATATTTGCATGTATGTATGTTGTCATGTATGTATGTTGTCATGTATGTTGGCATGTATGTATACATGTTTATATGTATATTTGCATGTATATATTTGTATGTATGTATGTATGTATGTTTGCATGTATGTATGTATGTTGTCATGTATGTTTGCATGTTTTTATTTTTGCATGTATGTTTGCATGTATGTTTATATATATGTGCATGTATGTAATTATGTTTGCATGTATTTATGTATGCATGTATATTTGTGCATGCTTGTATATATGTATGTATGTATCTTTGCATGTTTGTATGTATGGTTTCATGTGTGTGTGTATGTATGATAGTTTGCATGTATGTTTGTTTGTATATATGTCTGTATGGCCATGTATGATACTGTCTGCTGGCGCCCTGTATCTAAGTCAACTTCGCGGCAGGCTTCTATACATGGTATAACAGTCAGTATCACACATTAAACTGAATCTAAGCCTACGACATGTTTTATTTCATTTTTTTTTTTTTTTACAGGTTTGGTGTTTGGACTACGTCGGTTTCGAGGACTACTTCGATGACGGTTTTTTTTTCTACAATAAAATGGTTAATGAGGGTTGTGTTTGGGGTGCTTTATTTCAATAAAATATTTTATCTATATCTTTGTCTTTTTCTTTTCAAATTTTATTACTACCACTTTAGTAATGGCCGCTGTCTGAGTGACAACATCCATTACTAAGGCGAGGCTTAGTGTTAGCCGGTGCAGAGGCTAACACTAACCACCATTATTACCCCGGTACCCACCACCACCAGGGGTGCCGGGAAGAGCCAGGTACGATCCAGTACCCGACCATCTGTTGTGATGGTCGGGCTCTGGGGCGGCCGCAGGCTGGTATTATGAGGCTGGGAAGGGCCAAAACCAGTGGATCTTCCCACCCTTGTAATGCTAGGCTGCTGCTGCTGTGTTGTATCTGGCTGTTTATAAAAGTGGGGGGGACCCCACGTCATTTTTTTTAAATTATTTATTTATTTTTATTTATTTTTAAAAAAGACATGGGGTTCCACCCAATTTATCATAACCAGCACATACAACACAGTGTTATTAGCCTGGGAATGGACAAAACCAGTGGCCCTTCCCACCCATGTAATGCCAGACTGCTGCGGCCTTGTATATGGCTGGTTATTAAAAATGTGGGGGACCCAACGTCTATTGTTAAATTTGTTAAATTAAAAAAAAAAAACGACGTGGGGTCCCCCCCCATTTTTATAACCAGCCCGATACAACACAGCAGCAGCAGCCTAGCATTACAAGGGTGGGAAGGTCCACTGTTTTTGGCCCTTCCCAGCCTCATAATACCAGCCTACGGCCGCCCCAGTACCCGACCATCACAACAGATGGTCGGGTACTGGATCGTACCAAGCTCTTCCCAGCACCCCTGGTGGTGGTGGGTACCGGGGTAATAATGGGTGGTTAGTGCTAGCCTCTGCACCGGCTAACACTAAGTACCGCCTTAATAATGGACGCTGTCAATCAGCCAACTGCCATTATCTAGGCACTAATAAAGTTTAAAAAAAACCACAAAGACAATTCTTTTTTATTGAAATAAGAAATCCCCAACAAAACCCTCGTTAACCATTTTATTAAAATTAGAAAAAACGTAGATCTACGCAGTAGTCCAACGAATCGAAGATGTAGTCCAATCGGTACATCAAAATCTGCAACAACATAAAAAAACAGTTATCAATGTGAACAATAACAATACTTCTACTCACCTACACACATATATACACGCACACACACAAACAACCATACACAAACACACACATATACACACATATAAACAAACACACCCATATATAAACAAACACACACACATAAACACACACCCATATACACAAACACACACATATACAAAAACACACACACACACACACACACACACACAAACATCTACACACAAACATATATACAAATACACCCATATATATATACACAAACACACCCATATATACACAAACACACACATAAACACACACCCACATACACACATATACACAAACACACACATATACAAAAACACACACACACACACACAAACATCTACACACAAACATATATACAAATACACCCATATATATACACAAACACACCCATATATACACAAACACACACATATACAAAAACACACACACACAAACATCTACACACAAACATATACACATACACCCATATATACACACACATATATACACAAACACATATACACAAACACACCCATATATACATAAACACACATATACACAAACACACATATAAAAACAGACAAAGACACATACCCAAACACACACACTGTTTCTTTTAAATGCTGCTGGGGAACCCGCTCGATCCACTATATAAGGCTGCGCTATAGTGCAGCATTTAAAAGAAACAGGATCCTGACCTGTCCATAGAGTTTAAGGCAGCACAGAGTATTTCAGGAGATGAGCGTGCAGATTCAGTGCTGCAGTGAACTCTGCTCTTACCATTACGTAGCTCTCAGTCTGTTACCTCTCCTCCACTCCTGTCCTCAAGAACACCTTCACATGATTGGCAAGTCACCATGTAATGGTAAGAGCAGAGTTCACAGCAGCACATAGTATTTCAGGAGATGAGCGTGCGGATCTTGTGCGGGGTGGTGACTTGCCAATCATGTGAAGGTGTTATTGAGGACAGGAGTGGAGGAGAGGTAACAAACTGAGCTACGTAATGGTAAGAGCAGAGTTCACAACAGCACAGAATCTGCACGCTCCTCTCCTGAAATATTCTGTGCTGCTGTGAACTCTGCTCTTACCATTACGTAGCTCTCAGTCTGTTACCTCTCCTCCACTCCTGTCCTCAAGAGCACCTTCACATGATTGGCAAGTCACCACTGCGCACAAGATCCGCACGCTCATCTCCTGAAATACTCTGTCCTGCCTTAAACTCTGTGGACAGGTCAGGATCCTGTTTCTTTTAAATGCTGCACTGTAGCGCAGCCTTATATAGTGGATCGAGCGGGTTCCCTAGCAGCATTTAAAAGAAACAGGATCCTGACCTGTCCACAGAGTTTAAGGCAGCACAGAGTATTTCAGGAGATGAGCACGGCCGGCCACAGGCAGCCGGTCGTTTTTCCAAGCCGTGCTACCATTATGCACACGACCGTAAAAACACCCGTTATTGCGGGTCGTAATTACGACCCGCAATAACGGGCTCATAGACTTCTGTTACCCACGGGTACCTTCCCGTTTTCTCACGGGAAGGTGCCCGTGCCGTTAAAAAAATAGAACATGTTCTATTTTTCTATTTTACGGGCCGTGCTGCTATAAAATTTAGGGTATGTTCACACGACAGCGTCCGTAACGGCTGAAATTACGGGGATGTTTCCGCCTGAAAACATCCCCGTAATTTCAGCCGTAACGGCATGTGCAGGCGCTTGAACGCCGCGTCCATTACGGACGTAATTGGCGCTGCTATTCATTGGAGTCAATGAATAATGGCTCCAATTACGGCCAAAGAAGTGACCGGTCACTTCTTTGACGCGGGCGTCTATTTACGCGCCGTCATTTGACAGCGGCGCGTAAATATACGCCTCGTGTGAACAGACAAACGTCTGCCCATTGCTTTCAATGGGCAGATGTTTGTCAGCGCTATCGAGGCGCTATTTTCGGGCGTAATTCGGGGCAGAAAACGGGAAGGTACCCGTGGCTAACAGAAGTCTATGGGCCCGCTATTTCGGGTCGTAATTACGACCCTTAATAACGGGTGTTTTTACGGTCGTGTGCAGGAGGCCCCGTAATGACGGGTGGCTACATGTGTGCACCCGTCATTACGGCAGCGCTGCTAGGCGACGTCAGTAAATAGTCACTCTTCAGGGTGCTGAAAGAGTTAACTGATCGGCAGTAACTGTTTCAGCACCCTGGACAGTGACTACCGATCACAATATAGAGTAACCTGTAAAAATAAAAAGACGTTCATACTTACCGGGAACTCCCTGCTTCCTCCAGTCCGGTCTCCTGGCCGTTGCCTTGGTGACGCGTCCCTCGCGACATCCGGCCCGACATTACTTGATGACGATGCAGCCCATGTGAGCGCTGCAGTCAATCACGGGCTGCAGAGGCCTCTGCAGCCAATCACGGGCTGCAGAGGCCTCTGCAGCCAATCACAGGCTGCAGAGGCTTCTGCAGCCAATCACAGGCTGCCGCGTCAGAAAAGAAGGTCGGACTGGAGGAAGAAGAGGGACTCGTCCGCAAGACAACGACCAGGTTTGTATGAAATGCCTTTTATTTTATTTTTAATCAGCAGCCTCTTTTCTCTATCAGTGATTGATAGAGATAAGTGGCTGCCGATTTGTATAATATTTTTGACCGGGTTCGGTCAAAACGGGTTCGGCCGAACCCGGTGAAGTTCGGATTCGCTGCGAACCGAACTTTTCCGGAAGTTCGGTCCGAAACCGGGTTCGGTTGTCCCGGTTCGCTCATCTCTAGTCAAGATTCTATTGCCTTTATGGTTGCATGGCTGCATGAGCTGTTTCCTGATGCAGTGTTCTCTACTGCTTTCGAGGTGGAGAGAGCTCATAGAGTACCGGCACGACCCTTACCACCGGGATCACCCCTAGATCTATGCTGGCACGCTTATTGAATAGCAACGACCGGGACTTGATCCTTCGTCTGGCTCGCAAAAAGCAAGATATTAGATACAATGGTGCTGCAGTGTCTATATTCCCTGACTTCAACACGGAGTTACAGAAAAGTCGCGCTACTTTCAAGTCGGTGAAAAGGAGGCTTAGGGATCTACAAATCCCATACTCCATGGCGTATCCTGCAAGGCTACGTATTGTGGATGGAGATTGGTCACTGTTCTTTGCGACCCCAAAAGATGCCGATGACTGGGTGAGTCACCAGAGCGGAACTGAGACTCTCTGCCGCATCCTGCGTTGATGCTATGCTGACCACTTTAAAGATGGCTGCGTGATTCCATGCGTCCTGCTGTTTTTTTTTTCCCCCTACATGTATCCTTGAACTTGCAATATGTATATATATCAGATGGACGCTACGCTGTATCTTTGACATATTGCTTCTTTCTGGCATACTCTGGATAATGAACACGGCTTTCCGTGGTTCAGATAACCGTCATACATGCCTTTTTCTTATGTCTTAATTAGATACTAGGTATTAACTCATATACTAACACATGGGTTCTTCCGTCGTATATATGAAAAGCCACTATGGCGAAGGCAATGTGTCATCACTGTTGATGCTTAATGGCTTTACTGAATGCTATATTAATATGTTACATGGTACATATGTTCCCCTTTTGTACCAAAGACCTGAAAGGTTTCATGTTTTAAGTCTTACATACCTACAATGGATCAGTTCGCAGTATAGCTATATGTATATCAGGGACTACTTCCTTTGTATAACATGTGGAATATGTTAAATGGCTAAGATAACCGTTATGCCTTGGAATGTGAGGGGTTTGGGTACGGCTAGGAAAAGAGCAATGATTTTTGCACAGGTCAGAAAGTATTCGCTGCATATTTTGTGCATACAAGAAACCCATTTGATCACAGATAAACTGCGTGTGTTGAAGAGACCGTGGGTTCAGTGGTCCTGCCACTCCTGTTACTCGTCCTACTCCCGTGGTGTATCCATACTTGTGCATAAGTCCCTTAGGTGGGAGGTGGATGCCGTACGGATTGATGATAATGGGCGTTTTGTGTTTGTGCATGCTTTCATAAATAATGTTTCCTATGTCCTCCTAGGGGTGTATATCCCTCCTCCGGCATCAGTGTCGGTACTACAGCAAGTGGTTAACTTCCCAGCGGCGTATCCGGGTGCTAGACTGCTTTGCATGGGAGATTTTAACATGACCATGGATAATGCTATGGGTAGGCTTAGGCATAACCAGCTGCTGGTGCCTCCACATGCTCCAGATACACATCTCCATCTACTGATGATGGAGGTGGGATGGACAGATATATATAGGTTTCTATTCCCTAGTACTAGAGTGTACTCATGTTCCTCATTAGGGCAAAGTTCACTATCACGAATAGACTACATTTTCAGTAATGACTTGTTAATGGTAATGTCACCTCAAATTATGTACAAACCTAGAGGTGTGTCTGATCACTCCCCTGTCCTGGGTAGTTTTCAACTCCCGGATATTCCCAGGCCCAGGGGATGGAAGATTCATCCCTTCTGGCTGATGATCATAGGTACAAATGATAGGATACCTGATCAGCTGCAGGTATTTTTGTAGGCTCACTAGGATTTTGATAATGTGGGTATTCTATGGGATACTTCTAAAGCATATCTAAGGGGATGCCTTAAATCATCTATATCATATTTAACCCCTTCCCGCAATTTCACGTACAGTTACGTGATGGGAGCTGGTGTTTTCCCGCAATTCTACGTAACTGTATGTGAAAGAGATGGAGCTGGCTCAGAAGCTGAGCCAGCGACCTCACCGCCGGTTGACAGCTGTATGTTACAGCTGGCACCCTGAGGTATCGGCCAGGACCGGAGCTAGCCGCCGATCCGACCGATTAACCCCTCACATGCTGCGTTCAATAGAGATCGCAGCATGTGAGGAGTTTATAGCCACCGTCAGCCCATCAACGTGATCGCTGGGTTTCCGGTGGCTGCAAAGGTGATCGGAGGCCTAATACTTACCTCCTGTTCTGCCAGTAACAGAATCCTCCTATGCCCCAAAAGGCTTCCGGTACCATCGGCAAGATGGCGCCGGCTCAGCTTCCGGCTCAGACCCTGAGCCGGCGTCATCAGCAGTCTGGTTGTGTGTTGCCATTGTTTGACCTGCCCCGTTCCTGCCCCCTATAGCGCACTGCGCATATCTGGGATCCCTGTACGCGTTGGGGACCCGGATGTGCGCTATGGCGCTGGGGGCTGGAAGTGGGGCATGACTCACTTCCGGTTTCGGCAACGGACATGCGCCGGAATCTCAGTGCACAGAGAAAACGAGCAAGTACACCTGGGTCTGATCCTAGTTAAAGCTTGACTGCATTTAGACACTATGCACCCCTTGAGGAAGCACACCGCGAAACGCGCGTTGGGGTCCTTTGCATGGTATCTTGACTTCCATGAGCACTAATATGGGTAAGGTTTTTTGAAGGGGAGGGGGGGAATACTATCCATCTGTGACCTACTGTCTCTTTCGTATAAGTGTTTGAAATTTATTTGACTACTATGTCCATAACTAATTGATATTATATGATGATTCAGTGTTCACCGATTTTCCCACCACCCATCCTCCATACTCCTTTTTAGGATATATTACATATTCCCATAAATGATACAGGGAGTCCGCCTCCCATGTTTACTGGAACACTATAGAGTCTTCTTGTCCTTTTTGTACCTTTTTTAAACGGTTTGTCCAAATTTATGTGATCAATAAAGATTGTTATTTTTTATACATATATGGCTTCTATGCTGTCTCTTTTGTTTAAATGTTTTTTAATTCACAGCCCAATTCAAATAAATTTTGTGAAAAAACTGTGGGGTCTAAATGGTCACAATACCCATAAAATAATTCCTTAATGGGTTTAGTTTCCAAAATGGGGTCACTTCTGGTGGGTTTCCATTGCTTTGATACCTCTGGGGCTCTGCAAATGCAACGGCACCCGAAAAGCAATCCAGCAAAATCTGGACTCCAAAGAACACATAGCGCTCCTTTCCTTCTGAGCCCTCCCATGGGCACAAACAGCAGTTTATAGCCACCATTGTGGTATTGCCGCACTCAGGACAAATTGGGCAACAAAATGGGATATTTTATTCCTTGTGTAAACAAGAAATTTTGAGCCAAAACTACATCTTATTGGAAAACATTTCATTTTTTTTTTAATTCCCAGCTCAATTCAAATAAATTCTGTGAAAAAACTGTGGGGTCTAAATGGTCAAAATACCCATAAATGAATTCCTTGAGGGGTCTAGTTTCCAAAATTGGGTCACTTCTGGTGGCTTTCCATTGCTTTGATACCTCTGGGGCTCTGCAAATGCGACATGGCACCCGAAAACCAATCCAGCAAAATCTGCACTCCAAAGAACACACAGCGCTCTTTCTCTTCTGAGGCCTACCATGGGCCCAAACGGCAGTTTATCACCACAAATGGGGTATTGCACTCAGGAGAAATTGGGCAACAAAATGGGGTATTTTGTTTTCTGTAAAAATAAGAAATTTTGATGAAAAATTACATTTTATTGGAAAAAATTTCATTTTTTTAATTTCACAGCCCAAGTCAAATACGTGCTGTGTAAAAACTGTGGGGTCAAAATGGTAACATTAACTATAAATTAATTCCTTGAGGGGTGTTGTTTCCAAAATGGGGTCACTTTTGGGGGATTCCTACTGTTTTGGCACCTCAACACCTCTTCAAACCTGGCATGCTGCCTAAAATATATTCTAATAAAAAGAGGCCCAAAATGCACTAGGTGCTTCTTTGCTTCTAGGGCTTGTGTTTTAGTCCACGACCGCACTAGAGACACATGTGGGACTTTTCTAAAAACTGTGGAATCTGGACAATACATATTTAGTAGTGTTTCTCTGGTAAAACCTTCTGTGTTACAGAAAAAAATGGAATAAAATTGAAATTCAGCAAGAAAAATGAAATGTGCAAATTTCACCTCCACCGTGTTTTAATTCCTGTGAAACGCCAGAAGGGTTAAAAAACTTTCTAAATGCTGTTTTGAATACTTTGAGGGGTCTAGTTTTAAAAATGGGGTGTTTTATAGGGGTTTCTGATACATAGGCCCCTCAAAGCCAATTCAGAACTGAACAAGAACCTTAAAAAAAAGGTTTTTGAAATTTTCTTAAAAATATGAGAAATTGCTGTTTATGTTCTAAGCCTTGTAACGTCCAAGAAAAATAAAAGAATGTTAAAAAAACGATGCCAATCTAAAGTAGACATATAAGAAATGTGAACTAGTAACTATTTTGTGTGGTATAACCATCTGTTTTACAAGCGGATGCATTTAAATTCAGAAAAATGTAATTTTTTTCTACATTTTCTCTAAATTTTGCAATTTTTCACAAATAAACACTGAATATATCGACCAAATTTTACCACTAACATAAATCCCAATGTCTCACGAGAAAACATTCTCAGAATCGCTTGGATAAGCTTAAGCATTCCAAAGTTATTACCACATAAAGTGAATTATGTCAGATTTGAGAAATGGGCTCTGAGCCATAAAGCCCAAACTAGGCTGTGTCCTTAAAGGGGTTGTCCCAAGTTGATAAATGGAGCTATAAAGCTCCCCCATGTAAAAATAAGAAGAATTCTAATTATCTGTCCGTCGTCCAGCGATGTCGTTTTCTGGATATCCTTGATTGCAGTTGCGGTCGGTCCCTCTTTGTATCCCGCTCGTTGCCTAGGTTCTCGGCCACCGCTATTTACCTTTAGCGGTGGCCGCGCATGCGTAATGACATCCTCTGCGTCCTGAGCAGAGGATGTCATTTACTCATGAACGCGCATCTCGGCGCATCTCAGGACATGCGCAGGAGATGCAAGGAGATGAAGTGGACGGCACCCGTCGTGAGAAGTCTGCGCTCCGCTAAAGGTAAGTGTGTGTGTGTGTGTGTGTGTGTGTGTCTGTGTTTGTGTATATATGGGTGTGTTTGTGTTTGTGTTTGTGTATATGTGTGTGTGTGTTTATGTGTGAGTGTATATATGGGTGTATTTGTGTGTATATGTTTGTGTATATTTTTGTGTTATGTGTATATGTGTGTGTGTTTGTGTGTTTATGTGTGTGTGTGTGTGTGTGTATATATATGGGTGTGTTTGTGTATATGTTTGTGTGTATATATGTGTGTGTGTGTGTGTTTTTGTATATGTGTGGGTTTGTGTATGTGTTTGTGTATATATGGGTGTGTTTGTGTACATATGTTTGTGTGTATATGTGTATATGTTTGTGTGTATATGTGTGTGTTTTTTTGGTGTGTTTATGTGTGTGTGTTTGTGTATATATGGGTGTGTTTGTGTATATGTGTGTGTGTTTGTGTATATATGGGTGTGTTTGTGTATATGTTTGTGTGTGTGTGTGTTTGTATATGTGTATGTTTGTGTATATATGGGTTTGTTTGTGTACATGTGTTTGTGTATATGTTTGTGTGTATATGTGTGTTTGTGTATATGTTTGTGTGTGTGTGTATATGTGGGTCTGTTTGTGCATATGTTTGTGTGTATATGTTTGTGTGTTTTTGTATATGTATATGTGTGTGGGTATATATGTGTGTGTTTGTGTATATATGGGTGTGTTTGTGCATATGTGTATAGGTTTGTGTGTATATGTTTGTGTGTGTTTTTGTATACGTGTGTGTTTGTGTATATGGGTGTGTTTGTGCATATGTGTATAGGTTTGTGTGTATATGTTTGTGTGTTTTTGTATACGTGTGTGTTTGTGTATATGTGTGTGTGTTTGTGTATATATGTGTGTGTTTGTGTATATATGGGTGTGTTTGTGTATATATGGGTGTGTTTGTGTATATATGGGTGTGTTTGTGTATGTGTTTGTGTATGTGTGTTTGTGTATATATGGGTGTGTTTGTGTATATATGTGTGTGTTTGTGTATATATGGGTGTGTTTGTGTGTATATGTGTGTGTTTGTTTATATGTTTGTGTGTATGTATTTGTGTGTTTATGTGTGTGTTTGTGTAATATATGGGTGTGTGTTTATAGGTGTTTGTGTATATGTTTGTGTGTGTGTAGGTGAGTATAATTATCGGTATTGTTCACATTGATAACTTTTTTTTAATGTTGTTGCAGATTTTGATGTACCAATTGGACGACATCTTCGATTCGTTGGACTACTGCGTAGCTCTACGTTTTTTGAAAATTTTAATAAAATGGTTAACGAGGGTTTTGTTGGGGATTTCTTATTTCAATAAAAAAAAATTGTCTTTGTGTTTTTTTTTCAAACGTTATTAGTGCCTAGATAATGGCAGTTGGCTGATTGACAGCGTCCATTATTAAGGCGGTACTTAGTGTTAGTCGGTGCAGAGGCTAGCACCAACCACCCATTATTACCCCGGTACCCACCACCACCAGGGGTGCCGGGAAGAGCTTGGTACGATCCAGTACCCGACCATATGTTGTGATGGTCGGGTACTGGGGCGGCCGTAGGCTGGTATCATGAGGCTGGGAAGGGCCAAAAACAGTGGACCTTCCCACCCTTGTAATGCTAGGCTGCTGCTGCTGTGTTGTATCGGGCTGGTTATAAAAATGTGGGGGACCCCCACGTCGTTTTTTTAAAAAAATTTAACAATAGACGTTGCGTCCCCCACATTTTTAATAACCAGCCATATACAAGGCCGCAGCAGCCTGGCATTACACGGGTGGGAGGGGCCACTGGTTTTGTCCATTCCCAGGCTAATAACACTGTGTTGTTTGTGGCTGGTTATGATAAATTGGGTGGAACCTCATGTCTTTTTAATAAAAATAATAAATAAATAATTTTTAAAAATGACGTGGGGTCCCCCCCATTTTTATAACCAGCCAGATACAACACAGCAGCAGCAGCCTAGCATTACAAGGGTGGGAAGGTCCACTGTTTTTGGCCCTTCCCAGCCTCATAATACCAGCCTGCGGCCGCCCCAGAGCCCTACCATCACAACAGATGGTCGGGTACTGGATCGTACCCAGCTCTTCCCTGCACCCCTGGTGGTGGTGGGTATTGGGGTAATAATGGTGTTTAGTGTTAGCCTCTGTACCGGCTAACACTAAGCCTCCCCTTAGTAATGGACCTTGTCACTCAGACAGCGGCCATTACTAAAGTGATAGTAATAAAACTTGAAAAGAAAAGACAAAGATATAGATAAAATATTTTATTGAAATAAAGCACCCCCAACACAACCCTCATTAACAATTTTATTGATGAAAAAAAGCGTCATCTAAGTAGTCCTCAAAACCGACGTAGTCCAAACACCAAACCTGTAAAAAAAAATAAAAAAAAATGAAATAAAACATGTCGTAGGCTTAGTTTCACTTTCATGTGTGATACTGACTGTTATACCATGTATAGAAGCCTGCGGCAAAGTTGGCTTAGATACAGGGCGCCAGCAGACAGTATCATACATGGCCATACAGACATTTATACAAATAAACATACATACATACATGCAAACATACATGCACATATACACATACAAACATGACAACATACATACAAGCAAACATACATACATACAAGCAAACATACATACATAAAAGCAAACATACATACATACAAGCAAACATACATACAAGCAAACATGCATACATGCAAACATACATGCACATATGCACATACAAACATGACAACATACATACAAGAAAACATACATACAAGCAAACATACATGCAAACATACATACATGCAAACATACATACATGCAAACATACATACATGCAAACATACATAAATGCAAACATACATGCATACATACATGCAAACATACATACATACATACATACATGCAAACATACATACATGCAAACATACATGCACATACAAACATGGCAACATACATACAAGCAAACATACATGCAAACATACATACATACAAGCAAAGATACATACAAGCAAACAACATACATACAAGCAAACATACATACATGCAAACATACATACATGCAAACATACATGCACATATACACATACATGCACATATACACATACAAACATGACAACATACATACAAGCAAACATACATGCAAACATACATACATACAAGCAAACATACATACAAGCAAAGATACATACAAGCAAACAACATACATACAAGCAAACATACATGCATGCAAACATACATACATTCAAACATACATGCACATATACACATACAAACATGACAACATACATACAAGCAAACATACATGCAAACATACATACATACAAGCAAACATACATACAAGCAAAGATACATACAAGCAAACAACATACATACAAGCAAACATACATACATGCAAACATACATGCACATATACACATACATGCACATATACACATACAAACATGACAACATACATACAAGCAAACATACATGCAAACATACATACATACATACATACAAGCAAACATACATACAAGCAAAGATACATACAAGCAAACAACATACATACAAGCAAACATACATACATGCAAACATACATACATGCAAACATACATGCACATATACACATACATGCACATATACACATACAAACATGACAACATACATACAAGCAAACATACATACAAGCAAACATACATACATACAAGCAAACATACATACAAGCAAACATACATACATGCAAACATACATACATGCAAACATACATACATGCAAACATACATGCATACATACATGCAAACATACATATATGCAAACATACATGCTCATATACACATACATGCACATATACACATACAAACATGACAACATACATACAAGCAAACATACATACATACATACAAGCAAACATACATACATAGATACATACATGCAAACATACATACATGCAAACATACATACATGCAAACATACATAAATGCAAACATACATGCATACATACATGCAAACATACATACATACATACATACATGAAAACATACATACATGCAAACATACATACATGCAAACTTACATGCACATACAAACATGACAACATACATACAAGCAAACATACATCCAAACATACATACATACAAGCAAACATACATACAAGCAAAGATACATACAAGCAAACAACATACATACAAGCAAACATACATACATGCAAACATACATACGTGCAAACATACATGCACATATACACATACATGCACATATACACATACAAACATGACAACATACATACAAGCAAACATACATACATACAAGCAAACATACATACAAGCAAACATACATACAAGCAAACATACATACATGCAAACATACATACATGCAAACATACATACATACATGCAAACATACATACATACATACATGAAAACATACATGCATGCAAACATACATGCTCATATACACATACATGCACATATACACATACAAACATGACAACATACATACAAGCAAACATACATAGATACAAGCAAACATACATACATACATACAAGCAGACATACATACATACAAGCAAACATGCATACATACAAGCAAACATACATACATACATACATGCAAACATAAATACATGCAAACATACATACATGCAAACATACATAAATGCAAACATACATGCATACATACATGCAAACATACATACATACATACATACATGAAAACATACATACATGCAAACATACATACATGCAAACATACATGCACATATACACATACATGCACATATACACATACAAACATGACAACATACATACAAGCAAACATACATACATACAAGCAAACATACATATAAGCAAACATACATACAAGCAAACATACATACATACATACATACATACATGTAAACATACATACATGCAAACATACATAAATGCAAACAAACATGCATACATACATGCAAACATACATACATACATACATGAAAACATACATACATGCAAACATACATACATGAAAACATACATACATGAAAACATACATACATACATACATGCAAACATACATGCACATATACACATACAAACATGACAACATACATACATGAAAACATGAAAACATACATACAAGCAAACATACATACATGCAAACATACATACATGCAAACATACATACATACAAGCAAACATACATACATACAAGCAAACATACATACAAGCAAACATACATACATACATACATACATACATACATGCAAACATACATACATGCAAACATACATACATGCAAACATACATGCATACATACATGCAAACATACATACATACATACATACATACATGAAAACATACATACATGCGAACATACATACATGCAAACATACATGCACATATACACATACATGCACATATACACATACAAACATGACAACATACATACAAGAAAACATACATACATACATACATACATACATGCATACATGCAAACATACATGCACATATACACATACATGCACATATACACATACAAACATGACAACATACATACAAGAAAACATACATACATACATACATACATGCATACATGCAAACATACATGCACATATACACATACATGACAACATACATACAAAAATAAACTCACCTAAGACGTTCCCACGAAGAGCTGAACGGTCCCGTCACTTTTCTTCTCCCATTCACAATAACAGAGCGGTGGGCGCAGATGACGTAATCACGTGGGCCTGATATTATTACGTCATCTGCGCCACAACGCATTGTTACTATGAATGCGAGCGGCGCCAAGAAGAGGGAAGATGGCAAGTGACGGGACCGTTCAGAGCGCCGTTAGAACGTCTTAGGTGATTATTATTTTATTTTATATATTTTTAGTTGTTCGCCGGGTGCTGATGCAGCACCGGTGCGGCGGATACAAAAATGTAGTGACAGGGTGGGGGAGGGAAAAGTGGCTTGCCGAAACGGGGTGAATGTAGTGTAGTGTAGTGTAGTGTAATGTAGTGTAGTGTAGTGTAGTGTACAGTACATTCACGGTAAGTTCGTCTCAATCGGGCTTAACATGCCCGCTTGAGACGAACATTCTCCCGATGTTGCTAGAACTACAGTATCTAGCAACATCGGGAGCGCGCACACTGCATAGCAGAGCGGCTTGATTGACATCGAGCCGCTCACGCCCCTTTTTAGAAAAGATAACCAGCGCTTGCTGAGTTATCAAGTGTAAAAAAAAGGCACTTAGGAAATGAATTTTTAAATTTTTTTAACACCAAATGTTTTAAAATTCATTTCCTGCTTAGAATGTATAAAAAAAAAAATTTGAGTCAACTTGGGACAACCCCTTTAAGGAGTTAAACGGACATGAAAATGGTGAAGGATGTGTGCATGAGTCCTGAGGGTATATTCACACGTAGAGTCAAAAACGTCTCAAAATACGGAACTGTTTTCAAGGGAAAACAGCCCCTGATTTACAGAAGTTTTTTGAGCAACTCGCGTTTTTTGAGGCGTTTTCGCTGTGTTTTCAAAGCATTTTAAGATTGTAGGCCAAAGCCAATAACAAGGCGATTTTATAATTGTACAGGTATAATGTTTAGTGTAGGGACCCCCTGTATGAAGTCGCCTTGTATTGGAAGTTGGGTTCACGCAAATGGATTAAAATCAGTGCTACAAATCTCACAATTATAAGTATGGTAGATATAGCAGTAATGCAAATTAAATAAATCCATATACCATGTTTGCGTATATATTAGTCTCTGCATTATACTGCTGTAATTTTGTGTTTTTTTGCTATATTTGGGGACACTGTGGCTTTCACTGTATTTGGAAACACTAAAGTTGTGGCTAAATTTGGGGATATGGTGGCTATTACTGTATTCATGGACGTCACACATTTGCAATTTAATTGTTCTGTCACAGGAGCTTCAGTCACCCCTAAAGCCCAGACCCAAACTCCAGTCACTTACATAACTTAGACAAGAAGCCATCAACTACTTTACCCACTGATTATTTACTAGGGGTTTAACAAAAATATTGCATTAACTTCTTAATGACCAGCCTATTTTAGACCTTAATGACCAAGCCATTTTTTACGTTTTTTCCATCGTCACATTGGAAGAGCTATAACTTTTTTATTTTTGCGTCGACATAGCTGTATAAGGTCTTGTTTTTTGCGGGACAAGTTATATTTTTTAACAGCACCATTTTGGGGTACATAATATTTATTGATTAACTTTTATTAACTTTTTTTTGGGGGGGAATAGGAAAAAAACATAAATTTCACCGCTCTTTTTTGCGTCCTAAATCTACGCCTTTTACCTTTGGTATAAATAACACAATAACTTTATTCAGCGGGTTGTTACGATTGCAAAGATACCAAATATGTATAGATTTTGTATGTTTTAGTACTTTTACACAGTAAAAACGCCTATTTAAAAAACAATATTTGCTTTTATGTCTCCATATTTGAAGAGCCATAATTTTTTTCTTTTTTCGCCCATGCAGTTGTATGAGGGCTTTTTTTTTTTGAAGGACGACTTGTAGTTTTTATCGGTACCATTTTTGAATAGGTGCGACTTTTTGATTACTTTTTATCACATTTTTATCATTTTTAAGTCAGAAATTCCCAGAAAACAGCAATTTTTCCATTGTTTTTTATTTTATTTTTTTACGGCATTCACTGTGCAGCTAAAATAATGTAATAGCTTTATAGTCTGGGTCGTTACAGTCGCGGCAATACCAAATATGTGTAACTTTTTTGCTCAATTTCGTTTTTTTAATAGTAAAGCAGTTTGTAAGGGGAAAAAGTGGGTTTTTCAATTTTTATTTCAAATTTTTTTAAATTAACTTTATTAAACTGTTTTTTGTTTTTTTTACTAGTCCCACTAGGGGACTTTAATATGTGATCCTCCGATTGCTTTTATAATACACTGCAATACTTTTGTATTGCAGTGTATTACTGCCTATCCGTTTAAAACGCCGGGTGCCGGTGGGATGAGAGGGAGCTCCCTCCCTCTCTCCAAAACCACTCTGATGCGGTGCCCACTATTGACCACCGCATCTGAAGGGTTAAACGGGTGAGATCGATACTAATATCAATCTCACCCGTTCGAGCCGGGATTCCTCCAGCCCTCAGCTACCTCTGGTAGCGGAGAGCAGGGAGATTTAACGGCTCCCTGCTCTGTTTATTTATTCTGATGCAGCGCCGTGTAATGGCGTATGCATCAGAATAAAGCCCATTAGTGGCCGCCCTGAAAAGGCGAATTGGCAGTCACTAATGGGTTAAGCTTTTAGGAAATACAGCCATTTATTTACATCATCCCTCCATTTTTATATTTAAAAAACAAATTGGATAAATTAACAAAAGTTTTTTAACCCCTTAACGCACCAGGACGCACCGGTACGTTCTGCATTGAAGTGCTTTAAGCCACAGGGACGTACCGGTGCGTCCTGGCTAAAAACTGTCACCCTGTCAAAGGACAAGGTGACAGAACTGTGCCGTCAACTGTTTATGACAGTTGATCGGCACAGTAAGACGGCAGGGGACCATTCACAGCGGTCTCCTGCCGGCGATCGCTGTGATTGGTCAGTCAAAGCAGACCGACCAATCACAGCTCTATGACGTGGGTATGTGATGACGCTGGCTCAGAAGCTGAGCCAGCGTTATCACCGCCGGGAATCAGAAGTCCGGCACCCCTCTGCAACGGCCAGGACCGGAGCTAGGCTCCGATCCGGCCGATTAACCCCTTCGATGCATCGATCAACGTGATCGATGCATCGAAGTGGCTTGTAGCCTGTCAGCAACCACGATGGTTGCCACGGGCGCGGGTGTCAGCTGTTTGTCACAGCTGACATCATGCCCTAACGGCCAGGACCGGAGCAAGGCTCCGATCCGGCCGATTAACCCCTTAGGGCATGGCCACACGTGGCGGATTTCCTCTTGAATTCCGCAGCGGACACTCCGCAGCGTTAATCCGCAGCGGAGCCGTTTCTAATTGACTTCCACTTTTATTTAGCAGTGTTCGTTTAGACGATGCGTACAATTCCGCTGCGGAGCATAGGCTGCGGTGCGGAATTTGGTGTCCGCAGCATGCTCGGGCTGTTGCGGAGTTGTGGCGGACTGGTTGCGGACTCATGGCGGAATTTCTTCATTGACTTCAATGGAGATTCGAATTTCCGCAATGAAGTCCGCAGCTGTCATGCACATGTTACGTGTGCTGCGGATGCGTCTTGCTTTTTTAACTTGACATTTCTTCATTCTGGCTGGACCTATGTATTTCTAGGTCTACAGCCAGACTGAGGAAGTCAATGGGGCTCCCGTAATGACGGGAGCGTTGCTAGGAGACGTCAGTAAATAGTCACTGTCCAGGGTGCTGAAAGAGTTAAACGATCGGCAGTAACTGTTTCTGCACCCGGGACAGTGACTACCGATCACAATATACAGCAACCTGTAAAAAAAATAGAAGTTCATACTTACCGAGAAGTCCCTGCTTCTGTCTCCAGTCCGGCCTCCCAGGATGACGTTTCAGTCTAAGTGACGGCTGCAGCCAATCACAGGCTGCAGCGGTCACATGGACTGCCGCGTCATCCAGGGAGGTCGGGCTGGATGCAGAAAGAGGGACGCGTCACCAAGACAACGGCCAGTAAGTATGAAATTCGTTTACTTTCACTAGGGAAAGTGCTGTCCCTTCTCTCTATCCTGCACTGATAGAGAGAAGGGAAGCACTTTTACCGCAGTCCGCAGCAGCTAGTCCGCATCAATTTACTGCACATATTGGGCAGATCCGCCGCAGAATCTGCAACGCAGATTCTTTGCGGCATTGATGCGGACAGTTGCGGAGGAAATCCGCCACGTGTGGGCATGCCCTTATGATCCCTCCAGGGCTTTGCAAACACGACATGGCACTGAAAACCATTCCAGCAAAATCTGCGCTTCAAAATCCAAATAGCCCTCGTTCCCTTCTGAGCCCTGCCGTGGGTCCAAACAGCAGTTTATTACCACATATGGGGTATTGCCGTAATCGGGAGACATTGCTTTACAAATGTTGGGGTGCTTTTTCTCCTTTATTCCTTGTAAAATCTAAAACATTGTATGTTTTTCCAGAAAAAAAGTAGATTTTCATTTTCACAGACCAGTTCCAATAAATTTAGCAATAAACCTGTGGGCTAAAAATGCTAACTATACCTCTTGAAAAATTCCTTGAGGGGTGTAGTTTCCAAAATGGGGTCACTTTTGGGGAGTTTCCACTGTTATGGTCCCTCCAGGGCTTTGCAAACACGACATGGCACCGAAAACCATTCCAACAAAATCTGCGCTCCAAAATCCAAATGGCCCTCGCTCCCTTCTGAGCCCTGCCGTGGGTCCAAACAGCAGTTTATTACCACATATGGGGAATTGCCGTAATCGGGAGACATTGCTTTACAAATGTTGGGGTGCTTTTTCTCCTTTATTCCTTGTATAAACGAAAACATCGTATGTTTTTTCAGATAAAAAGTAGATTTTCATTTTCACAGACAAGTTCCAATAAATTTAGCAAAAAACCTGTGGGCTAAAAATGCTAACTATACCCCTAGAAAAATTCCTTGAGGGGTGTAGTTTCCAAGATGGGGTCACTTTTGGGGGGTTTCCACTGTTTTGGCACCACAAGACCTCTTCAAACCTGACATGGTGCCTAAAATATATTCTAATAAAATAGAGGCCCCAAAATCCACTAGGTGCTCCTTTGCTTCTGAGGCCGGTGTTTCAGACCTTTACCACACTAGGACCACATGTGGGATATTTCTAAAAATTGAAGAATCTGGGCAATAAATATTGAGTTGCATTTCTCTGGTAAAACCTTCTGTGTTACAGAAAAAACTGTATTACAAATGAATTTCGTTAAAAAAAAATGACATTTGTAAATTTCACCTCTACTTTGCTTTATTTCTTGTGAAATGCCTAAAGGGTTCAAATAATTTCTGAATGCTGTTTTGAATACTTTGAGGGGTGCAGTTTTTAAAATGGGGTGTTTTATAGGGGGTTTCTAATATATAAGGCCCTCAAAGCCACTTCAGAACTGAACTGGTCCCTGAAAAAATAGCCTTTTGAAATTTTCTTGAAAATATGAGAAATTGCTGCTAAAGTTCTAAGCCTTGTAACGTCCTAGAAAAATAAAAGCACGTTCAAAAAACGATGCAAACATAAAGTAGACATATAGGAAATGTTAACTAGTAACTATTTTGTGTGGTATTACTACCTGTTTTACAAGCAGATACATTACAATTTAGAAAAATGCAGATTTTTGCAAATTTTCTCTAAATTTTGGTGTTTTTTACAAATAAATATTAAATTTAACGACAAAATTTTTTCAGTATCATAAAGTACAACATGTTACGAGAAAACAATCTCAGAATCGCTTGGATAGGCAAAAGCATTCTGGAGTTATTACCACATAAAGTAACACATATCAGATGTGCAAAAATCGGCTGTGTCCACAAGGCCAAAATAGGCTTAGACCTTAAGGGGTTAAAGCTCTTTTTATTGAAAATTCAGTAGACAATAAGAAAGATACATTACAGCAGAAATGTCACAACAGATTGTATGAATTACTTTTTACGTATGTACTACAATAAATTGTGTACATTAAACATTTTCTCTCCCTGTTTTTGGTACAGAAAAATGTTTCCTACAATAGTAAGACATCATGTGGGTCATAATATCAATATACAGTATATGCACATGGTACAGATTAAGGAAAAAGAAACCAAGGGAATCCGATTTCCTCATCACATTTCAGAGTTACATCGGATGGGCAGACATTGAAGTCCTAAGTCAGTTCTGAGAGTAAAGTGTGAGTGTGGATGAAAAGCTTGTATCCCAGAGTATGGTAAATTTTTGGGGACACCACCTATTCTTGTATACCAAGCACTCATATGGGATTATTGTATGAATCATATTTTTCCACTGCCTAACAGAGAGTGATCGCCTTGCCATCCACCACATAGCAATGGTTTTCCAGACCAAGAGGAGGGCCTCCTGTGAAAGTGATTATTTGTAGTAGGACCAGGTATCAAGAAGACAAACATCTAGAGTCATAGGAACTGGCTTCTGAGAAATATCAGTCAGTAAGGATACAATTACCTGCCAAAAGTGTGAAATATTGCGGTGTTGCCATATAAGGTGCCAAAAGTCGGCGTTGACTGCCATACATCTATGACAATTGGTAGATGGACTACAACCCCTTCTAAGCAGTGGCATTGGTGTGAGGTAGCAATAATTTCTTATTGTTAACAGCAGGAGATACTAGTAAGGGATACTCCAGTGCATCCAACCAATCCGCATCTTTTAAAGTGGTATTCTCATCTAATAAAAACTAGATGAAAAGCTTTGATATTAACCTTAAAGAGGCTCTGTCACCAGATTATAAATGCTCTATCTCCTACATAATCTGATCGGCGCTGGAATGTAGATAACAGCAGTGGTTTTTATTTTGAAAAACGATCATTTTTTAGCAAGTTATGAGCAATTTTAGATTTAGTTTCTTAATGGCCAACTGGGCGTGTTTTTACTTTTGACCAAGTGGGTGTTGTACAGAGGAGTGTATGAGGCTGACCAATCAGTGACCAATCAGTGACATCCACTTCTCATTGTTCCAGCCCAGCATGATCCACAGCACAGTGAGATTGTGCAGTGAAAGCAGCTGGGCTGGAACAATGAGAAGTGTATGTCACTGATTGGTCACTGATTGGTCAGCCTCATACACTTCTTTACAACACCCACTTGGTCAAAAGTAAAAACACGCCCAGTTGGCCATTAAGAAACTAAATCTAAAATTGCTCATAACTTGCTAAAAAATGATCGTTTTTCGAAATAAAAACCACTGCTGTTATCTACATTCCAGCGCCGATCAGATTATGTAGGAGATAGAGCATTTATAATCTGGAGTCGCTGAGATCCCGCTGTGCTGTCACTTACTCCCACATTAACTTTACCGGACCTACGGGACAATGACCAGACATCGCCTCCAGCCAGGAGGAGATATCTTTTCATTCTCCCGACAATCCGGTAAAGTTAATGTGGGAGTGACAGCACAGACTCGCGAGATCACGCTGTGCTGTGAGTACAGCTGAACATGAATGAAGAGAAGTGTATGACTCTTTTAAAAAAAACAAAAAACTGATGTTATCTACATTACAGCAACTATCAGATTAGATAGGAGATAGGGCACATATAAACTGGTGACAGAGTCTCTTTAAGGTTAATATCAAAGCTTTTCACCTAATTTTTTTGGAAGTGTGACCTGGGATATTTTCTTGTCAATAAGATGAGTATTTGGTGTAAAAATAAAACCAGATGATCCCTGCCTATAGAGTCAAACTACCATCACTATAGATATAAGGATTATTGTTAATACTTGGATGTAAGTCACTGACTGTCGGAAGCCTAAACACATGGACATCACTAAATGATGAGTTTCCTTCCTTGTGATGCTTTGCCGGGCCTTTACTGCAGCTGCCCTCAGTTTGGTTTTCAAAATTGGGACAATGTGTCTATCACTGTATCGGGGGAAACTGTGCCTGACAATATATTTGGGGGACACAGTGATTAACACAATATCTGGGGGCGCTTTGACTGTTAGCATATTTTGAACACTGTGGCTGTCACTATATCTGTGGACACTGTGGCTGTCGTATTTCAAGACACTGTGCCTGTCACTGCATTTGATGACACAGTGGCTGTCATTAGATTTAGGCACACTGTGGCTGTCACTGTATTTGGGTATCTAATATAGTTTATAACCCCCGCCCCTCCCTGTTGGTATTTCTAAGAGTATATTCACACGGCCTATTTTCAGACGTAATTTGGGCATTTTACACATCGAATTAGGCATGAAAAGACGGCTCCAATACGTCTGCAAACATCTGCCCATTGCTTGCAATGGGTCTTACAATGTTCTGTTCAGACGAGGTGTAATTTTACGCGTCGCTGTCAAAAGACGGCACGTAAAATTACGCCCGCATCAAAGAAGTGCAGGACACTTCTTGGGACGCTTTTGGAGCCGCTTTTCATTGACTCCATGAAGAACAGCTCCAATTACGTCTGTAGAAGACGCTGCGAAAAACGCGAGTACATGCAAAAGCGTCTGAAATTCAGGAGCTGTTTTCGCCTGAAAACAGCTCCATAATTTCAGACGTATTTTGCGTTGTCGTGTAAACATACCCTAACACTGAAAGAAAGGAGGGGAGAGCAGATAATGTCAGTCCCGAGGCAGCAGTGAGCTGTCAGATCTATGACAAAAGCAGAAGCACAGCCAGCTATGTATAGGAATTGCACAGACTCTAGAGCAACAAAATGGTAGAACATTTTTAAGAAAGACTATTTAGAAAATTGTTTAATTTTACAATTTAACTAACGCCCACCCATGAACCTTACATCCAATAAATGCATTTCTTTATTGATTAGTAAATGTCTTCTTTCCTCTAGACTTCTGCTGATGCCTCTCCTGAATGTCGATGATGAGCGGACGTCCCTCATGTAGTGTCAGTAAATTCTCCAGTGCGATCAGAAGGGAGGACATTATCACAAACCCATCACACAGACCACCATATGTCACTTTCATACAAGAAATTACTCAGACAACGTAAGGAGTGTTAAACTATGTGAATTTTATTGTTGTGTGTATGTGTGTGTGTTGTGATTGTGTGTTACCTCCCATCACTCACAAAGAGCATAGAGCGACACTCAGGACAGGCCAAACCCCCAGTGGAGGAAACCTGCAGGGAAACCATGGCCGCTGTACTGTCCTTCCTCTGGCATACTAAGAGAGGTTAATGCTATATAACGTATGTGCGCGTGTACAGTATACATGTGTATATGTGGATTCCCCCATATAAGGAATAGAGCCAGAAAATGTAAAAAGTGACTGTGTTACTATGTACAGTGTGTCAGTGAGTATGATTGTGTATAGTTATGTATGTGTGTGTGTAAGTATTAGTGTGTATGTATTTATTATGTGTTTTTGTGTGTGTGCATGCATGTGTTATACATTACCTGCTCCTCATGTTTGGTCATCCATCATGGTCTTCATCTCTCTTGTGGATCAGGCAGCAGAACCTCCTGGGTGGGAATAGAGGTACAAGGGAAATTGTTCATCAACATGTGGATTAGAAGATCCATTACTGCATTTTACTTCGCACTTTTGTGATCATTTTTTCCTACCTACTTCTTTATAACACCAACATTTTACTTACCAGCGTTATTATTAGTCAGGGACCACAATCGGTGTCTCCGGGTCCACTGCTGTGTCTATCCGGCTAATGATGTTTCCTTCCACTTTCCACATGCACGGATGCAAAATGATGTTTCTACAACGGGCACAGGACAGCGCGCTCTTCCATGGGCCTCGGGTGTAAAACTCCTCTTTATTTCTCCTTGACACACGTATGGCCCAGCTGTGATGGATTTGCCTGTTTCTCATCCATGCCCAGTGGAAAGGGTCTTGTGCCATGATCTAAAATGGAATAGTAAATGAGGTAAAATTGGCTTCTCATCACAGACTCTTAATCAAAGACGGCACTTGTTCTGTTTTTTATTACTGACCAGATCACATGTGGTCCGGGCCACCCACGCTCTAAAGTCCATCCGGCGGAGCAACTGGTCGCGTTGGTGATGCAGCTCTTCTGTCTTCATTTCCCAGTCACTTCCTAAGGCCCACGCGTAGATCTCGTCTCTGAAGTCCTCGTCCTCCTCCAACTGGTTCGCTAGAAATCTGAAAAAAATAATAATTTATTAATGACACATGGAAGAGCAGTGCACTGTATACATCTATATCTCAATGTAAAAGAAAATTGTGTTACTATAAATTATAGCGATGGTGTCCAAGGATGTTAGAATGACCCCTCCCCCCAAAGTCAGAAGGCTACATAGTGTAATCTATAGGTTTGATATTTTGTCTTTTGGATATTAAAATGTTAAAATATTTTTATTTTACTGCTAAAACATGACCATAATTGTTTTGTAACCTATAAGGGATAAAGCTAATGTAAAGCACACAGGGCCGCAATCAGGAATTTCTGGGCCCCATACAGCCAAAGATATTGGGTCCCCCCTTCATTACCGTGGGTGGGCAACGGAAAGTGGGGCGCTCACGTTTGTACGTTATATGCAGTAACTGATTTTGTTCAAGTTATAGAGAACGAAACCATGAAGCAGTCAGTGACCAGTTGATACCCTGGATTTTATTGAATTCAGCCAAAACATATGGCACACAATGGGATACGTCGCCTGGGGAACGGCCCTGGGGAAACTCCTCAAGTCACTGTCCATAAATGAACAGAGACGTCAGGGTCTTCATCTGGGCCAAAGTCCACGGGCAGACTGCTTGTGATGCTCTGCCTGGGGACTCCGGCATTGGGAAGCCCCTGACATTGCAGCTTTTTCACCACAAAAATTGCAACATCTGCTATTTGTTGCGGGTTTTACCTCCCCATTAAATCCAATTGGGAAAACTCGCAACAGAAAAGCAGCGATTCCAAAGCATAAATTGACATGCTGCGGATTAAAAAAACGCACCGCAGGTCAATTTATGAACTGTTTTTCTGTATATTTTTAGTCAGCGTATGGATGAGATTTGGTCAAATCTCATCCACTCTGCTGCTGCTACTGTATTACGCTACGGATTTTCCAAAATGAAATCCATTGTGGAAAATCCGTAGTGTTTATGCTACGTGTGAATTTACCTTTACAGATTTTGCTAAAGATTCGCAGCAAATTAACCCTTTGCATTGTAAAGGGTGACATGCGTGCCAATTTTGCAACATAATAGGCATACTCCTGATTTAACAATCAGCAGAATACCCTAAAGCCCATGCAGATTTTTTTCTGCTGCATGTGAATGCGGATTTGAAAACCCCATTCACATAAATTGTATTGTAGTTTGTAGTGGATTTTCAGTGTGCAACAGCAGCAAAAATAGGAGACATAGGCATTCATATAACGCTTGTTGCCGATAATTGCCCCGTGTAAACAGGGCAGCGAACACAAGATGAACGATCATCTGCTGGTCGTATCGTTTTAAAAAAGTGAAATATTATCGTTGTCGGCAGCACATCTCCCTGTGTAAATGATAATAACGTATGGGTACGAGGGATCCAAGTAACGACCACTCGTCTCCATCCATAGCTCCGTGTGACAGAAGCAAACGGGCCTTAATTAACGATGTCTCGTTGAACAGCGCTGGCTGCACCTTCCGATTATCTGCCGGTAAAACGGCCTTTAGGGTCTATTCACACAGTGCAGTCAAATGCAATTTTTTGCAAAATCTCAGCAAAAACTTGATTTAACTGCTCTGTGAAAATATAGCCTAAAAGCACAGTTTTTTTCATGTTTTGTTCCATTATTATTTTAATGTAATTTTTGTAATTGCGGCACAAATAAGGCAGTTTTGCCGCAATTTTTAAATGTCTGGTGGGCGGCTCTCTCCACACGGAGCTGCTTTCATGCTTCTCATGCAGCAGCTTCCCCTACTGTCCTCTCGGAGTCCCAGCGTTACAGTTACTTACAAGGAAGGAACGGAAGGGTCCGTTCCTTTCTCCAAGTAACTAACGCTGGGGCCCTGATAGAAATGTTTACAGTTACTAAGACGCGGGCAGACCCCTTTTTTTCAGCATTGTGGCCGGGCCCCTGACTGCCGTACCAGCTGTACTGCCCTGATGGTGACCCTGAAAACACATGATCCACAACTACTTGAGAGTATTCATTCAAACATGTGATACGTGAATATACTCACAGAGATGCAAAGAAATTCTCTCTGTATTCCTCGGTACGCAGTCCGGCTCTCTTGAAATACACGAGGACCATGGCCAGCAGATACTAGTGGAAGAAGACAAGAAGTTAGAATTTGGAGATAGAGAAATGGTCTCTTCTTATGTCTTCTCTTTATGTGGTGATTCTATTTATATGTTTATTAATGTCGGTCCATAATCCTAACACATAAGTCACAGGTTTATCCTCATTGTTCTGAATCTAATATTATTATCTTACCAAGGATGTAGATGTAAAGTAGAATATCTCTTAATGCCACATAAACCCTTTTATTCAAATCTGATCTTTCTTGTCAGTCATGTCTATATCTGGCTGATTGTCTATTTGTTTTGTCATTATAAAATTACCTTGTCCGAAATCCTCAAACAGATGTCCTTGGCCAAAAACAGCTGGATGTGCTCATCATCTACCAAAAAAGTTTATTTCAAATTCTTTAAATCCAAAATAGTATATATACAAAGAATTAAAGGTTAAGTAAATGATTAACCCCTTAATGACCGCCGATTAGCCTTTTCACGGCGGTCATTAGTGGGCTTTATTCTGATGCAATAGCCGTTTCACTGCGCTGCATTAGGATAAATAAACAGAGCAGGGAGCCGTTAAATCTCCCTGCTCTCAGCTGCCAGATGTAGCTGAGAGCTGGGGCAACCCTGCTCGAATGTGTGAGATCAATATTAGTATCGATCTCACCCGTTTAACCCCTCAGATGTGGCGCTAAAGAGCGTGCACCGCATCTGAGTGGTTTTGGAGAGAGGGAGGGAGCTCCCTCTCATCCCACCGGCACCCAGCGATAAGATCGCCGAGTGTCTGTGTCTCCGATGGCAGCCGGGGGCCTAATAAAGACCCCCAGGTCTGCCTGTAGTGAATACCTTTTAGGTCATGCCAGAGGCATGTCCTAGCAGATGCCTGTCCGTTTTAAACAGACAGGCAGTAATACACTGCAATACAAAAGTATTGTAGTGTATTATAAAAGCGATCGGATGATCGCATAGTAAAGTCCCCTAGTGGGACAAGTGAAAAACAAAAGTTGAATAAAGTTAATTTAAAAAAAATGTGAAAAAAAATTAAATTAAAAACACACTTTTTCCCCTTACAAAATGCTTTACTATAAAAAAAAACAAAATGAAGCAAATAAGTTACACATATTTGGTATCGCCACATCCATAACGACCCCGACTATAAAGCTATTACATTGTTTAACCCGCACGGTGAACGCCGTAAAAAATAAAATCAAAAACAATGGACAAATTGCTGTTTTCTGTGAATCCTGACTTAAAAACACGATAAAAAGTGATCAAAAAGTCGCATCTACTCCAACATGGTACCAATAAAAACTACAAGTCGTCCCGCAAAAAACAAGCCCTCATACAACTGCATCGGCGGAACAATAAAAAAGTTATGGCTCTTCAAATATGGAGACACAAAAACAAATAATTTTGAAAAAAAAGCGTTTTTACTGTGTAAGTAGTAAAACATACCAAATCTATACAAATTTGGTATTGTTGCAATCGTAACAACCCGCTGAATATAGTTATTTGTAATTTATACCACACGGTAAACGGCGTATATTTAGGACGCAAAAAAGATGGGCAAAATTTTAGGTTTTCTTCTACCCCACCCCCAAAACAAAGTTAATAAAAGTTAATCAATAAATTATATGTACCCCAAAATGGTGCTATTAAAAAATACAACTTGTCCCGTAAAAAACAAGACCTTATACAGCTATGTCGACGCAAAAATAAAAAGTTTATAGTTCTTCGAATGTGACGATGGAAAACGTAAAATATTGTTTGGTCATTAGGGCCCAAAATGCAAGCAGGGAGAAGGGATAAACAACGGCCCCTTTGTTGTTTACCCAGGCATAGCACCATACATATGGTTGTGGCTATGTCTGATACTGCAGATCAGTCCCATTCACTTTATTGGGACTGAGCAGCAGTGAAATGCAGTACCAGGCACAGCCACAACTATATGTATGGCGCTGTGCTTGAGTAAACAGTAAAGGATTTATTAGGGTATGTTCACACGCTTAACAAAAAACGTATCAAAATACGGAGCTGTTTTGAAGGGAAAACAGCCCCTGATTTTCAGATGTTTTTTGAGCAACTCGCGTTTTTAGCAGCGTTTTTAGCAGCGTTTTTCGTAGCTTTTTCGCAGCATTTTTTACGGCCGTTTTTGGAGCTGTTTTCTTTGGAGTCTATGAGAAAACGGCTCCAATAACGTCCCAAGAAGTGTCCTGCACTTCTTTTGACGAGGCTGTAATTTTATGAGCCGTCTTTTGACAGTGACGCGTAAAATTACAGGTCGTCGGCACAGTACATCGTAAAGCCCGTTGAAAGTAATGGGCAGATGTTTGCCGACGTATTGGAGGCGTTTTTTCAGACATAATTCGAGGCGCAAAACACCTCCATTACTTCTGAAAATAGGTCGTGTGAACCCATCCTAAGGCTGGGTTCACACGTAGCGGAATTGCACTTGAATTCCGCTGCGGACACTACGCAGCGTTAATCCGCAGCGGAGCCGTTTCTCCATTGACTTTCATTTTTATTTAGCAGTGTTCGTTTAGACGATGCGTAAAATTCCGCTGCGGAGCATAGGCTGTGGTGCGGAATTTGGTGTTCGCAGCATGCTCTGTCTGTTGCGGACCAGTGGCGGACTGGTTGCGGACTCATGGCGGAATTTCTCCATTGACTTCAATGGAGATTTGAATTTCCACAATAAAGTCCGCAGCTGTCATGCACATGTTATGTGTGGTGCGGATGCGTCTTGCTTTTTTAACTTGACATTTCTTCATTCTGGCTGGACCTATGTATTTCTAGGTCTGCAGCCAGACTGAGGAAGTCAATGGGGCTCCCAAAATGACGGGAGCGTTGCTAGGAGACGTCAGTAAATAGTCACTGTCCAGGGTGCTGAAAGAGTTAAGCGATCGGCAGTAACTGTTTCTGCACCCGGGACAGTGACTACCGATCACAATATACAGCAACCTGTAAAAAAAATATAAGTTCATACTTACCAAGAAGTCCCTGCTTCTGTCTCCAGTCCGGCCTCCCAGGATGACGTTTCAGTCTAAGTGACGGCTGCAGCCAATCACAGGCTGCAGCCAATCACAGGCCAATAACAGGCTGCAGCGGTCACATGGACTGCCGCGTCATCCATGGAGGTCGGGCTGGATGCAGAAAAAGGGACGCGTCACCAAGACAACGGCCGGTAAGTATGAAATTCTTTTACTTTCGCTAGGGAAAGTGCTGTCCCTTCTCTCTATCATGCACTGATAGGGAAGCACATTTACCGCAGTCCGCAGCAGCTAGTCCGCATCAATTTACTGCACATTTTGGGCAGATCCGCCGCAGAATCTGCAACGCAGATTCTGTGCGGCATTGATGCGGACAGTTGCGGAGGAAATCCGCCACGTGTGGGCATGCCCTAACACTCGCTGGAACACTGCAGCTCCTTTACTTTGCTTACTATAGTGGTGCCAGGAGCCAGACCCTCACTGATAAAATATTGATGGCTTATGTTTAGATTAAGTTGTCATATGTTTGTACATGAGAATAAATGTAAATCACACTTTGTGTGATCAAATTCCCCCTCCCCTCCTATCGGACAATACATCAAAATAATAAAATAAAAATATACTCACCTCAACGCTCCACTTCGCTTCTCCCCACTTAGGCTCTCCCTGCGGACCACAGCTCGTACAAGGCACTGGCGTAGAGCGTTGTATGTGATGCAGCACTGAGGTCGTTGAGTGCTGCATCACATATATGGCCCTGTATGTTGTATGAGCCGCAGCATGCTGAGAGGGCATAGGGAGAAGATGAGCGGTGAGCATATATATATTTATCTAATGTCCGATCCTGGGAGAAAAGGGATAGGGCTGCGGTCACGTTCCCACACCCTGTGAGTGCAATTGTTACGCCACGATTGTGGTGAATGGCCAGCTGAAAGATGCGGCAAGATTATTATGAGAAATTAGCTTCTTATTAAATGTGTCGCATCCTACTCCAGCGAACTGTTTACTAAGACCGGGGTATGAAACGTCAGTCCTAATAAATCCCCCTCTTTGTGTCTGGTCAGAATCATTGGAAGGTGCAGTGAATCTTACCGAGGAGATTGTAGAAAGCAGTCCGTTCTTCTGGCTGCAGGGTATGCTCCTTCCTCCTCTTCCGGCACTCGTCTATCATGTAGGTCAGCGATCTGTGATAGAAGAAATTGTTATTACAGTCAGCAGTCCAATGTAAAAATATAAAATCTTTATTTTCATGATCGAAAAGGTCCATTTTGTAAATCATTTGGGGTACAGAATTACATAAGAGTACAGAAAGTATAAATGCAGCGTACATATAAAGAACTGCTGTGAAAGCCAATATTCCCACGCAGGAGAGTAGTCTACATGACTCCAGGCCCCCTACGAAGAGGACGGATTCAACAGCCGCATAAGAGTACAGAGAACGAAGAGAAAGTTACAAAAAAAAAAAGAGGAGCAGATTAAAGTGAGTGGGGTGTCCCACCATGACAAAGTAAAGAACGCTACTCAGGCTGCCGCGCAGTACTCAGCTCTCGTATAATGTCTTTATAGGAGTCAGAACCCTGAAAAGCAATCCAAGGAGTCCATGTTTGGCGAATAGCTGTATAAGGTCTTGTTTTTTGCAGGACAAGTTGTATTTTTTAATAGCACCATTTTGAGGTACATATTATTTATTGATTAACTTTTATTAACTTTTTTTTGGGGGGGAATAGAAAAAAATCTGAAATGTCGCCTCTTTTTTTGCGTCCTAAGTCTACGCCGTTTACCGTGTAGTATAAATAACACAATAACTTTATTCAGCGGGTTGTTACGATTGCAACGATACACAATTTGTATAGTTTTTGTATGTTTTACTACTTTTACACAGTAAAAACGCTTTTTTTTTTCAAAATTATTTGTTTTTGTGTCTCCATATTTGAAGAGCCGTAACGTTTTTATTTTTTCGCCGATGCGGTTGTATGAGGGCTTTTTTTTTGCGGGACGACTTTTCGTTTTTATTGGTACCATTTTGGAGTAGATGCGACTTTTTGATCACTTTTTAATCACATTTTTTTTAAAGTCAGGATTCACAGAAAACAGCAATTTTTCTGCCGTTTTCTTATTTAATTTTCACCGTGCGGGTTAAGTAATGTAATAGCTTTATAGTCGGGGCGATACCAAATATGTGTAACTTTTTTACTTTATTTTGGTTTTTTAATAGTAAAGCAGTTTGTAAGGGGAAAAAGTGGGTTTTTCACTTTTTTTTCACATTTTTTTTTTATTAACTTTATGAAACTTTTTTTTAAAACTTTTTTACTAGTCCCACTAGGGGACTTTAATATGCGATTCTGCAATCGCTATTATAATACACTGCAATACTTTTGTATTGCAGTGTATTACTGCCTGTCCGTTTAAAACGGACAGGCATCTGCTAGGTCATGCCTGCGGCATGATCTAGCAGGCATTCATTACAGGCAGACCTGGGGGCCTTTATTAGGCCCCCGGCTGCCATTGAAGACACAGACACTCGGCGATCTTATCGCCGGGTGTCGGTGGGATGAGAGGGAGCTCCCTCCCTCTCTCCAAAACAACTCAGATGCGGTGCTCGCTGTTGTGCACCGCATCTGAGGGGTTAAACGGGTGGGATCGATACTAATATCGATCTCACCCGGCAGAGCAGGGACGCTCCCAGCCCTCAGCTACCTCTGGCAGCTGAGAGCAGGGAGATTTGACAGCTCCCTGCTCTGATTACTTATTCCGATGCCGCGACGTAAAAAGTCTATGACATCGGAATAAGGCCCGTTAGTGACCGACGTAAAAACACGATGGGCCGGTCACTAACGGGTTAAAGGGAAGGTGTCATGAAATTATTTTTTTTATATGTTATTGCTTTTAGTATGTCATTAAAATAAATTTATTTGTGTGTTTGTGTTGTACTTTTTTCTTTCTTTTACTTCTCTATGGGGGCTGCCATTTTTTTTTTCATCTCTGCATGTGTCGATTAACGACACATACAGAGATGGAATACGGCACATACATCCCCATAGAGAATGCGAACGGGAGCCGTTCCATTCACTATAGCGTACGCCGTCTGTGTGGGAACGGCGGAAGCACCGCTCCCGCACAGACCAAAAGGTGGGTCTTCGGCAGAGCGACATCCGGCGCCATTTTCATGTGGACCGGAAGCCGCGGCCGGACAGTAAGACGACTACTTCCGGTCGCGGCTTCCGTCCATATGTTCAGAAGCAAGGACTAGGAGCGGAGGCAGCGGCGGCAACGGCAGGAGCAGGTAAGTTATGTTTGTGTATGTTCGTTTTATATTGTGTGACTACCACTGTATCTAATCCTCCTACATTGTGAATTCGCTCAAAAAATGGCGGCACACAGTGTAGGAGATTTGAACATTCAACCCCCTCCTTTCTCCTGGCACTAGCCAGGATAAAGGAGGGGGGATTGTTTGGGGACACTAGATAGAGTGTATCTTCTCCAATTTTGCAGCATAAGGCAATGAGGTTGCTTTACCACATGCCAATGCTTCAATTTTGGGAATTGCTCCCTCTAGTTACCAGCACATGGAAATGCTATAAATTAGAATCTAATTTATAATATTTCCAGACTTGTGAAAAAATTAAAAAAATTAGAACAATGTGTAATCATTTATATACTAACTGTTTAATTTAAAAAAATAAAAAAAATTCTAGCGACACATTCCCTTTAAGCTTTGTATGACCTTGGTAGAAGGACGCGTCACCCTTATAGGGTGTTTATTCCCATGGGTGAAGAGGTTAATAAGAAGCTGATAGATTAGATTTGTAATGGTTTGTAACACTAAGTATGGATTTGGTATGTAGTGACTGCAGTGATATAAAATCTTGTACTGACGTCTCCTCCAAATGTAGAGTGACCATCTCTCTCTTCCTCTTCCTCGCCATCTCTTCTCCTCTTCCTGGGAAACTTAAATAGAAGAGAATATTACCATGAATATTTGGGAATGTGACTGACTGTGCGCATACCTGTACCATGTACAGGCTAGGGTGGATTATACATAAACCATACAAGTAATTTGAACGACACACAACTAAACTTTTAAACGTGGGTTGACACGAGGGTCGGCCACAGCTTTATTTATTATTTAAGTATTTTCAAAATAAAGTTTTCTTATTATACCCGTATGCCAGCCCGCCTAAGGAAGGGCATGTAGGTCAATTCTTTTAATAACAAATTACCGCCTGCTGTGACATGAGTTTCCAAACGAATCAAATGCCTCATGACCAGAAAAACTACAACTCCTTTTACAAACTTGGAGTTGCTAAACAACATGACAATTGTACGGAGTATAATTCCATATAAAATACACATAGTGCTTCAGAGACAAATATATATATATATATTGCTTTTGTCTTTTATTTAAAACATATTGTATCATTAATTATTTTTATATTTTTTTTAATTTATTTTTTATTACTTTTCGTCAATATATATTTCTCTTTTCTTTTCAGTTTTGTTTTTTTAAAGAAAAATTAGGTTCAACACAAAACAAATAGGGAGGGAGGGTGGGACAAGTAACGGCCAAAAGAGGAAGATGTCTGCCCGCCCCCAAAGTAGGGGAGGATGGGCAAGACCGCCCCCAAAACTATCCAAAAAACGTTCAGTGGGGCGGGTGCAGTGGCGTAACTACCGCCGTAGCAGCTGTAGCGGCTGCTACAGGGCCCGCAGCATGAGGGGGCATTTTTCGCCCGCCGCCACGGGCCCCCACCATGGCCGGAGGCTCCACTAGCAGCCGCTATGGCTGCTACAGCGGGACACCACTGAACACGACTACGGCAGAGCAGGGAGGTATCTCCCCGCTCTGCCATTAAGCAAAAGACATGTATCCCCTATCCACATTATAGGGGATACGTGTGTGATTGCTGGCATTGATAGGGAGAACGGGGGACTGAAAGTCCCCTGAAGTTCTCCATCACAAACCTCGGACTTCCGGGGTCTGTGTCGGCAGCTCCGTAGAAATGAATGGAGCGCCGGTCGCGCTTGTGCGCATGCGTGACCAGCGCTCCTTTCATTTTAATTGAGCTGCGCAGACGCCGGAAGTCAGAGGTTAGTCATGGAGAACTTCAGGGGCGTTCTCTACAGGGGGCTGTATGGCGTTATCTACAGGGGGGGCTGTATTGCGTTATCTACAGGGGGCTGTATGGCGTTATCTACAGGGGGGCTGTATGGCGCTATCTACAGAGGGGGCTGTATGGCGCTATCTACAGAGGGGGCTGTATGGAGTTATATACAGAGGGGGCTGTTTGGCGCTATCTACAGAGGGGGCTGTATGGCGTTATCTACAGGGGGGCTGTAAAAAAGGCACTATCTACAAGGGGGGGTTGTGTGACACCCAGGGGAGGCGGGGGCCCCAGTCAAAAGTTTGCTATGGGGCCCAGTCTTTCCTAGTTACGCCCCTGGGCGGGTGCCCTCTATTCCTATAGGACCTGTGGCCCACCTAAATTTATCTTGGACAGACCCACCCCTAGCAGGATATATCCCTCCTTTAACCCCTTCCGTGCCACACAGTCATGGGCCCAATGGCTAATAAGCCTGAGGGCCTCCAGTTTCCTGAAGAAGATGTTACAAAAACGTATATTAATATAAACATGTAGTGTGTGCGCTGGACTGACATTATAACTGGGGCGTAGCTATAGAGGGTGCAGAGGTAGCAGTCACACCCAGGATCTTCCATAAGAAGACACCAGTATTATAAATGACACATGGTATAGAAAGGGCCCTGTTACAGATTTTACATTAGAGACCAGGAATATATTTATATATTATAGTAAAAACACAATAAGCACCCCTCTAACATTATCCACATCCCCGGACCCAATTTACACACATTATAGATTAAAGTAAATTTTAAAACTTGGTTGAAAATAAAAAAAGAAGAATCACAGGACAGCTGCACTGCGGTATAAAATGTATACACTATGAATATTAAGGGGGTTTACTCATAATTGAGTGTTATGGCATATTGCTAGGATATGACATAACATTCTGATTAGTGGGGTCTGATCTCCGGGACCCCTGCCAATCCTGAGAATGAAGAGACAGCATTGTGTAATCAATTAAATCAGACTATGTTGTAGTTCCCTGGAAACCGGGGTGGGGGGGGGATGCCACTATGAAGGGTAAAACTGAAGAAATGGGGTGATGGTGCTGGCAGACTGATCAGAATATGGTGGAAGATCCTATTGATATCATTTTCTAGAATGGAAACCTCTCTAAATACAGAATAATAATAAGCATACGATCCTACAGCTTGGGATCCATCAGCAAGATCTGAGGTAGAAGATGATACGTCGGGTTATTTTACTCTTGTCTCCTTAGTTTATCCAGATTTTGGGTATTTAGGTGAAAACCTTTGAGTTTATTAATAAAATACAATCAATTTCAGTAGTGGAAGAAGCATCTGTGTCTGTGTCTGGGATGACGTGGTCATTATGGTTAGTAAATGGCGGCACTTTACCTGTGAAGTCTTGAAGACAGTTGGTGTTGTCTCTCAGAAGACGCAGATACGCAGTAGTGTCTTCTCCTCCGATAAAAGTAAACGTTTGTCAAGTCGCTTTGAAGAACAAAATGGAGCCTGTCTTATCTCTGAAAAGAGCAATCGCAGACTCGCACCAACTGATGATTTTTCTCTATCTTTAAATTCAAATCCTGCGATTCTATTGGTTGTTGTTGTTTGCGGCACTTGCCATGATGATTCATGCCTCAGCAAGTTTAAAGGGAAAGTACACTGAAATAATGTCATGGTGCGTTTTAATATAAAATTGATATATAATGTATGTAACTTTGGTGTAGGTGCTGGAGTTAGAAGCATGTTTACTGATGTCTGACCTGGCGGAGGATGTCATCTTTACCATTTAACATCTTGCAGGCCTCTCATAAATTTGACGCATCCACAAATCCAAAAATCTGTTGGACGTGGGTAAAATGTGCAAAACTGAGGACCAGACGCTTTCTAATCTGATTTTATGATTTCTATTCAGATTTACAAGAAATTGACTGGCATTGTTGTCATACATGTGCCCCCATATGTCATACATTCATAGCCATATATATTTCTATTATATAAATTCTCTATATACTATGTATTGTCCTGATCTCTATGTACAGTGACATCACTATTAGTATACTGGTTGCATAGGTAGAGAAATGTAGTGTCACATTGTTACATGGTGTCCATTCAGATGAAAGTCATGCATAAGATATATTGAATTTATTATTTCATTGCTATAGATTCTAAACAGGAAGCGGTGGCAGAGCTATAGGGGTCACATTGGTCGCAGAGGTGAGTGGGCACCAGAGCTACATCAAGCCCTTCACAGCCCGCCACACAGGGTCTTGATGTTAGTCACCGCCAGGATGTTGTGTGTTGCAGTACATACAAGGTCTTTGTGCTGGCTGCCATCAGGACCATGCGTGCAGCGGCGCCCAAAAAGAAGAGAAGCCAACGAGGAACAGTAAGTAAATAGAGCGGTCTGAGTTAATTTCCTTTAGTCTAATCTGGGGTTTTATTAATTTTGGGGTCTGATTTAGGGGTCTTGTCTGGGGTCTGGAATAATTTAAGGAACTGGTCAGGGGTTTGAACTAACTTAGGGGTCTAGTTAGTGTGCCCCTGTGATGCCGATTCTTGCGAGACTCATCATTGGTTTTAATAATTGTTTTGACTGCAGCATAAAAGATTATATATATTTTTTAGATATAATTGTGGCTGTTTGGCACTTATTTTATGTACAGTGTAGGTCACTTTCCATTTTTCTTTTCTTCACATAGCCAAGACCGCCAAGACGACTTCGCCTAGCCATGACTTGTCTGCATTTCGACACACTGACATCTTTGGCTTCTTTCTTTTCCAGAAGAACACTACAAAGTGGAAAAATGATCAACTTCGGCACAAAATGTTGGACTATAAAAATATATACATTTTATTACAAATAGACATGACAGAATAAAAAGATGAGTCACACAATGAGAAGGCGTCAGCCTAAGCTAGACCAAAAAGTAAATGTGATGGGCATGTTTATGCATATTTGTAGGAGGATGCAGACACAAATGTATATCAAAGTCCAAGGGGGACAGCCAAGCCGCATGGGAAATGCATCAGATAGTTGTTAGATGTGAGATAGTAGTCAAAATGTGCAGTGATAGACAGTACAGATATATAGCTTATAGCCACATGCTAATATTCCCTATACACATCAATAATGGGGCTAATGGTTATATGCTGCAAAATCCAAAGGACTGAATGACATAAACTGCCAACATGAGATAACAGACCAGTGTAAGAAATAAGTACATACCAAAAGTCATGGTCTCGCATAGGAAGGACGCCAACACCCAACGTGCGTTTCGGCGAATGCCTTTGTCTGGGGGTGGCATCATCCTAGCGGGAGCCCCTCCTACCTGGCCCATGTGTTACAGATCAAAAATCACCGGTCAGAAGCGGAAGGAGGACACCGGCGTCAGATAGGGGGTACAAAGATGGCCACCTCCCCACTTCCGGAAGCCGCGTCGTCAGGGAGGATGTGGGACAGAGATGTCTGACAGCACCTCCCATATACCGCCCTGAACACAGACAGCGGATGGAAGGTGCATAAGCCACTCCCCCATCTGCGCACCCGCCCACCGCTGAGTCCAGTAAGTAAGATCAGGAAAAAAGGAAAGTATATGTGACGTAGTCACAAAACATCAGATGGGATTGTAGCAGGTACCTAATACGTAACCATAAGGCAGAGAACTGAGTGGACATGAGTGTGATACTATTTAGACATGTTGTAAACATTGTTAAGTGTATGCATATAATGTTTTGAAGAAAAGTGGGGAATGTCCTACAGTAAGGGATGATGATGGTGATCAAGCCAATGTATAAAGCAAAATGCTGAAACCGAAAATGGTGAAGGTGCACATGGTGTGAATATCTAGTGAGAATAAGAACAGCATGTGAAGAAAGAGAAGGGAGACGGTCCAGGATGAAAGTAATAAATAGGGGACCGATGTGTGACGAAAATAAAAAGCCAAAATCAAACAATAAACAAGTGAAAGATGAATGAAAAAGACAACCGACAAAAGAAAGAAGACAGAGGGAGGGGGGGTTCGGGAGCATGTGAGTGAATGGATATATTGGTAAACACTCTATGGATGGGATAGAAGTAAATGTGTGTATGGAGGGAACATATGTAGAACCAGAAAGAGGATCATAATCCGTGGAGTGTATATCTGTTCAATGTGAACAATTTTATATATGTGTATATATAAAAATGAGATGTGGCATGAAAACACATACACTACCGTTCAAAAGTTTAGGGTCACTTAGAAATTTCCTTATTTTTGAAAGAAAAGCACCGTTTTTTTTCAATGAAGATAACATTCAATTAATCAGAAATACACTCTATACATTGTTAATGTGCTAAATAAATATTCTAGCTGCAAACGTCTGGTTTTTAATGCAATATCTACATAGGTGTATAGAGGCCCATTTCCAGCAACCATCACTCCAGTGTTCTAATGGTACATTGTGTTTGCTAACTGTGTTAGAAGGCTAATGGATGATTAGAAAACACTTGAAAACCTGTAATGGCAGGAAGGAGGTGAAGGGAAAGTGAGCCCTAATCTACCCACCGCCCTGTCCCTGCCTACTTGCAACGACCCGCCCTAGGCGACGAGGTACAACTGGGCGGCGGTCCCTACGCTGGCTAAGTGCACTGGAAGACAAACGGGGAACACGCAAGGGAAGGGGCAGTAGCCACGGAACGCCACGAGGAAACGGGGCGGCGAACGAACAGTCAGGACGAGGACGAAGTGAGAACACCCGAGCGGGCACGGAGACAGAAGCAAGCCAGGGCAAGCAAAGCAGGTCAAGCAGAACTGCAGCAAGGCAGAAGCACGGCAGAAGCAGGCTGGAGCAAGCAGCAGTGGGGCCAGGAATCCAAAAGAATTACAAGCACTGAGGGAGAGCACAGGGCAGGTAATAAAGGGCAGGGGGCGGAGCTAACTCCGAGAGACCAGGCCGCGATAGGCTCTCCCACTCCTGAGCCTGCCACCCTGGTTGGTGGGAGATGGTGTCAGTCGAACAGGTCTGGCCTCAGGTGTGGATTGATTAATCCCAGGAGTATAGCTAGATGAAGTACCTGGCAGATCCCTAACAGTACTCCCCCTTTTATGAGGGGCCACCGGACCCTTACTAAGGGGACCCGGTTTAGTGGGGAAGAGGAGGTGGAACCTCCTGATCAATACCCCAGCGTGAACATCACGGGCAGGTACCCAAGTCCTCTCCTCCGGCCCGTATCCTTTCCAATGGACCAGGTACTGGAGGGAGCCCTGGACCATCCTACTGTCCATAATCTTGGCCACCTCGAATTCCACCCCCTCAGGGGTGAGAACGGGAACAGGAGGTATCCTCGAGGGGGACCAGGACGGGGAGCAGCGTTTAAGGAGGGAGGCATGGAAGACGTCATGTATGCGAAAGGATGGGGGGAGCTCCAGACGGAAGGATACAGGGTTGAGGACTTCAATGATCTTATAAGGTCCAATGAATCGGGGAGCAAACTTCCTGGACGGGACCTTAAGGCGCAAGTTCCTGGACGACAACCAGACCAAATCCCCGACGACAAACCGGGGGTTAGCAGAACGTCTACTATCCGCCTGAATCTTTTGTGCGCTCTGGGACGCCTCTAGGTTCTTCTGAACCTGGGCCCAGACAGTGCACAGTTCCCGATGAACCTCCTCTACCTCAGGATTATTGGAACAACCAGGGGAGACGGAGGAGAACCTTGGGTTAAACCCGAAATTACAGAAAAACGGGGAGACCCCTGACGAGTTACTGACCCGGTTATTCAGGGAAAATTCAGCAAGGGGAAGGAATGAGACCCAATCGAATTGACAGTCCGAGATGAAACACCTTAAATATTGTTCCAGGGATTGGTTGGTCCTTTCCGTTTGGCCATTAGTTTCGGGATGGAAGGCGGAGGAGAAGGACAGATCAATCTCCAACTTTTTACAAAAAGCTCTCCAAAATAAGGAAACAAATTGTACCCCTCTGTCAGAAACGATATTGACTGGGGCCCCATGGAGACGCAGGATGTGTTTCACGAACAAAGAAGCTAACGTCTTGGCGTTAGGTAGCTTCTTAAGGGGCACAAAGTGGCACATCTTGCTGAAGCGGTCGACTACCACCCACACCACCGACTTGCCCTGAGATGGAGGCAAATCGGTGATAAAATCCATGGAGATATGGGTCCAAGGTCTCTGGGGAATGGGCAAGGAACGTAGTAGGCCCGCAGGTCGGGACCTAGGGGTCTTGGACCTAGCGCAAACCTCACAAGCGGCGACGTAAGCCCTAACATCTTTAGGCAACCCAGGCCACCAATAGTTTCTGGTAATGAGGTGTTTGGTGCCCAAGATGCCAGGATGACCAGATAGAGCGGAGTCATGGTTTTCCCTGAGTACCCTCAGCCGGTATTGCAGGGGAACAAACAGTTTGTCCCCAGGGACGTTCCCGGGAGCTGCACCCTGATCAGCCGCGATATCAGAAGCTAAATCAGAATCCGTGGCAGAGACGATTATACCAGGGGGTAAAATACAAGTGGGATCCTTCTCGGAAGGAGGATTGGCCATGAAACTACGTGACAGAGCGTCAGCCTTAATATTCTTGGACCCAGCCCTATAGGTAACCACGAAATTAAATCTGGTAAAGAATAGTGCCCACCGAGCTTGTCTAGGATTAAGCCTCCGGGCCGATTCTAGGAAAACCAGATTCTTGTGATCCGTAAGGACCGTTACCTGGTGTCTGGCCCCCTCCAGGAAGTGCCGCCACTCCTCAAACGCCCATTTAATGGCTAGAAGTTCGCGGTTGCCAATATCATAGTTACTCTCCGTGGGCGAAAACTTCCTAGAGAAGTAAGCACAGGGGCGGAGATGGGTGAGGGAGCTGGTACCCTGGGACAAGACGGCCCCCACTCCCACCTCGGAAGCGTCAACCTCCACAATAAATGGCTCCTCTTGGTTGGGCTGAATCAGCACGGGGGCCGAGATAAAGCACTTCTTGAGAGTCTCAAAGGCCTGGACGGCCTCAGGGGGCCAATGGAGGACATCGGCACCCTTGCGGGTGAGGTCCGTAAGAGGCTTAGCGACGACCGAGAAGTTGGCAATAAATCTCCTGTAATAGTTGGCGAACCCTAAAAAACACTGTAACGCCTTAAGGGAGGCAGGTTGGACCCATTCCGCCACAGCTTGAACCTTGGCAGGGTCCATGCGGAATTCATGAGGAGTGAGGATTTGCCCTAAAAATGGTATCTCCTGTACCCCAAAGACACATTTTTCAGTCTTAGCAAACAGATTATTCTCCCGAAGGACCTGGAGCACCTTCCTGACATGCTCCACGTGGGAGGACCAGTCCTTGGAAAACACCAGTATGTCATCAAGGTACACAACAAGAAATATCCCCAGGTAATCTCTCAGGATTTCATTAATAAAATTCTGGAAGACAGCAGGGGCATTACACAACCCAAAGGGCATGACCAGGTATTCGAAATGACCCTCGGGTGTGTTGAACGCAGTTTTCCACTCATCCCCCTCTTTGATGCGGATAAGGTTATATGCCCCCCGTAGATCGAACTTAGAAAACCACTGGGCTCCCTGAACCTGATTAAAAAGATCCGGAATCAAAGGAAGTGGGTACTGGTTCCTTACGGTGACCTTATTCAGGTTACGATAATCAATGCACGGCCTAAGACCACCATCCTTCTTCCCCACGAAGAAGAAGCCAGCACCTACAGGAGAAGTCGAGGGGCGAATGAAACCCTTGGCCAGGCATTCTTGGATATATACCCTCATCGCTTCACGTTCAGGACATGAAAGATTAAATATCCTACCCTTAGGAAGCTTGGCACCAGGCACCAAATCGATGGCGCAATCGTAATCTCTATGGGGGGGCAACACCTCAGAGGCCTCCTTGGAAAACACATCGGCGAAGTCCTGAACAAACTCAGGAAGCGTGTTTACCTCCTCCCGGGGAGAAATAGAGTTAACAGAAAGACATGACATAAGACATTCATTACCCCATTTGGTGAGATCCCCAGTATTCCAATCAAACGTGGGATTATGCAACTGCAACCAGGGAAGACCTAATACCAGATCAGACGATAATCCCTGCATCACCAGTACAGAGCACTGCTCCAAATGCATGGAGCCAACCAGGAGTTCAAAAACAGGGGTATGCTGAGTAAAATAACCATTAGCAAGGGGGGTTGAGTCGATTCCTACTACAGGGATAGGATAAGGTAAATCAATACAAGGCATCTTTAGAGACATAGCAAATTCCACAGACATGATATTAGCAGATGAGCCAGAATCCACGAAAGCACTGCCCGTGGCAGACCGGCCAGCAAACGAGACCTGAAAGGGAAGCAAAATTTTATTGCGTTTCACATTAACGGGAAATACCTGTGCGCCCAAGTGACCTCCCCGATGATCACTTAGGCGCGGAAGTTTTCCGGCTTCTTATTCTTGCGCCTGGGACAGGTGTTCAGTAGATGCTTGTCGTCCCCACAGTAGAAGCAGAGACCATTCATTCTGCGAAACTCCCTACGTTGTCGAGGGGACATGGAGGCCCCGAGTTGCATAGGTACCTCCGAGTCCTCCGTGGAGGGGCGAGGAGACGGGACCTCGGGGGGAATCGCAGAAAAGTCAGAGGGGAGCACACTGAAGCGTTCTAGCTGACGTTCCCTGAGACGTCGGTCAAGTCGTACTGCTAGGGCCATAACCTGGTCAAGGGAGTCAGGCGAGGGGTTGCTAACCAGCAGATCCTTCAGGGCGTCAGATAATCCTAACCTAAACTGGCACCTTAGGGCCGGATCGTTCCACTGAGAAGCTACGCACCACTTCCTAAAATCAGAACAGTATTCCTCAACCGGTCTCCTACCCTGACGTAAGGTCACCAGCTGACTCTCGGCTAAAGCAGTCCTGTCAGTCTCGTCGTAAATGAGTCCGAGGGCAGAGAAAAAACGATCAACAGAGGAAAGTTCAGGGGCGTCAGGAGCCAAGGAGAAGGCCCACTCTTGGGGCCCTTCCTGGAGTCGGGATATGATGATACCCACCCGCTGGTTCTCGGAACCTGAGGAGTGGGGCTTTAGGCGGAAATACAGTCTGCAACTCTCCCGGAAGGAGAGAAACGTCTTACGGTCCCCTGAAAACCGGTCAGGTAACTTGAGGTCGGGTTCTAGAGGTGAGGTGAGGGGTACTACTAAAGCAGCGTCACCCTGATTGACCCTTTGGGCCAGGGCCTGGACCTGTAGGGAGAGGCCCTGCATCTGCTGGGTCAGGGTCTCAAGGGGGTCCATGATAGCGTCAGCGTAGGAGAAAGGGTAGACTAGGTCAGGGCTTGTAATTATGTAATGGCAGGAAGGAGGTGAAGGGAAAGTGAGCCCTAATCTACCCACCGCCCTGTCCCTGCCTACTTGCAACGACCCGCCCTAGGCGACGAGGTACAACTGGGCGGCGGTCCCTACGCTGGCTAAGTGCACTGGAAGACAAACGGGGAACACGCAAGGGAAGGGGCAGTAGCCACGGAACGCCACGAGGAAACGGGGCGGCGAACGAACAGTCAGGACCAGGACGAAGTGAGAACACCCGAGCGGGCACGGAGACAGAAGCAAGCCAGGGCAAGCAAAGCAGGTCAAGCAGAACTGCAGCAAGGCAGAAGCACGGCAGAAGCAGGCTGGAGCAAGCAGCAGTGGGGCCAGGAATCCAAAAGAATTACAAGCACTGAGGGAGAGCACAGGGCAGGTAATAAAGGGCAGGGGGCGGAGCTAACTCCGAGAGACCAGGCCGCGATAGGCTCTCCCACTCCTGAGCCTGCCACCCTGGTTGGTGGGAGATGGTGTCAGTCGAACAGGTCTGGCCTCAGGTGTGGATTGATTAATCCCAGGAGTATAGCTAGATGAAGTACCTGGCAGATCCCTAACAAAACCCTTGTGCAATTATGTTAGCACTGCTGTAAAGAGTTTTGCTGTTTAGAGGAGCTATAAAACTGACCTTCCTTTGAGCTAGTTGAGAATCTGGAGCATTACATTTGTGGGTTCGATTAAACTCTCAAAATGGCTAGAAAAAGAGAGCTTTCATGTGAAACTCGACAGTCTATTCTTGTTCTTAGAAATGAAGGCTATTCCATGCGAGAAATTGCCAAGAAACTGAAGATTTCCTACAACGGTGTGTACTACTCCCTTCAGAGGACAGCACAAACAGGCTCTAACCAGAGTAGAAAGAGAAATGGGAGGCCCCGCTGTACAACTGAGCAACAAGACAAGTACATTAGAGTCTCTAGTTTGAGAAATAGATGCCTCACAGGTCCTCAACTGGCAGCTTCATTAAATAGTACCCGCAAAACGCCAGTGTCAACGTCTACAGTGAAGAGGCGACTCCGGAATGCCGGCCTTCAGGGCAGAGTGGCAAAGAAAAAGCCATATCTGAGACTGGCTAATAAAAGGAAAAGATTAATATGGGCAAAAGCACACAGACATTGGACTGAGGAAGATTGGAAAAAAGTATTATGGACAGACGAATCGAAGTTTGAGGTGTTTGGATCACACAGAAGAACATTTGTGAGACGCAGAACAACTGAAAAGATGCTGGAAGAGTGCCCGACGCCATCTGTCAAGCATGGTGGAGGTAATGTGATGGTCTGGGGTTGCTTTGGTGCTGGTAAAGTGGGAGATTTGTACAAGGTAAAAGGGATTTTGAATAAGGAAGGCTATCACTCCATTTTGCAACGCCATGCCATACCCTGTGGACAGCGCTTGATTGGAGCCAATTGCATGCCACAACAGGACAATGACCCAAAGCACACCTCCAAATTATGCAAGAACTATTTAGGGAAGAAGCAGGCAGCTGGTATTCTATCTGTAATGGAGTGGCCAGCGCAGTCACCAGATCTCAACCCCATAGAGCTGTTGTGGGAGCAGCTTGACTGTATGGTACGCAAGAAGTGCCCATCAAGCCAATCCAACTTGTGGAGGGGCTTCTGGAAGCATGGGGTGAAATTTCTCCCGATTACCTCAGCAAATTAACAGCTAAGATGCCAAAGATCTGCAATGCTGTAATTGCTGCAAATGGAGCATTCTTTGACGAAAGCAAAGTTTGAAGGAGAAAATTATTGTTTCAAATAAAAATCATTATTTCTAACCTTGTCAATGTCTTGACTATATTTTCTAGTCATTTTGCAACTCATTTGATAAATATAAGTGTGAGTTTTCATGGAAAACACAAAATTGTCTGGGTGACCCCAAACTTTTGATTGGTAGTGTATGTGCTTGATATCGCTATCCTTTGCTTTACTGAGATATATGTAACTGAACTCTATATACTTTATGCATAATATGTTTATGTTTCATGCTTTATGTGAAAAAACCCCAATAAAAACTATTGAAACGAAAACACATATGTGCTCTGTAAATAAAAAATGCAAACGACATGTTCGTATATATAACAACGTGAGTATGAATTACATGCATGGTGTGGGAAACGGAAAAAAGGAAAAGAAAAGAAGGGAGGGTGGAAAGGAAATGGGAAGGGCAGGGAGGAGAGCTGGGAAAAGGTTGGGAAGAGAGGGCAAGAACTAAAACACTAATATGATACAAAATTAATAAGTATATCACTCATATATGTATGACTGCTTTGGGAGAAACAAGAATATTGAAGCAAAGGACACGTCCGTATACGGTAGCAGTATTCAAATAGTGAACGGTTTCTTCCTGCGTTCTTCCTATTGAGTCCACTCAGTAAATCCTTTATAGGGCTATATGTAACCAGTCCTGTAAAGGGAAAAGGAAGACAGGGAGAGGTTAATCAACAATATGAAATATACAATACATGGAACGATTAAAAAACCAGGCCCCTCTAGGAGTCAATGGTTATAGAAACAGAGCGAAGCATTGTGCCAGCTTTTGTTTAACAGCACCTCCCCTCATACCCGATATGATGTGGTCAATCCCTCTCACCTTTAATTGAGATGGATCACAGGAATGATGTAACCTGAAATGTCGGGCTACTGGTTTGAGACCTTCCAAATTGTCCACTTCTGTCGCTCGCTTGATGTCGGACATATGTTCCCTTAATCGGACCTTCAATTCTCTGGATGTAAGGCCAACATAGATTTTGGGACAGGGACATACCGCATAATACACTACAGCTTTTGTGGTGCAGGTTATTGAATGGGTGATGTAGTATATTTTTGTACCTGAGGCATTCGTGAATGTTGATGCCTTCTCTTTATTTGGACATGCCATGCAGTGTCCACAAGGATTACAGCCCCATTTCGGGCCCTTAGTCCCAAAAGGATACTTGGTTTTGATTGGATCGTAGTGGCTCCTCACCAGGTGGTTCCTCAGGTTTTTAGAGCGTCTTGCTGTAATGCTTGGGTGTCTGGTGATGAATCTCTCCAGTGTAGGGTCTGTCAATAAAATGGGCCAATATAGTTTAACCCCTTCCCGCTCCTTGACGTACTATTACGTCATGGCAGCTGTATCGTTCGCGCTCCATGCCGTAATAGTACGTCTCGGGAGTAACGGCCGTTTCGGCCGTCCTCCCGACACATACAGGAGCTGTGACACTGCTGTCTTGTTCAGCAGCTGTCACAGCTCCTACAGCGGGGACCGATCGCTGTGTCCCCGCTGATTAACCCCTTAAAAGCCGCGTTCTATAGAGATCGCGGCTTTTTAGGGGTTAAGCTGCCATCGCCGGCCTGCTACGCGATAGCGGCCGGCGATGGTGACTATGGCAACCGGACACCAAACAATGGCGTCCGGCTATGCCATAGACGGAAGCCTAGTGGGTCCTGACAACGTCAGGACCCACTATGCTTGCTGTCAGTGAGTAGCTGACAGTTCTAATACACTGCACTACGCATGTAGTGCAGTGTATTAGAATAGCGATCAGAGCCTCCTGCCCTCATGTCCCCTAGTGGGACAAAGTAATAAAGTTAAAAAAAAGTTAAAAAAAGATGTGTAAAAATAAGAAAATAAAAGTTTTAAAAGTAATAAAAGTAAAAGTCCCACTTTTTCCCTTATCAGTCCTTTATTATTAATAAAAATATATAAACAAACAAATAAACTATACATAATTGGTATCGCCGCGTCCGTAACGGCCTGAGCTACAAAATTATTTTGTTATTTATCCCGCACGGTGAACGGCGTAAAAAAAAATATTAATAAACCGTACCACAATCACAATTGTTTGGTCACTTCACCTCCCAAAAAATGGAATAAAAAGAGATCAAAAAGTCGCATGTACCTAAAAATGGTACTGATGGAAAATACAGTTCGTTACGCAAAAAATAAGTCCTCGCACGCCTTTATTGATTGAAAAATAAAAACGTTCTGGCTCTTAGAATAAGGTAACACAAAAAGTGAATGATTGTTTACAAAACGTATTTTATTGTGCAAACGCCATAAGACATAAAAAAAAACTATAAACATCTGGTATCGCCGTGATCGTATCGCCCCGCAGAATAAAGTGAATATGTCATTTATAGCGCACGGTGAACGCTGTAAAAAAAAAAGTATACAAAAACAATAGTAGAATTGCTGTTTATTAGTCACCACGCCACCTAAAAATGGAATAAAAACTGATCAAAAAGCCGCATGCACCCCAAGAAAACTACAATGGATTCCTCAAGGGGTCTAGTTTCCAAATTGGGGTCACTTTTGGGGGGTTTCCAATGTTTTGGCACCACAAGACCTCTTCAAACCGGACATGGTGCCTAATAAAAAAGAGGGCTCAAAATCCACTAGGTGCTCCTTTGCTTCGGAGGCCGGTGCTTCAGTCCATTACCGCCCGAGGGCCACATGTGGGATATTTCTCTAAACTGCAGAATCTGGGCAATAAGTATTGAGTTGTGTTTCTCTGATAAATCCTTTTGTGTTATAAAAAAAATGGTATAAAAAGAGTAAATTTCACCTCTACTTTGCTCTAAATTTCTGTGAAACACCTAAAGGGTTCATAAACTTTCTAAATGCTGTTGTGAATACTTTGAGGGGTCTAGTTTCTAAAATGGGGTGTTTGATAGGGGTTTCTAATATATGGGCCCCTCAAAGCAACTTCAGAAATGAACTGGAACCTAAAAAAATAAATAAATGAGGCAATACTTCGCTTCTTACATTATACTGATAATGAGCCGTGCCCACTCCGAGATGACCCCAGTTTTGACCGTTTGTATAAACGGAGACCCCTATTAGACCGTTCCAGTGCCCGGTTTTCCCAAGCATACACCCCCGAGAAGTGTTTTTCTATTGATGAGTCCCTGGTACATTTTAAAGGGAGGGTTCAATTCCGCCAGTACCTGCCAGGTAAGAGGGCAAGGTATGGCGTGAAGATGTATAAGCTGTGCGAGAGTGCATCAGGGTATACCTACAGGTTTAGGATATATGAAGGAAAGGCCACCCCCAAACCAGACTGCATCCTGGACTACAATAGGTACATGGGAGGGATGGACTTGTCAAATCAAGTCCTGAAGCCCTACAGCGCCATGCGGTGTGGTATAAGAAGCTGGCCGGGCACATCATACAGATGGCTTTGTACAATGCGTATGTGCTACGTCGATGTGCAGGCCAGAGGGGAACTTTCCTGGAATTTCAAGATCTAATCTTTAGGGACCAGGAAGGGGGGGCACCCAGTACTTCTGGAAGCGAGGCCACACGCATCGTACCAGGGCAACACTTTCCAGGAGAAGGTCCCCAAACCGGTGGAAAGGGAAAGAGTCAAAAGAGGTGCAGAGTCTGCTATAAGAGGGGGATAAGGAAGAACACAATATACCAATGTGACACGTGTCCCGAAAAACCAGGGCTCTGTATAAAAGATTGTTTTAAAATGTATCATACATCCCTTGATTTTTAATTTACCCTGATGCACTCCGCACAGCTTACCCCCCTCATCTTTCCCTTCTGAGCCCTGCCGTATGCCCAGGCAGCTGATAACAGCCACATGTAGGGTATTGTCGTACCCAGGAGAACCCACATTACAATTTAAGGGGTGTATATCTCCGGTGGCGCATGCTGGGCACACTATATTGGACACTGAAATGGCATATACATATATAAAATTGCAAATCTCACACTGCACCATCTGCTGCGCATTATCTTTTACACAGTACCTGTGGGGTCAAAATGCTCACTACACCTCTAGATGAATGTCTTAAGGGGTGTAGTTTTTAAAATGGGGTCACTTCTCGGGGGTTTCAACTGTACTGGTACCTCAGGGGCTTCTGCACACATGACTTAGCACCAGAAAAGCTCCAGTAGGCCAAATGGTGGTCCTTTCCTTCTGAGCCCTCCCATGGGCCCAAAGGGCAGTTTATCACCACAAATGGGGTATTGCCGCACTAAGGACAAATTGGGCAACAAAATGGGGTATGTTGTTCCTTGTGAAAATAAGAAATTTTGATCAAAAATTACATCTTATTGGAAAAAATATCATTTTTTTCATTTCACAGCCCAATTCAAATAGGTGCTGTGAAAAAACTGTGCGGTCAAAATGATAACAAAAACCATAAATGAATTCCTTGAGGGGTGTAGTTTCCAAAATGGGGTCACTTCTGGTGGGTTTCCATTGCTTTGATACCTCTGGGGCTCTGCAAATGCAACATGGCACCCGAAAACCAATCCAGCAAAATCTGGACTCCAACAAACACATAGCGCTCCTTTCCGTCTGAGCCCTCCCATGGGCCCAAACGGCAGTTTATCACCACAAATGGGGTATTGCCGCACTAAGGACAAATTGGGCAACAAAATGGGGTATGTTGTTCCCTGTGAAAATAAGAAATTTTGATCAAAAATGACATCTTATTGGAAAAAATATAATTTTTTTCATTTCACAGCCCAATTCAAATAGGTGCTGTGAAAAACCTGTGCGGTCAAAATGATAACAAAAACCATAAATGAATTCCTTGAGGGGTGTAGTTTCCAAAATGGGGTCACTTCGGGTGGGTTTCCATTGCTTTGATACCTCTGGGGCTCTGCAAATGCGACATGGCACCCGAAAACCAATCCAGCAAAATCTGGACTCCAACAAACACATAGCGCTCCTTTCCTTCTGAGCCCTCCCATGGGCCCAAACGGCAGTTTATCACCACAAATGGGGTATTGCCGCACTAAGGACAAATTGGGCAACAAAATGGGGTATGTTGTTCCCTGTGAAAATAAGAAAATTTGATCAAAAATGACATTTTATTGGAAAAAATATCATTTTTTTCATTTCACAGCCCAATTCAAATAGGTGCTGTGAAAAAACTGTGCGGTCAAAATGATAACAAAAACCATAAATGAATTCCTTGAGGGGTGTAATTTCCAAAATGGGGTCACTTCTGGTGGGTTTCCATTGTTTTGATACCTCAACGCCTCTTCAAACCTGGCATGCTGCCTAAAATATATTCTAATAAAAAAGAGGCCTCAAAATGCACTAGGTGCTTCGTTGCTTCTAGGGCTTGTGTTTTAGTCCACGAGCGCAGTAGGGCCACATGTGGGACATTTCTAAAAACTGCAGAATCTGGACAATACATATTTAGTAGTGTTTCTCTGGTAAAACCTTCTCTGTTACTAAAAAAAAATTGAATAAAATTGAAATTCAGCAGAAAAAATGAAATTTGCAAATTTCATTTCCACTTTGCTTTAATTCCTGTGAAATGCCTGAAGGGTTAAAAAACTTTCTATATGCTGTTTTGAATACTTTGAGGGGTCTAGTTTTTAAAATGGGGTGTTTTATGGGGGTTTCTAATACATAGGCCCCTCAAATCCACTTCAGAACTGAACTGGCACCTTCAAAAAAAGGCTTTTGAAATTTTCTTAAGAATATGAGAAATTGCTGTTTATGTTCTAAACCTTGTAACGTCCAAGAAAAATAAAATAATGTTCAAAAAACGATGCCAATCTAAAGTAGACATATGGGAAATGTGAACTAGTAACTATTTTGGGTGGTATAACCGTCTGTTTTTCAAGCAGATGCATTTAAATTCTAAAAAATGCTATTTTTTGTAAATTTTCTCTAAATTTTGCAATTTTTCACAAATAAAGACTGAATATATCGACCAAATTTTACCACGAACATGAAGCCCAAAGTGTCACGAGAAAACAATCTCAGAATCGCTTGGATAGGTTTAAGCATTCCGACGTTATTACCACATAAAGTGAAATATGTCAGATTTGAAAAATGGGCTCTGAGCCTTAAGGCCCAAACTAGGCTGCGTCCTTAAGGGGTTAAAAATTTCCCTCATTTGTAACCACCTTGAGTGGTAGCTGGTTATAAACCTTACCTGTGTTTGTGTGTCTGTCTTTTCCTTTGGAAAGAGCAGGTCATCTCTAGTAGTGTGTTTCGCCCTGTGATATGCCTTTTTAATGGACCTCATACTATATCCGCGGTTGAGGAAACAATTTTTTAAGTCCTCTGCCTGTTCTTCAAACAATTTGTCTGATGAACAGATTCTCCTAATCCGCAGAAATTGTCCAATGGGGACTGCCTGAATAGTCTGTGGGGGATGGGAAGAAGAAGAGTGTAACAATAATCTGACCGAGGTCTCCTTACGATACACATCGCTTTGCAGAAAGCCATGTATATCCTTGACAAGTTTAATATCTAGAAATTCTATTTATTTGCAGTGGAATTTATGGGTAAATTTCAGGTTTAACCCCTTAGTGACTGGCCTATTTTAGACCTTAGTAACCAAGCCATTTTTTTTCGTTTATCCATCGTCTCATTCAAAGAGCTATAACCTTTTTATTTTTGCGTCGAGATAGCTGTATAAGGTCTTGTTTTTTGCGGCACAAGTTGTAATTTTTAATAGCACCATTTTGGGGTACATAGAATTTATTTATTAACTTTTATTAACTTTTTTGGGGGGGAATAGAAAAAAAACAGCAAATTCGCCACACTTTTTTGCATCCTAAATTTACGCCGTTTACCATGTGGTATAAATAACACAATACCAACGATACCAAATTTGTATCGTTTTTGTATGTTTTACTACTTTTACACAGTGAAAACCCTTTTTGTTCAAAATTATTTGTTTTTTGTGTTTCCATATTTTTATTTTTTCGCCGATGCAATTGTAGGAGGGCTTTTTTTTGCGACGACTTGTAGTTGTCATTGGTACCATTTTGGTGTAGATGCAACTTTTTGATCACTTTTTATCACATATTTTTTAAGGCTGGATTCAAAGCAAACAGCAATTTTTGCATGGTTTTTTTATTTTATTTTTTACGACGTTCACCGTGCGGGTTAAAATATGTAATAAGTTTATAGTTGGGGTCGTTACGGACGCGTCGATACCAAATATGTGTAACTTTTTTACTTTATTTTGTTTGTTAATAATAAAGCAGTTTGTAAAGGGGAAAAGTGGGTTTTTCATTTTTTTTCTTCACTTTTTTTTTTCACTTTTTACTAAAATGTTTTCACTTTTTTACTAGTCCCACTAGGGGACTTCACTATGCGATCCTACGATCGCATTTATAATACACTGCAATACTTCAGTATTGCAGTGTATTATGCTTGTGCGTGTAAAACGGACAGGCATCTACTAGGTCATGCCAGAGGCATGATCTAGCAGGCATTCACTAAAGGCAGACCTGGGGGCCCTTATTAGGCCCCTCGGCTGCCATCGGAGACACAGACATTCGGCGATTTTATTGCCGGGTGTCAGTGGGATGAGAGGGAGCTCCCTCCCTCTATCCAAAACCACTCAGATGCAGTGCACGCTATTGAGCACCGCATCTGAAGGGTTAAACAGGTGAGATCGATACTAATTTCCATCTCACACGTTCGAGCAGGCCCCCCCCCCAGCCCTCAGCTACCTCTGGCAGCTGAGAGCAGGGAGATTTGACAGCTCCCTGTTCTGTTTACTTATTCCAATGCAGCGACATAAAAAGTCTATTGCATCGGAATAAAACCTGATAGTGACCGACGTAAAAACACTATGGGGCGGTCACTAACGGGTTAATGTATTCTCATTTAGATTGGTCATGAATGCATTCAACTAAGACATCGCTGTCCCACATCCTCCTTGCAGACGCTATGACCATCGATTCCAATCAAGGAGAAGCTCCTGTCTTCTGTGTTCATGACGTCATTGGCTTCTCCTGGAGTGGACTCCCCGGTCATAGAGTCTGCAATGCTGTGACCGGGGATTCTGCTTCAGGAGTTTCCCCTGATGTCACTGTCCATATATGGACAGAAACATCAAGCAGCGCTCCAGGAGCGGAATCCCCGGCCACACGGGGATTCCGCTCCTTCAGGGAGCTACAGTGGCGCTAGTAGACAGCAGAGCAGGGAGATAACTCCCTGCTCTGCTATAGTGCCCCCGTGTAGATAGCAACCCCCCCTTCCAGTAGAGATAGCGCCACTGTAGCTCCCTGAAGGAGCGGAATCCCCGTGTGGCCGGGGATTCCGCTCCTGGAGCGCTGCTTGATGCATCTGTCCATATATGGACAGTGACGTCAGGGAAAACTCCTGTCCTGGGATACCTCCCTGCTCTGCTATAGTGCCGTCGCTACCGCTATAGCAGCCGCAGCAGCTGCTAGCGGCGCCACCGCCCTCATGCCTGGTGTCACCGCTAGCAGCCGCTATGGCTGCTACAGTGGTAGCGACGGCCAATAAGTGAAGAAGCGCCCGGGTGGAAAGGCGACTGCAGTTAGTGTGTGTATCCCCGCTGGTAGTTGCAACGGCGCGGGGATAAACTCACCCGCTGGCGCCCCTCTTGTAGTGTGGCGGCTGGCGCCCTGTGTGACCGCACTGGTCGAACATAGCTAAGGCCGGCCATGCTTGAGGCCTTATCTTGACTTTTTCAATGACTTTTCAATGGATTTTGTTGTGTGATATAACGCTGCAACAAATGATATTTTATTTCACATATAGCGAAAGGTAGTAATCCAAAAATAGGTTTTTAACGTTTCGGTCTATACATTCGACCTTCTTCAGACACGGATTATGACCGTAGATAAGGATATGCGGCGCTTGTGACCTCGGTCGCTGTAAGGTAATTGCACCATTACTTTTGGATTACTACTTTTCGCTATATCTGAAATAAAATATCACTTATTGCATAATACCTTGGAGTGCTGAGTTCCCATGTTTTATACATTGGCGTGGAAGCCTACTCACGCACCCTTGAAACACGGAGTGCTGTAGGATCAAGAAAGTATCACGCTGCAACAAGATATCAGAGTCAAGTTAAAGATGGCTACATCTGTATAACAGTATAAAATCCATCTAGTAACAGATTACACGTTTCATACATTACATGTTCTTAGTCGTAGCCCCTATAATAACACATGTATCTTTCTTCCATGTTTATAAAACAGCAGCCCCATGTAACGCCTATATCCAGTGTATATACAGACAGTCTATCCAAGCAGTAGGAGATAATCGATGATGTAACTGATACTGCAGCCGCTTGAGATGTCACTGATGATGTCATAGACAGTACTAGTCATTAGGTTCTATGTGCAGCTGGATTACACTCACTTTGCACTTCTTATTCATCAGTGTGTATCCTACAGCTCACGGTTTTTTGACTTTTTCTACAATTTCTGGCAATGACATTTGGACCAGGACTGTGATTGACTGTGTGATTGACAGGTAAGATGCAGCATTTTATCATTAATTATACATGTTACTGGATACATGAAATATATACGCTCTAGAAATCTCATATAAGGCCAGATTCACACTGGACATTACTGCAGCAATTTCCAACCACACCAACACCTCACCACAACTATATGGTTGTAGAAGGATTTTTTTCTGGTGATTGTCGGGAGTTGCTGTTGCTTTTTTTTAGACAAACAGTTCAAGTTCCAGTAAAATGTTTCTATTAATGCAACTAACAACTGAACATTTTACATTCAGATTTCAATGTTTCATATTTTCTCATTAAAGTTACAACTTAGTACAACAGAGTATGTTCACACAGCCTATTTTCAGCCGTTTTCCTGGCCGTAAACACCCCAAAAAACAGCCGAAAATACGGAGGCTGGACGCCTCCAAACATCTGCCCATTGATTTTGATGGAAAAAACGGGGGTTTCGATGGTGCGTTTTACGTGGGCGTTTGATAAAATGGTGTAAAAAAATGCCCCATAAAAAGTTTTTTTTATGCATTTTTAGCATACAACAATTATAGGCCATGTCCCTAAACATTCTTAAACTATCAGCACTGATTGTATAGTATCAGACCATGGCCATGGACAAAAGGAAATAGCAGCACGCAGTTGTAAATTTAGTCTTACATTTCCAGGAGTAATAAAAGAGGAACGCCACAATGAAGCGCTCTATCATGGTCTCAGGTCCAGGTGTAGGGGGGCTGCTCAAAGTATAAGGAGAGCACCCAACTAATGCCCAGCATATAAAGTAGGAGAGTCCAAGGTAAGTGCCGAATATTTCTTGTATCTCTACACAAGTCATGGACACCAGGGCCTGGGTGTGACTGCAACCTCTTCACCCCTATAGTTGTGTTCTCTGGGTTTACACTAATATTACAAAATGTTTTCAATGTCTGACTCGTCCTGTGATAGAAAATGAAATGTGTGAATGTAAATATATTATTATTCATTCTAGATATGGGGTTATTTTATGTTTATTCCATTATGTATTTTACAGACATTTATAACATCTGATTATGTGGCACCAGTGACAGCCGACATGCTAGGATATATACTGTATATATGTAAGTATTATAGCAAATAACAACCTATAGAAATTCTATAACCTGATGTCACCCAGAATGTTCCTATAGAGACACATGACAAGACTGTGGGAACTAATTCCCCAATGTTGTTAAACCAGGGCCGGTCTTAGGGGTGTGCGAGCTGTGCGGTTACACTGGGTGCATCACCTGTCACTACTGAATGGGGCGCCACTGGTCTTGATCTCTGGGGCACCCATTGCTTGAATACTCAATCCCACTCTTCATGTAAAAAAAAATAAAGGCCACTGCTCAGGGTGCAGATACATTTCCTTGATAATGGATTACATTACAGTGTGGCAGACAATATCTGTCTGGGGGTGTTATTTGGGCACTGTATGATTGCATTATTTCAGTACTATATTCTACGCCATAAACTGAATTTACACGCTGCAGATTTGCTGTGCGGCAAAATTCACAAGTGTTACAGGTGAATAGTTACAGTTTCAAAAACTCATCCACATGTAGCAAAAGTAAACGCTGGGAATTTTGCTGCAGCTCTATATTATTATTATTATTATAGACATGCTACATAAAGAGGATATTATGATATTAGTAATATAAAGGGGACTTGTTATTTATGTAATTTCCTAATACATTGTTGGAATATGGAGGCAGTACACAGCGCACACAGTGTCTACATTACCAGTACTGCAGTCTGTGCGCCACATACAGGTCCGTCCACATGAAATTGCTGTGTACATGAGCCCCAGTGTATATTTCCTTCATTGTTGGGTTGTCTATACTGAGCATACGTCTGTCTGGAGAAATAAAACGACACAATTATTGTTTTTTCCAGAACACCTTAATATCGGCTGCCTGCTGCCAGGGGGACTCTCTGAAGCAATATTTCATCTATGCAAGGTGTGTCTATTATTAGTTACTATATGCAGTATCCACAGTTAGAATGACACTTTTTGTATGTCCTGGGTCAGAATGCCCCTTTTGTATGGCCCCACAGTAATGAAGCCCCCTTTTGTAAGCCCCCACTGAGTCCTTTTATTCCCTATATTAATAGTGCCCACTTTGCACCTATAAAATAAAAAATTATACTCACCTAATAGACGACCAACCGGCTCAGACGTTCCGCTTACTACGAAATCAGCGGCCTGGCGCAGACAGCGTGATTCAGTGACGTCATCCTGCTGGGCCGCTGACATCATTAGTATACTCCCGGTGCCTCATTGGTTACAGGCCTGAACAAGGCCATGGCCTATGAAATCATACGGCAGAGCAGGAACCCAATGGCTCCATGTGCCGTTATTGTTTCTCCAAATTTCAGGGGCATATGGAGCCCTGGAGCAGTGGGCCACCCCAAAGCCCTGAACCCCAGGCGGTCACCCTATTTACCCCTTTGGTAATCTAACACTGGTTGAGGACTGTACTCTGTTCTAGATGAAAATATTGCCATTGATTGAGATTTGTCCTAATACATTGTCTTTCTCCTAGAATTAATTCCTCATAAGAGTTAATGATAACCACATGTCCCAGGAGACCAGATCAAAGATTAAGCAGAGCCCTCTACCTCACCTCAAATAATGTTCTACATTCAGCCGGATGTATTCAGTAGGAGAGTCCAAGGTCAGTGTATTTTATTAACTGCATCTCTACACGATCGCACAGGGCGCATTACTGGTCAATACTGAAGAGGGCACCACCACCATAGATGGCCTGAGCACCCTCAACTTGCACTCCCGATCCGACATTTAGGGCACAAACCTATAATATAAAAAAACAGAAAGATACAATCCCTAATTTATTGACTAGGTGATGTTATTTGGGCACTGTGTGATTAAATTATTATCTGTTAAAATCCATCTTGTGTGTTGAATGCAGGGAACTTTGGCAAGCACTGCCGTTGCTTAGCAACGGATCCGTGATAAACGGGCGGCACACGGATGTCGTCCGTGTGCCGTCCGGTTTTATGGACGGACGCATAGATTTCAATGGGCCCCACGGTCACAGAACGATGGACAAAAGTAGGACATGCACTTATTTTGACGGAATGGACGAACAGAACCGTCAAAACAACTGAAGTGTGCCTGGCCCCATAGAAATGAATGTGTCAGGGTGCTATTAGTTACAAAATCAGATAGCACCCTGAATAAATTACTGAAGTGGGCATAAGGGCTTTTAACTGAAGTGGGCATGAGGCCTAATGCCTCATGCCCACTTCAGTTATTTTCTTTAGGGTGCTATCCGTTTTTTTAACTGATAGCACCCTGACACATTCATTTCTATGGGGCCATGCACACTTCAGTTGTTTTGACGGTTTCGTTCGTCTGTTCCGTCAAAAGTAGTGCATGTCCTAGTTTTGTCCGTTGTTCAGTGACCGTGGGGCCCATTGAAGTCTATGGGCCCGTCAAAAAAAGGACGGCACACGGACTCTCTATTCTCTCTACTCCAGTCCAAAAGACTCCACAAAAGACAAATTAGAAGTTTTCCATTAAGGATAAGATTATATAGAAGAATAACGATAAGCTCCTGGTCCCTGATACAAAATCTATACCAGGGTCCTCCAACTATTATGTGCCATTATACTGCTGGTGTTATTTGTGTGGCAGAGGGGCATTGGACTCGCCCTGTGATAGAAAATGAAATATGTGAAAGTAAATATATTATTATTCATTATAGATATGGGGTTATTTTATGTATGTGCATTAAACCCATTATGTATTTTACAGACATTTATAACATCTGAATATGTGGCACCAGTGACAGCCGACATGCTAGAAGATCCACTGTATATATGTAAGTACTATAGCAAATAACAACCTATAGAAATTCTATAATCTGATGTCATCCAGAATGTTCCTATAGAGACACATGATAAGAATGTGGGAACAAATTCTTCAATGTTGTCAATAGGCAGATCATATATTTGTTGATATGATGAACCATACTAAGCGCACGTCATAATATCTTCACAGTTTATACTTTTTGTTCCAGAAATACTTATGATCGGCTGCCTGCTGCCAGGGGGACTCTCTGAAGTAATATTTCATCTATATGCGGTATGTACATCATTAGTTACTATATACTGTACCCACCAGTAGCTCTGTACATTGAAAAAGTGATGAGCGGGCAAAATGCCAAGAAAGGCGTAGCAGTGGGGAACTTTGGATAGTTGGTAGGAATAGGCATAATGTAAGCTAGGGGATCTTTGTCCAAAATGCTGGCCACATTGGCACTGAACGTAGGTGTAAGGTAATTGGGTGAGGGGACTTAGGGTAGTGTAGTGGGATTTTAGACAGCTTTGGTCTGCCAAGAACATTTGCGATGTGTCAAGGCCTGGTTAAAGTATCTACAATGGCTTCAGTAAGGGAGAGTAGTAACTAGGGGGCCCGTCAATGCCCTCGATTTCACGGCGCCACAGGCTGGAAGTTCAATAGGCCTAAATTAGGCCTAATATTTTCGTGTGAAACTGGAGGCGGCCGTACCACTACGATGCAATAGAAAAGGACTTAAGTGAGTTGCATTACACAGTCATGATCTGCAGGCATAGGTGATAATGGACACTGGCAGAATGTTTTTATATTTACAGCACTCAAGCGGAAAGCAATGGAAGGTGCCGGGATATTGCCACGTATAGAGCCCCCACAAGTCATGCAGCACAAGAAACTGGACTTGGGGTGTAATGGATTGTTTGGAGCAAATGGCTGGAAGTAAGAAGTGTCCTGGCATCAAGGAAGCAAGGCAGGTTTTCTCAATGGTATCATTCTAGCAAAAATTTGAAGGAACATGGCACGATGATGGGCCAAGTGCCAGGGTCCTTGCGCAGGGTTCCAGGGTCGGTGAAGGCAGCATTATGCCAGGAGGGCCTCATAATCTCCACATGGGAGAGGGACACCTTGGGGCGGTTGCCAAAATGATTATAACACGGGGTACTGGCACAATGTTTGGAATTACAGGAGCAGGGCATCTGGATGTAAAGAGAAGCAGAAGAAGGCAATGGCAGCTGATTGAGTCTGATTCTGATCTGTCAGATGATAATAAGTGATCTGATGTTGGGGATAGATGGGCTGATGGGCAAGACGTTTAAGGTGCTGAAAAAATGTTTAAGCAGGATAAAGTAAAAAGGTAAAATCGAGGAGGCGTGATACCGAAAGCCAATCCTTTACTGGAAAGAGGGGGTAAAGTTTGGGGCCAGGAAACATGTTTGTTGATTTCCACCTACACACACTTGTCCCAGGAAATGTTGGGAAAGATAAGGGAGGAAAGGCTTGCCTAGTTTTTGTGATGTCTATGGAAGATTTTGTTTAGTATTGCAGTGTTATGGTGGTGGAGCAGGACTCCCTTATTGATCAGGTGCTAATCAGAAGGGATGGTGCCTGTAAAGCAGGCTGGTAAGTATAAAAAAAAATACATCTGTCGCATCTAAAAGAGGCATCAGTAAACGATGCAATAGACAAGGAGTTGAGTGAGTTGCATCATTAAAGCAGAATCTGCAGGCACGGGTAACAATGGATACTGGCGGAATATTTTTGTGCCTACAGGACTCAAGCGAGAAGCAGTGGAAGGGACACGGATATCGCCACGGATAGAGCGTCCACAAGTCATGCAGCACAAGGAACTGGACTTCTGATGTAATTGACTGTTTGGCGGAGATGGCGTACATTTGCGAAGAACGTAGTTGGCTTTCGAAGAACGTAAGCAGTCTTATATCATCACTTCAACATGCCGTGTGGTTTATAAAATGTTTTTCTAATAAAGTCATCACATTTTCATGAGGATTGCTGGACCGTATTTTCTTCTGTTTACTGTACATTTGTTGGACAGTGTGGTCAGGGGGTCATGAAGATTGGTCAGGGTGATCATTGGCTACCTGGGTAGGGGGACAGTTGGGTGCAGGCAGCCACGGCTGGCCCTAGAATTGGGATTGGTTGCCTGATGGTGCAGAACAAGGATGGGTTTGAGAAGGGTGGAAAGCAGTGAGACTTGCATAGCACACCATGGCAAATTATCCAGCTAGTGAAGACAACTTCTAAATACAAACGTTTAGTGTACAAATACAATATCAGATTCAAGCGCAGATATGTATAGCATAGAGACGGGGATAGATATAAGCTCAGTACATATATACAACACCAACTAACTGTGCCTGCCTTTTATCAGAGTCGTGTGGTACCGCCGGCTGGATATGCCATGTCTGTGTGTCATCTGCCATCCCTGGTGCCATCTGCTTCTTTAACTTGACTCTGATAACTTGCTGCAGTGTGATATCACACAACAATAACCATTGAAAAGTCATTGAAAAAGTCAAGATAAGGGATCTTTCCACTGGGTATTTATTGCGTTATAAGTCAAGCTAAAGTCGGCTACATATGTTCCCTAGATCGTGACAGTACGCTCAGGCCATGGAACCTGCTGGCCAGCCTAAGACCACAGTTCAGGTCATACAGATGGATATGTGTGACTTATATGCACGCCAGGATCAACTCCTCGTGGCTGTAAACGCCATCATCGCCCGACTGGATAAACTCCCTTTGTTCCTTCCCCAGAGACTGCTGCCGTTCCACTGCCCATTACTCCTACTGTCTGCTTTCCAGAACCACAGTTGCACTGCCTATTCCTCCTCGCTATGACTGCGTGCTCACCATTTCTCCTCTGATGAGGCCAAGGTAGCATTCATTATTTCCCTCCTCGCTGGCAAGTCCCTCGCATGGGCGAACCCCATCCTGGAATGACAGGGGCCAGAATTTTCGGACCTATCCCTGTTCTTACAGACTTTTCGTGACGTGTTCAAGGAGCCGGGTCCAACATCCTCAACACCAGCCACTCTGCTAATCCTCAAGCAAGGGGGTCCACAGTAGGAGAGTATGCCATCTCATTCCGTACCCTGGCAGCAGAGTTTGAATTGAACAATGAAGCATTGGTGGCGACCTATGGCATGGACTGTCCTCACACACCATGAACGAGCTGGCAGCCCGCAACCTCCCACCTACCTTGGATGCTCTTATCTTGTTGGCTACCCGGGTCAACATGAGGATCCAGGAACGCGTTTAGGAGGTTCGGGGGAGAAACGTTTTCACAGATTGGCACCCTCGTTCCAGAGACCACTACTGCCCCCTCCTGTTGCTCTACCTGAGGAACCAATGCAGGTAGACAGAGTCAAGTTGTCCGAGCAGGAGAAACAGCGCTGACGCTCTTCAGGTCTGTGTTTGTA